>NC_073744.1:127022666-127374541 GCF_029784135.1 Toxorhynchites rutilus septentrionalis
ATTAAAGTAGCAGCGCAAATGCAAGACACCTTAGGTCCGAGGGTAGATGATATACCCATAGACAAGCAGAATCTCACAGTAGAAATTGAACGCCTCCGAACAGAGCTAGGTGACTGTCAGAAGGATTTGAAACAGAAGGTGGATGCAATGAATACAGACAAACAAAGTCTAGTCGAAGAAATGGAACACCTCCGAGTTAAGTTGGGCTTTTATCAGGAAGAATTAGAACAAAAAGTGGATTCTATAGACATTGAAAAACAACACTTGATCGCCAGTGCAAAGCAACATTCGATAGACAATGAAAAACAACACTTGAGAGAAAATCAAGAGCAACACTCAATAGACGAAGAAAAGCAACAATTGATAGACGAAGAAAAACAACATTCGATAGGCAATGAAAAACAACAATTGAGAGAAATTGAAAAGCAACACTCAATAGACAAGGAAAAGCAACAATTGATAGACAAAGAAAAGCAACATTCGATAGACAATGAAAAGCAACACTTAATAGACAGTGAAAAACAGTACTTGATAGAGGAAATTGTTAGCCTCCGAACTCAGTTGGCCCAGTGTCAGAATGAAATAGAACGATATCAGAAGGAGAGGGACATTTCCGAAGAAGCAGAAGAACACGAAAAGAGTTCAATTCATGATGTCATCGAGAAAGAGCTGTGCATCGAAGACGAAGATGATATGGGTGCAGGAGAGTATCCCGAAGATTATGAATCCAGTATTGAAGGTGCACCAGACGATCTAGAAGAGGGTGATGGTGATGCAAAAACACAAAATATTTCTCTAGTTGACGAGGCCGAGAGATGGTCTATTCTGCAAGATAATATACTAACCGATGAGGATATATTATTCATCGGATCATCAGATCCGGATAGAACCAGAGCCATCGCACTCAAAATCGTTCGTCATGGAATTAATGTAAGTTTCATCTGGACATGATAAACAGCCAATAAATGTCCATTCATACAGGCCTTAGTAATAGGAGAACTCGACCATCTGCACAAAGAATTATGTCGCGCCGTCCTTGATCGCTATCTCATGTTGAGTCAAAATGTAGCTACCATAGATAACGGCATATGCACCTGTCGCCAAATCATAAAAACAGTGAAAACCATGAGAAACAGTGAAATGATGGGCATGTTTGCATTCAATACTCCAGTGCATGTTGGCAACCCGGTTCTGCTGAAAGATGAAGTGTCTGTGAAATTGCCTCCCGAAGCGAAGCCGAGATCCAAATCAGCCAGTTCAGGAATACCCGATAATGCTCCGCTTTCTTCGATGTTCTCCAAGCCAGCTCGAGCAGCCGTACAGAAAGCCAATTCGAGGGTACTACTGGGGCGGTTTGATCCTTGCAGGTTAACAATTGTCGTAACAGGTTGTGGTTGTGTAATAATCGATCTTATCTCTTCACAGAACACGTGAATGGAGAGCACCAAGAACACCTCAGGAAATGTTCTTTGCGGGTACTTTATCCGATGGTTCTAGACTTGTGACACGCCAGAAACGGAATATTTGAAAGCAAAATTCATATTTTTCTGTTTGAGGCATTTGCGTTTTTTTTTTAAATTCTATGAGTAGTATTTATTTTACTTGTTTTATTATTTGTTAAAACAAGAACAAACCAGAACAAATGTTAAAACTGAACAATTCCAAAAACAAAATAAAAACAACGAACTACGTAAATTTTACGCGATTCGACGTAATCTTTCCATCGAACCGTGAGAGCTGGCCACTTATTTCACAGTATTCACGATTCATCAGTCATCAAACTCAAACGGTTTAGTTTTTTTCTGTATTATAGTGACTTTCAACACGATTGACTGGTTCGTCACTTTTCTTCCACATTTCGGAAGAATGTCGAAGTGAGTACGGAAGTTACCACTTCGGATCGCGTCGGTCCCTAGGGGCCGACGTTGAGCTTTTTGATAGGAAAGTGCTGACTGAATGGGACTGACAGTTACAAAATAATGAAATAAAAATATATACGGTTTGTTTTCAGATGTTTTACAAAATGAGACTACTTTCTAGTCGAATTGCTGACTGTTTTCTATTTATACAATAAGAATATCCCTTGAAATGATCTGCCTTTCGCAAATGGAAAATTCCCTAAATCATAAGATAGGTAGCAGTATAGTAGTAGAATAGAGAGTAGGTAATAGAACAGACAAGCTCCGCCTGTGGAGTTCAATCGGTAGGACTTAGGATTAAGAATGCTTAAAAGAAAGTGGAGAAAATAAAGCACAATCTGAACTCACAGCTCGAAATAAAAAGTTGTTATTATTTATGAAGAAAATGCCTTAGACCGCTCGGGCCGTTGCACCAATCTGCATTTTTTGACGAAAATCTGTACTCTGTACCGTACAGAATCTGTAACAAAAATAACGAAAAAATCTGTATCAGATAAATCTATACGTGTGACAACGCTGGACAACTGGAAATAGTCTAACGGCGTCAAATCACACGACCTAGGCGGCCAATTGACTGGATCATTTCTTGAGATAATACGCTCACCAACCTTGGTTTTCAATAATTTGATTGTTAAATTCGCTGCGTGGCTTGTGGCACCGTTCTGTTGAAACCACATATTGTCTATATCATCCAATTTGGACCAAAAATAGTCGGTTATTATTGAGCGGTAGCGATTCCCATTCACAGTAACAGTAACGTTTTTTTTTCGGGATACAATGGTGACTCATGGAGTACGTATGGATTGCTGCCTGACCAATGACGCATATTTTACCTTTTGACGAAGCCATTCAGCCAGAAATGCCCAATTCACGAACATAGGATGTTTCTGGGCACTTGTCTCACTGACACGGGAGCATTTTGTAATGTGCCTGTGGATTCAAATTTTTCCACAAAACGGTCAATTGTTGATCTGGCAGGACGATTATGACGACCATAAATTGGACGTAGCGCTCTTAAAGTTGAGGCCATTGACTCCGAATTTCGGTAGTAAATTTCAATAATCTCGACTCGTTATTGGATCGTATATCTTTCCATTGTGTGAAATGGCAAACCTTAAGCGGACCTTACACGGTCAAATTTATTGACAATATGATGACAGTTGAGAGCATAATGGCAGCTGAACATGGCCGACAACGCAGAAATCCGGATTTTCTGATTTTCGGGCATCAATATCGTGACATTTCATATGGATGCATGATGATGACGTTTTACCTCACGGACTTCCAGACTGAGTTGCCAGATTTGCAAGCGGGCATTTAATGTTTGTTAGCCTTTTTTGCGATTGCAATTAAAATTTATAAACTTCTGAAATTGTAGGAATCATAAATGAAAGCTTTTGGTTTGGAAAACTAATACAGTAATTTACATTTAATGCGACATGCCGAGGAACCACTCAGTGTCGCATTGGAGACGATTTGACCTGTAATTGGACATTGAAGATGAGAGTGGTACAGCGTCGACGTCTGGCGGCGAATTTCAATGTGGGGCCATAATTTGGGCCCGAACTCGATGTTTACAAAAATGTCTAACTAAACGTGTCGCATACAGGTCTGTCCAATTAGAAAAATGTCGCATTAAATGTAATTACAGTACTTCTCGCGATACACATCAAAATCTCAAAGTAAACTGACAATGTGATGGTGAGAGAGTGAATGAAAATGAACAACGTCTTAGGAATTTTTTAACATTGAACTCGGTCATTCTTTGCGCTAGCGAGCGGGGCAGCTACTTTAGTCTAAGTTGTGTGTATCTTCACACTCCGCTATTAAATTTGAAGAATGAAAAGATCTGGGAAAATCACAGGTGAAAAAACATCACGTGTTAATTCAAGTTACAGTAGAATCCCGATTATCCAAGAATAGTCGGGATGATGTTTAAACATAGAAACTATGTTTTATCAATACAGAAATAGATACAGATACAGATAATCGGGGTTCTACTGTCATAGTCTTATTTATCGAATAAAAACATTTGCTTGCAGATAATATAATTTGCATATATTTTCGCAATCTAAAATAATCTGGCATCCCTGAAACTGAAAGGATCAGTCTGTATTTGTGAAGCGAGTATTATGATGTGTTTTTGAGAAGGAAAAACGAGTTTTAAAGTGTAAATTATGAATGAAAATTAACTTTTCCAAATCAAATTAGTATTCTATGTAAATGCAAATCACTTTTTTTCTGCAAGTGGTGAGAAAATCCCATACAAAAATTGTATCTGAAACTGACGTTATATAATAATAATAAATTTTAGTAGGAATATCTGAAAATTCATACAAAATAGGTTAAGTTAGAGTTAGGACTACGCGCTTCAACTAATTAAATAATACCAAGTAGATATTTTCATTCAAATTTTACCAATTGAAAATTGCCTTTTAGCCTTCTAATCTGATGGAGAATAGTTTGGATCCCAAATTCGAATGTCGCCACTAGCCATCGCGGATATTTTCGTTGTCTCGGGTTGAGGGCGATATTGACCGTGTAAGGTGGCAAAATATTGATTGAGGTTAGATCGGATGTCGAAAGCCTAGCTGTCACGATATTGAAGACACTTATTGTCAATCAGTTTGATCGTGTAAGGTACCCATTACTGAAGAGAAATGTTAAGAGAGAGAGCGGGAAAAATATGGCGTCGTTTGCTGTCCCTACCGGTCTACTTCTGTAACGCCCCATTGAAATATATGTTACATATAAACATTTGGAAAAAGGGTTTTGGTACACGTAAGATGTGGGGGAGTAGTCTAATACACACAGAATGGACACTACATATTAGGAATTCATATACGAAACAATAACATCTAGAATACTATTTTAGACGCTTTCATGTTAGAGTAGAGCCACTCGAAACAGCCACTAATGGGGTTTATAAGATCATTCAAATATTACGGAACGCACTCAAAAAGGAAGGAGGGATGGCTTGTGGAAACTTGTTTAGAAATAGGTCGAACTAAATCTAAGCATTTTTATGCAAATGACCATTTGTTACATATTATGTAGAGAAGAGGGTGTCTAAAATAGTAAAAATGTTTACAAAATAGTCGAATGTCACTGGTTTCAACTTAATCCAGGGTTGAAAAAAACCATGTTATGAGTACAATACAGAAAAAGATTTTTCAGTTTAGTTTTCAAAACAACTACACTTAATTATGCCTATTCGATTACCTGACGTGCAATTCTGGCGATATTTTTGAAAAAATCAGTCTTTTCGGACCGATTGAGTCAGCGCGCAAAAATGTTTGTTTTGATTTCACGGAACAAGGAAAAGTAAACAAAGGCGCGGATTGCGTTGAAGCATTCTAATATACTGGTAATGGCCCATTATCAGTGTTTTAAACGGTCGACATTTCTCTCAACCATCACATACTGCCCTTGCTCAAGAGTTATGGCTCAATATGTATTGCGAATGTAACCAAGAATGCATTGCTCGGTTCTAACAGTCACATCAGAAATAAACGCACAGCCGCAAACACGACTATCAATTGAACGTTTATATGTTTTCTCTTTCTGTCGACCGTACCCAGAAGAGCGATGAAAATATGCTATTTCCATTCTACCATTCGTGCTCATAACCATCCCTCAATTCTGGCTAATATGACTGTGTTTTAATGTCATTTGACATTAAAACTGCAGTGGTGTGCATTCTTTTTCTCCCTTTATTCTGCATTCAAGCGTAGCTGCACATATACATCCACCTGCTCACTCACACATCCATACACGATGGATGGTATTCAGACGGATTGCTGTATCAAAGCAACCGTCGAACTCTCCCCTATCAAGTTGAATGTGTTGAATGAACGTTTTCAGCGGTAGCGTTCCCCGTGAACACTGTTGTTTAATTACGGGGCGATCGATATCTAATGTATAGGACGAAAAAAAGCCGAAATGTCATATGACATTTTTAGTTCGACGGTTGTTTGACTGTTCATTTTATGATGTGCATTAATGACACAGCACATACGTCTCCATGAACAGTCATACGATGGTGACCATTAGCAACACTGGTAATGGGTGTCATAAATCAATCCACCATCATATGTAAAAGTTATGATTTCCGTTTTAACTTACCCCGAATTTCAACTTGCCCCTGTGTGCCCCTTATCGGTTTTCGCCAGTGTTCCAAATCTAGTTATCTATATCTACCAAAACGCGCGATTGGCCCAAGCGTTTGTAGGTTAGACATGTACATATCTTTTTTTTTAATCTAATTTACAACAACTATAATGCAAAAAAAATCACCATCATCAGTACGAACATGATAGCTCATGCAAACATAGAAACATTCAAACAATTTTACAAGTTCGCAGCACAGATTTCGCATGTGAGACACACACTTTTTTGAACTCAGCTATTGTTGCCGTTCGTTTCTGAGCAATTTTTAGGCATCGAATTGAAGAAATTTAATCCTTTATACAATAGTGAACCCTTTTAAATAATAAGTTTGGTGTTCTTGCATCAATTGCGTTTCTTGTATTATACATATGCAAATCACTTCCTCGTTCAAATCACACAATTATCGTGGCAGCATACCATTCAAAATTTTGAAGATAAACACCATTGTCAAGTAATAAGTCCATTGTTTCACAGATATCCACTGTATCGTATTCACCTATGACATCTTCAAATTAATAACACGATTTTATTCTGCAACCGCTGCAATCTCAATAGTTGTGTATTATTTGCAAGAAACAAGATGGATGAACAGAAGTCTATGTGTGGTGCGACAAATGATTTATACAATCTAACTTTACCAGTTGCGTTTAACTCATTTATCAAACGACACATGACGCCATACTTTTTAGTAACCTTTTTGATGACAGTATCAATATCTCGTCTGGTAGTTTCAGTATATTCTTTATTCATTCGTGTACATAATTCTAATCATAGTCATAAAAAATCAACATTTGGTTCAACAATCACGGCCATATCGAACAAACTATTATATGAGGGGCTCAATAGGGGTTTAAGTGACATCATCGGTTTCTCAACATCGACTCTCTCTCTCTTTAGGTCATAACTTAGCTGCCAACGCATTCCCAGCTGTATTTGATAATGTGGAAGATACGTCAGAACCTCATCTATTGGATATTATAGCGGACCCAAATTGGAACAAATTTGCAGTTGAGTCATTAACTAAAGAAAAAGTTGATGAAGAGGAATGGAATGGAGCAACGGATAGAGGAAGAAAAAAAGAAAGAAAGAGAGAAAGAGAGAAAGAGAGAGAGAGAGAAAGAGAGAAAGAGAAAGAAAGAGAGAGAGAGAGAGAGAGAAAACGAGAGTGTGAGAAAGAGAAAAAGAAAGAGAAAGAACGAGAGAGAATGAACGAGAGAGAAAGAGAAAGAGAAAACGAGAGAGAAAGAGAAAGAGAAAGAACGAGAGAGAAAGAGAAAGAACGAGAGAGAAAGAGAAAAAACGAAAGAGAGAGAGAGAAAGAGAACGAGGGACTTCGGACTTCAAACAGAAGCACTAGGTGGCGAAGGGAAAGGAATTTTCTTTTGTTCTTTATTTTTGAGACTTTTAGCTTCCTCGGATGGTTCGTCTCAGCGGAAACAGACCAAACAGTGCCGTGAGGTGTGTTTACAATGAACTTATAAGTAACATTAATTAATTTACCTACAGATACTGATTAACAATTTAAAATTTTTACATCACGAGAATTTGAATACATTTAACCCTTCCGCTACGAGCGTCGTCTGTGGGCGATAGCCTATACATTGAAGAACTTTTCGATATGGTATATAGCAAAATCTATTCTTTTGGAAACATTCTTTGTCACAACCAGAGTTGCAAAATCTCACACTCACTTTACTGACAGCGCAAGATATTGAGACAACCTCAAAATCAACCACCAATTCCCCTGCAGTTCATGACAAATGAACCAAACTTAATTCCATGCAACCGACACTCCGTCATGTGGAACATTCGGTTTTTGCATTATTCCCCACACTCATTCGTTCCACTGTCTCACTGAGAATTTACGCCCGAAATTTTCATACGCATCTTCGATCAGCTGACAGTGGAAGGGAACAAAATTCCATACAAGGAAATATCATCTCACTGACACCGCGTCAGACGTTTAAACGCGTGTTCGTGTGTATTTTCCTAGTATGTTTCTAGCCCCGGTCCCATTTTTGTGCCGCTTATTGCACACACATCGATGGGCAACGGCACATTTGAGTGCTGAGTTTATGGGTGTATGACCAACGAAAATTTCACCAGGACGCAATGAAAGGTGATATTTTCGGCTTGAGCATTCACTGACATCGAGAATGAACTAATATTTCTGTTGATGGAACGAAAACTATATCAAAACAAACGAGATGGTGAGCCAGCGGTCATAGGCACAGCGGCACCGCGATAGAAAGAAGTGAAGAATGTCGGTGGAGATATTTTGCACTGATAAAAATTGCTTTTCGATTTCAACATGTTCTTTCGAAATTTTGCATCCTTGGTAACAACATACCATGCCCCACTGTCGGTTCATGTGAGCTTTGGCAAAACTCAGACGTCTTCCGATGTGAGATGGTGTAAGATGAGGAGCTTTAACCTTTTAAACCCTCTTTATGTGAGGATTTTTTAACCAAAACTTGACGAATTCATAACTATACTAGAGCGTTTTTTTCTTCTTAATAGCTGAGGATTTTTTACCTTACATATCTAGATATCAGAAAGGCTTTTTTTCATTTTTGAGATATGATTTTCCAACGTTAACCGGTGGTCCGAAAATCATTTTTCCTTTTTTGACGTAGGACTACGTCTTTCATTTCTATAACGGGGTGTAAAATCAATGTTTCGAAAACGAAAGCGTTACGCCGGAGACCGAGATTTTGAGCGTTAATAGCTCCTAAACAACTGAACGAAATGGTATGATAAACACTTCATTCGAAAGATAAAATGTCTACGCGTTCTATACTTGTTACTTTTTGATCCAAAAACATGTTTCAATAGTCTTGAAATTGCTTTCAAAACAGGCTATTGAAATCACCAATCGGTATATAAGCGAGCGCCGCTCGGAAATCCACTCAGTTCTAATTGAACAGCGATTGGAGCATGTTGTCGCTGTTGTGGTGAAGCTCTTCGTTTATCATGAAAGCGCGGATGAACGGTGTCACCAAGAGCCTGTTTGTGCACCTTAGGCCAGTAGGGAATCCATCAGGAGGAGAGTGATGCTACAAACGGTTCCCCGGGAAGATCTCGAAGCAGCCGCTACACACACACACATACACGCGCGGAATTCTTTCCGTTTGGTTGCCATTCAGCATCGAGAAAGATCCGGAAAATAATCTGCCAGTTCCTCTAGGAATTTAAAAATACATTCATGTGAAAGAGTTTATTTGAATGTTTTCTATCCATGTAACACTGTGACCAAATATTTTTCAATCAAGTACTATTAACAGGTGGTTATCGAGTTAGTATTAACCACTGGTGGGCTTCCAGTATCGAGGAAAATGTGGAAATATCTAATCGTTACTGAAAATAATCTGCCAGTTCCTCTGGGAATTTAAAAATACATTCATGTGAAAGAGTTTATTTGAATGTTTTCCATCCATGTAACACTGTGACCAAATACATTTGGTTTTGTGATTTTTCAATCAATCGCAATTAACAGGATAGCTTCTGAAGATTATTCTTCCCCATCAGTAGGATATTTCCGTATCCAATATTGTATGCGCCCGCAATCGATTATTGCTCAGTCGCCGAAAGTTCCGAGCTCAGAGAGTTCATTCCCCTCTAGTTTGCCTTCCAAATTGCCATCGTAAACCACACCTTCTCTCGATTCAATCACACACAAAAAGCATACTTAAGCGATATTCTGGTGGTGAGACACATTCATTTTTCGTGAGGACATCGACAAGACAACATCGTTGCCTAACGTGGTGGAGGAGGTAGACGGCGAAGGATCGACACATACACGCGCAGAATATTCCGTTTGGATGCCATTCAGCATCGAGAAAGTTCCGGAAAGATCTAATCATTGCTGGAAAATGATCTGCCAGTTCCTCTGGGAATTTAAAAATACATTCATGTGAAAGAGTTTATTTGAATGTTTTCTATCCATGTAACACTGTGACCAAATATTTTTCAAAGATAAAATGTCTACGCGTTCTATACTTGTTACTTTTTGATCCAAAAACATGTTTCAATAGTCTTGAAATTGCTTTCAAAACAGGCTATTGAAATCACCAATCGGTATATAAGCGAGCGCCGCTCGGAAATCCACTCAGTTCTAATTGAACAGCGATTGGAGCATGTTGTCGCTGTTGTGGTGAAGCTCTTCGTTTATCATGAAAGCGCGGATGAACGGTGTCACCAAGAGCCTGTTTGTGCACCTTAGGCCAGTAGGGAATCCATCAGGAGGAGAGTGATGCTACAAACGGTTCCCCGGGAAGATCTCGAAGCAGCCGCTACACACACACACATACACGCGCGGAATTCTTTCCGTTTGGTTGCCATTCAGCATCGAGAAAGATCCGGAAAATAATCTGCCAGTTCCTCTAGGAATTTAAAAATACATTCATGTGAAAGAGTTTATTTGAATGTTTTCTATCCATGTAACACTGTGACCAAATATTTTTCAATCAAGTACTATTAACAGGTGGTTATCGAGTTAGTATTAACTACTGGTGGGCTTCCAGTATCGAGGAAAATGTGGAAATATCTAATCGTTACAGAAAATAATCTGCCAGTTCCTCTGGGAATTTAAAAACACATTCATGTGAAAGAGTTTATTTTAATGTTTTCTATCCATGTAACACTGTGACCAAATACATTTGGTTTTGTGATTTTTCAATCAATCGCAATTAACAGGATAGCTTCAGAAGATTATTCTTCCCCATCAGTAGGATATTTCCGTATCCAATATTGTATGCGCCCGCAATCGATTATTGCTCAGTCGCCGAAAGTTCCGAACTCAGAGAGTTCATTCCACTCTAGTTTGCCTTCCAAATGGCCATCGTAAACCACACCTTCTCTCGATTCAATCACACACAAAAAGCATACTTAAGCGATATTCTGGTGGTGAGACACATTCACATTCTTTGTGTGGACACCGACTGGACAACATCGTTGCTGGACGAGCTGGACGGCGAGGGATCGAGTGCCTTTCTCAAGGCAAGAGGGTGGAGGTGATAGCGCTGGAGTAGAGTAGAGTAGAGTTTTCAAAGGGCCTTTCTCAAGGCTAGAGACGAATAAACTGCAAAAGTTTAAAGTCTCTATAATACAAGACCTTCCTTTTTTTTGAGACACATTCATTTTTCGTGAGGACATCGACAAGACAACATCGTTGCCTAACGTGCTGGAGGAGGTGGACGGAGAAGGATCGACACATACACGCGCAGAATTCTTTCCGTTTGGATGCCATTCAGCATCGAGAAAGTTCCGGAAAGATCTAATCATTGGTGGAAAATAATCTGCCAGTTCATCTGGGAATTTAAAAATACATTCATGTGAAAGAGTTTATTTGAATGTTTTCTATCCATGTAACACTGTGACCAAATATGTTTCAATCAAGTGCTATTAACAGATGGTTATCGAATTAGCATTAACCACTGGTGGGCTTCTAGTATCGAGGAAAATGTGGAAATATCTAATCGTTACTGAAAATAATCTGCCAGTTCCTCTGGGAATTTAAAAATACATTCATGTGAAAGAGTTTATTTGAATGTTTTCTATCCATGTAACACTGTGACCAAATATGTTTCAATCAAGTGCTATTAACAGGTGGTTATCGAATTAGTATTAACCACTGGTGGGCTTCCAGTATCGAGGAAAATGTGGAAATATCTAATCGTTGCTGGAAAGTAATCTGCCAGTTCCCCTTGGAATTGAAAATTACATTCAAGCGAAAGAGTTTATTTTAATGTTTTCTATCCATAAAATATCCATATAATACAATTGGGTTTGTGATTTGTCAATCAAGTACAGTTAGCAGGTTAGCTTCTGAAGATTATTCTTCAGAACAAGGTTTTTCGTATCCTATATTGGATGCATAAAACCTTGTGCCTCCAACGTAACGCTCTCGTTTTCGAAGTCACCCAAATATTCAATGGATTTAGATTCAACTTCAAACAAATGATCTCTAAATCAACGATAGTCCTACGTCACCCTTGCGGTTATACCATAGATATAACCCACTTCCTGTTTTTTTTTATCCAAAAATGGCTTTTTGCAAAAATTCAACACTTGAACTACTGAACCGATTAAGATGATCAACATATTAAATAGGAGCCAATATGCTAACCTTCTTTGTAAAAAAAATGGGTGGGTTATATCTATGATGCCTAGGACAAAACATGTGAACGGAAGAATTATCAAACGATTATTTTATTTTATGTTTCCTTCTGAAGTTTGCATCTCTCAAGTGTACGTATTTCTCGAACCGCGAATTTGCTTAATTTGATGAACTTCAGGCACTCAGTTTCGAATTTGACATGTACGTCGAACGCATATTATTTAATCAATAGGCATCATCGCAGCAATTGGTTATCAACATCTTGCCTAATCATCAAATGGTATGCGTAGGAATTCAGTGAGCAGAAAATATTAAGGCATATCCTTCAATACAATCTTGAATAAACGAGCCAAAGCGTGGTGTTCGTACCCGCTTTTGTAATCCGTGTTAGGAAAACACTTTTCGGAGTGCAAAAAAACATACGAGTGCCGAAGAACCCCGGAAGACCGTTTTAAGGAAGCATATTCTGGTTTGCACAAAGGCAAGCGAGTACAAAAGTACTCGCAGTTTGCATTTATTTGCTGAGCCGATTTCCCCAGACATCTTGGTTTTGAAATCTGTGTTAGGCAAACACATTTTAGTCGGAACAAAAATGCCCCCGACTTACATGAATTTGCAATGCCGATTACCCCACGCTCCATGGATTTGAAGTCTGTGTTAGGGAAACACATTTCGATAAGAACAAAATGATGGTAGTTAGGGCGTTTAGATAACGCTTAACATTTTACAGTTATTCAATTGTTTATCTAATAAAAAATAACATTCTATTAATTGCGATAGAAGCGTAGAAATATTCCCTATCAATTAATGCAAACATCTTTCCGATCCAGTAAGAAATGTTCGAGTTATAAGCATTCGGAATCTTTCATTTTTCCCTGCATGTTCTGTGTTTAGGTTTTCATTTTACCCCCCATATACTCCGGTTAGACGTAGTCCCACGTCAAAATATCACACTTGCGGGAAGATTGGTGTCTAGTATTGTCACATAGGAATATTGAAGGAAGACTTAAAACATGTAAAATTTGCAAAATAATAACTCAAAAACGAAAAATAACACCTCTCTGATTTTCGTATATATCATGTTAAAAAAAGCTTTCCAGAAAAATATAAAAAATATAGCGCCTTCTAACTTTCACCGAGAAAACTATGAAAAACTAACTTAATCAATAATTACAAAAACGAGATTCCAGATTTTTTTTAAAAAGCTCATAACTAACTAACTCATAAGCTTCAATTTGATATGTCTATAATCTTAATCGGTTTTTGTAGTGGAAAAAAGGGGAAAATTTGTTTTTTCCGAATCATTGGTTAACTTTGAAAATCATACCTCAAAAAATGAAAAAAAGCCTCTCTGATATCAAGATATGTTATGTACAAAATCTTCAGCTTTCTAGAAAAACAAATATTAAAAAATAACGCCCTCTAGTCCAAAGCCAAAAAATACGATAAAAAACGACAAAAACGATAAAAAAACGACTACAATCAATAATTACGGAAATAAAATCCTTTTTTGCGGGTTCAATATTCAATAATATAATTTGATAAAAGACTAGCTCATTGGCTTCAATTTGATATGTCGAGGGTCTGAATCAGTTCAGTAATTCAAATGTTATAAACTTTTATAAAAAAGCCATTTTTGGGAAAAAGTGTAAGAAATTGATTTTTCGGTTCACCCTAAAATGGAAATGGCACCATAATAAAAAAAAACTGATCTAATGTTTCGCGATAAAGAACAAAATTACCACTTTTGCCGAAAGTCTGAGAACCACTATATCGGTTTGGTATGGAATGGCTGTAATAATAATATAATATAAGTATCATTAACTTCCTTGAATAGTGTATGTGATATAAGGAAGGAAGGAAGGTATTGAATTAGAGAGACTTTAAACTCTGAGAGTTCATTCGTCTCTATGTGATATAATTCACTTTATATACTTATATACTAGCTATAACTAGTATAACGTCAACTGAAAAAAGTAATATAAGTTTGTCGTAAAGTAGAAAAAATGAAATATAGAAAATCAATATTTATTGCTGTCTCCTTGTTAGAAAATACGTGCATGTGATTTTCAACATGGCTTAGTTTATAACAGCTTGGTCTCGATCATAAATTGGAAAACAGCATTACGCCAGCTAACTTCAATGAAGCTGATCAATCGGCCTGTTTTGAATCGCGTTATTTCATCTTTGTCATTCAATCGAGGAGTATTCACATAGGTAATCTAAGTTTGAAACACAGCCATATTGCTTCCTTTATTCATGGATGTTTTTATTACTCTTCACCAATTTGTAGAACTCAATATTCATATATGCATATGAGTGATCAGATTTTACAATTCGATCGAAATCGACTTTTACACTCTTAAATTCGTTCGCCTTGTCGCAAAACAATGGTCAAAATAAGTCATCCGTATTCGTGGTTCAATTTACTCTCTATCTGATCGGCATAATTCCGGAAATAATTCTAAATTGTTGAAATTTGAATGAAAATTATTATTCAATTTCGTTTGGATGCTAAATTTGTTTTGAATGTGTTTGAATGCTAAATTTTGCGTGTTTATTCCACCCGAAAAACCATTACTTTTTTTGCTTCATAGAAATGGAACATGGAGACCAATGTTGTTTACGTCGAATTGCGTGGCAAGGTTGTTACATTTGCTCAACTCGATTGGACTTGAGCTTGAACAGAATGTAAAATTGCGCTTTTTCTATCCAACAGAATAAAACCAACAATATGTGGGGACGAATACGATCGAACTTTATTTTGTGTTTGAACACACGCGCAATGTCATGACAATGCATTGCGCTTTGGCCTGGCTATAACTAAAGCTGTGTCGGCGTTGCACATGATAGTGTCTGGCGAGTGAATGTTTTATTCCTCGCACCACTTTTGTTGATTGTGTAGTAAGAATTGCAGTCGTACAATCTCTACCTTCGTGTATATGTCGACCATAAATTGTTGGCACAGCTTACGATATCTCGAATTGGCGTTTCTTGACCATGTCAAATCACCATATGATAAACATAAAAATCCTTCGAGCGCGCCCTCTGTTTCGTCGCATGTCGCATGAGAAGGCAAACCTTGGGAACGTTAGAACCATTGAAGAAGAACATAGCGAGGGTCGTATGAACGGTGTGTGTCAACGATGAATTCCAGATTATTGTTTTTTCTTCGTTTAAATTTCTCGTGTCACCGTGCTATCATGATTCCAGCAGCGCTTGGGCTTTGGATCTACACACGTGCTCTCCAGCTGATGTTTTATCTGGGTTGATGGCAATATCGTGATTGTCATTTTGTAATCCGAGCAAATCTGATTTGAAGAATTTCGATAACTCATTGTGCTCATTCAAAAAGGCTTCCAGCTCTTCGAAGATGCTCCCTGCTTTAGATGAATTGATGTTACTTGTGTATTTGTCGATGGCTGTTCAATGAAGCGGGCGTTACGCCATCAGTCATTGAACAACTTAAATGAATTCGTTCTGTTGAAAAAACGAACAACGGTTAAATTATTAGAATATTTTTGACACAAAAATAATAAAATCGCAATTAAAAATAGGGAATTGGGGTCAAAATTTAAGGTTATATGTATGGCTATTCTGCCTATTCGGTATTAAATGTATGATATCGGTATCCTACCGGTATCATATATAGTTTACAACCTATTCTTATACCTACCAAGTATTTTGAGTATAATTTCATCAAAATCGGTCGAACCGTTTCGGAGGAGTTCGATAACAAACACCGTGACACGAGATTTATATATATATATATATATATATATATATATATATATATATATATATATATATATATATATATATATATATATATATATATATATATATATAGATATTTTTAAATGAAAAAAATTGTCAAACAAACTGCAAAACTAAAACATTTTATATTGTGCTTTTATTTTTTGAGTTTAAATTCAAAGACCATTCAATAAAAATGGCATTAAAACAACAGAGTAAAACTGACATACAATTAGGGGCTGTCCACATACCACGTGGATAATTTTAGGGGAGGTAGGGGGTATATATATATATAGATATTTTTAAATGAAAAAAATTGTCAAACAAACTGCAAAACTAAAACATTTTATATTGTGCTTTTATTTTTTGAGTTTAAATTCAAAGACCATTCAATAAAAATGGCATTAAAACAACAGAGTAAAACTGACATACAATTAGGGGCTGTCCACATACCACGTGGATAATTTTAGGGGAGGTAGGGGGTATGAAAATGTCCACGCTTGTCCACGGAGAGGGGGCAGGGGGTATAGACTATGTCCACGTGGACACGAAAAATGAATATTTTTTCTAAATTCGATACCTTCTAAATTCAACAAAAACTGTTGCGTATTCAAGAATTTTAAAACTTTCCGCCCAACTTGGGTATTCCGTATTTACCAGTAAACGAATTGAGCTTCATAATAGTGCTTTATATATTTTTACTAATATCATTGAACTTCTTCACTGAAATCCATTTCCTAAAAATAACCCCGTAAACTGTGAGCGACCGAGCTATTTTGTATGATCCTATAACTTTTATAGTTGCGGGCTATGCATAGACGTTCATAGCACAAACCTATAAAAAATAAGCGATTCCATAATGGTTAAGTTTCCATGATATTACACATATGATTTTTTTTATCAAATACAATTTTCTATAGAGCTTGTTCTATCTCGAGAACAAGTAGCCTAAGGATAATAATGTCTGTATAGTTTTTCATGCAGAATTTTGTGTAGAATCATGTTTTCGCATTACTTTTCTCGAAAAGTTAGAATTTTTCAAAGTATTGGAATCCTGTCAATTTCTAGGAATTAATATTTACATTTGCGTGAAATGATCCATGCACCACTAGTCATCAAACTAGAATCAATTGACCCAGTATTTCCTTTTTCTCAGAAAATTTTGCATAGATTTCAGTTGTAAAACATTTGAATTGATGGATTAAAGTGCCTTTTAGAAGTGAAAAAATACTTAAATTTTTTCGTTTTTTAAGGGTTTTACATTTTTTCCCCAAAAATACATGATAAACTTTTTTTTTTTTTTTTATCTTCGCTTATTTTTCGTCGGCCTATTTCCGCCACTTTAGTGCCAATCACCGACATCAGGGAGGCGACTCCACCTGTTCCTACCTATCAGACTCAACAACTCATGAGCCGGGCCAACTTCTTTTACTTCCGCTCCGAAGGAAGACGTAACCAGAGATTTTTCGCCTCAGAAAATCCACATGATAAACTTGATTGTGTCTATCAACAAAATTAAAGCTCTTTAACCCTTCTAAAATTCTTTCCTCGACACCACAATGTTATTCCTATTGTAATCTTTCACTATTCCAAATGTTCTACAACAGAATATAATGGAAAATTTTCTCATCTTTCAAATGAATTCAATTAAATTGTTCAATGTAGCGTACTTTTGAATGGGGTTCAATTTAAGGCAAAAACTGGGTCTTAAGAAATGTTCAACTTTCATAGTTGAGATTTGAGCTCGATTTCATAGTTGGGGATCAATGAATCGTGAATTGTCTGATGTCATTATTCCCCGCGAGCACTTTGAAAGTCATCTAGACACTTAATGCGGAATGGTCTATAAGCATTTGAAACATAATAAAATATCTTAATACGCTTTTTTTTTTTTTATCTTCGCTTATTTTTCGTCGGCCTATTTCCGCCACTTTAGTGCCAATCACCGACATCAGGGAGGCGACTCCACCTGTTCCTACCTATCAGACTCAACAACTCATGAGCCGGGCCAACTTCTTTTACTTCCGCTCCGAAGGAAGACGTAACCAGAGATTTTTCGCCTCAGAAAATCCCAACGACGCCAGCTGGGATTGAACCCAGGCCGATCGGATTGTGAGGCTGTTACGCTAACCATACAACCACTGGCGCCGTCATAATACGCTTTTAATACCCTCTGAAAATTCTCCGAGCTATGGCGGAAAAGGTTTTGAATTGCGCTACCGACTAAAGGTGAATCTGAAATCCAGAGTGAAGATGAATCGGCATTAGCAGTGATCGATTATATTCCGGAGTGGGCAAATAATTTCTTCATCTAAAATTTTGAGTAACACTGTAACTCGGCCATAAAACAATGCATCTCTGAGTAAAATGTTCTACTGGAATTCCATATGAATCAAATGGAAGCGAATTAATCAAGTTGATTGGATTATTACTGGAGTCCATTGGATATCAACCCATTTTTTTTGCAAGTGTTTAGAAAATCGTGAACTAAAAATGTATTTGAAAATGTTTTTAAATCCATGTATTTTTATTCGATTGGCGATTGGCAATCACAATTAGTAAAGCTCAAGATCAATCTTTGAAGTTGTGTAGTTTATATTCAGATGCGAATTATTCCTCACCTTGGTCAACTGTACATTGCGTGTTTCCGTGTTAGCAAACCAGATAGCCTTTATATATTCGCTTATAATGGAAAAACAAAAACTATCATATACTCATAAGTATTTCAAAATTAAACTCATATGAAGCATGTGCTTTGTTATGCTACCCATTTCTCTACCATACAAGAACAATAGGCCGCAACTAGTACAGGGTACAGCTAGTGAAATTTGAAATAAAAACAATTTAAGGGGGGACCCCGGTCTGGAAAATCGAAAAAAACGTTTTTTTTTTTTTTTTGCGTTTTTGGGAACCTTATGCCCCTTTTCGATATTTGATTTCGTTGGAAAGTTCTTCTGTAGGAACATTGTACCACTGCGACCATTAGTTTGATCTATTGTAGTGACGTTGGAAAGTTACAACCACAAGTATGACCTCACCCCAAGGGATGTAGTATTAATGTACGAATTTTGAAACGCGTTTTTCTCGACACCGTGTTATTTCGACTGGGGGTATCAATATCTTAGGATCTACTCGACCAATTTGGCTGAAATTTGTTTATCAGCCTGTAAAAATAGATTATCTAAAGCGTTACAAAGCCGTTTTTTGATATCTCATTTTTTCGATTCTTCATGAGCTTCTAAACAGCGATTTTTTATAAAAAATAACTCATTTTTAACAAAAATGGCCGCAATTTCGGCAGTTTTTCGAATTTGTGAAAACCCCTATGTGACGCTAGATATTGTCCTAATGTTTCTAAATATTCATTGGAATTGACGACACCCCGTTGCTTCAGAACGGATACCACCAGCAATGTACCGATTTTTAGACAGCATCTACGCATCCAGCTGTCAATAGCGTAATAATCATTATTCGTGCACTTAAAAAATGAAAAATACATCTTCAAATATACCTTAAACAATAACTAAAATACCCGAGCTCTTCACTTTATTCGTAACATTCGAAAAAAAAATCCAAGAAAATTCATTATTTTCCGACCTTCCAGACAAGGTTCCCCCTTAAATGGGATTAAAAATCAAATAGAATTTAGGCGCAAATCAGTTATTTCCTTATTTATCTTAATTTAAAAAGAAAAAATGTCCACGTGGACAAAGGGGGGTAGGGGTATGAATATGTCCACGCTTGTTCACGGAGGGGGAGGGGGAATCTAAAACCGTGCTTTTCCTGTCCACGTGGTATGTGGACAGCCCCTTATGAAAAATGATTGCTTTTTGATTGGCGTGTGCTCTACTCAAACTAGCGAACCGCCAATTGAAAGTGTAATATTTTTTATATATAATTAAATTTTATCATATAATATTTTTCTATCATTACATATCCTACAATCGAAGACTTTTTTGTCGTATTAAGTTAAGGTTTTTTAAGTTTTATTATGCATGTTTGCGGCTTCATAGAAAGATAAGATTCCATTTGATATGTCGAGCTAAGAATTAAAAAAAACACATAAAACTCATGATTTCTTCCAAAAAATCATAACTTTTCAACCATTGAACCGATTTCAAAAATCGACATATCAGATGAAATCTTATTCTTCCATGAATCAACTTCAATCTATCATTCAACAAACTCAGAAACGTAGAACTACAGAAAAAAATTAATTATAAAGCTGAGAAAATTTGCCACTTCAGTTTCCACAATTCTTTTTGTTAAAACACAAATTTCTATCTTGCTGCAACTTTAAACCTCTCAAATTAAACTGTCAATATGATAGATCAAGGAAAGAAAAGCAGAAAAAAATGACAAATAATGGGGGGTAAATGATAAAGCAAAGGTAATCATGGATTTTTAATAACCATATCAGAAAATTTATTGAAAAAACACATTCCTTTTTTAATTTCTCTTTCAAATTTAGATAAAGTTGCACTGAATAGTTAATATAAAGGCAATATTAATTATTAAATAAACGTATGTAATTATAAACATGTTTATATAAACCTCCATTTTGTCAACAACAGAAATTTTCCATCCACTATCCGAAACAATTGCTCTCCATTTCATTCCATCGTATCACCCCGCAACGTGCGAGAGCGAGATGAATGAAGTAGCAACATTGCAAACGAACAGCACCCGAGCGAGCCGAGTGGAGCCGACAGGACAATCACCCCACCAACTTCCGACAAACATAAAAGCAGTGCACAACGTGATTCATGATCCTACAGGGACGAATGACTTTCGAGTTAAAGTCCCTTAAAAAATAAGAACAGAACAGAACATTCATGATCCCAGTTATTTTCTAACCACCAACGACAAAGTGATTACCAAATGTTGTGTAATGTGTGAAATATAAAGAGAAAATTTGGACTACAACATCTTGTGTTTTTTACTTTTTACGTGTGCTTAGCCAGAACCATTCCAATCGCAGTTAGCCCGGTTTATACGCTAACAATTGTACTTAGGAGAATGGTACCAAGGCTGATGCGCTTGCCAATACTACCGCACCTATCTTATATTGTTTTTACTTTCTAAAAGTAGCCATAAAACTCAATACAGACGGATTTCGTGCCAACTCGACCAGTTGTTGGCATAATCCTTGGGGTTGATAATACCAGCACTGCATTTGTAATCCTTGCAAATCCTGAAGATCACGGCTTGACTAATGTTGTTGAATAATGTCACACTTTTCTTTGTTGAATTCTGATGATTACGCAGAAACAAAATAATGTAATTTCTTTTTCGTCACTTTATATTTGCTGCCGGTCACGACTGGTAATTTTCAAACAACTGCAAAGCCATTTTATTCATCCTTTAGGTATCTATACAATCCATTTCTTATTATCATATCTACAGTGATTTACAGTGACTCCTAATAGATACCTAACTTTACAACAACTATTCGATACCTGACCGAGCGATCAAGAGATTATTGGCAGATGGCTATTGTTTGAGAGCTGCTGTTGCTCTCTGAATTGGAACATATTGTATTTGACTACAAGAACAAGCTGAAAACTGTACTTTAGTATGCAAAGGTCACCATAAATCCATTTCTACCTGTTATTGATTTTTTCTATAACGGTACGGTATACCCAAAGAAAAAAATAGAAAATTTTCGAGGAAAAAACTTGAAAAAGTTTTTGTTGATGATGATGATGATGTTGAATTAAAGAGGCTTTAAACTTTTCAGTTCATTCGCCTCTACATTTTTTTTTTTGTTGAAAAAACTTTTTTGCCTTAAATAAGCACAAGTTGCGATGTATGGAAATGTTGTAAAGCACATATTTATCTATCATTTATCTACCATTTCATCAAAATCTGAGATGACCATTTTGAGAAAATCGACTTTTAGTTTTTAAAATCGGTTTTTTTCAGTGTGGGATTTCAAAAAATATTTTTCCAGTATCTTTTTTTTTTAAATCCAATTATTTTCCTAAAGCTCTTCCATAGATCACTTTTTTGTAGGACTTACCAATTTCGATATTTCGATATTTCCACTTTCCATATGTTAGTCTAGATAAATTTTCGGAAAACTAAGTATGCCAAGTTGCCTAATTAGGTAAGGTCTTCATGTCCAGAAAGTTTCATTAAGTTCTGAGAGGGTCATGCCAATCCCATAGACGAGTTTGCGCGAAATCCGTCTCCGTCACCGGGTAGATGTCGGCGAGTTTCTTGCTGGAAATTAGAGAATTTTTGTGAGCGCTTACCCCGGAACTAATTCTTTGCATTCCTTTGGCGCCGACCGTGTATCGAATGTTGAGTGTTGGTCCCATACCAAAGCTGTCTAGCTTGGAATACCATTGGCACCGTCGACTGGTAAAGTGATATTTTCATCGCCACCGGGACCGTTAGTTATGATATTATATATATGTCAAGGAATGCCTGGAGATACGTATGTTGCCTTTTCTCACCAATCATGACAAACCTGTTCTGTTTTGAACGAATTTGACATCCTGCCCTTATAGGAAGAAGACGATGGAATGGTATGCCGAGAATAACGTGAGCTCTGCCCCATAAAAAGATATCGGTCCGTCGTCAAGGGGATCTTTAAGAAGATGAAGCGTATATAACCTTGCATACAAATCATTTCGTTTTCACCGTGAAGTGACGTTCGTGATCGGGCCCAATGAGACATGCACCGTCATAGCATTGCTATTATACGCAGGAAATTCAAGCGCAGCAATAAATAAAATCTTAATGCTCTAATTCTGGATTCTACAGAATACACGGAAACAGGATGTGATATCGAAAATAGAAATTTAAACTGTTCAGAAGATTACATAGTATATTTCAATTTCAGTGTCTTTCTTAAGGTAAACATATTTCTGTAAACTACATTACTAATTTTGTAATTATCATACTATATACATATAAAAATGTGTTCATAAAGTTTCTTTGATGTTCATTACTGACAACTGATTAATTAAATTTTTATAAAATATCATTTATCTGACTGTGAGTCAGTTCTAGAGTAAAATATACAGATCTAGAATTAGAAGAATCATTCTAAAAATCAGGTAGGGTTCATTTGAGGGTTAGAAAAGGGAGCGAAATAGTAATTGGATCAATTAAAGCACCAAAACTGTAAATCCTAATGTTGAAACATGAATAAAAACAGAAAATAACGGCGATATATCGCTGCAAAAAAATCCTAGAAACAATTACATGAACTCTTTCCGTCGATTAGTTCAAACAGTTATATCACATCTTTTGGATTCCACCAAAATGTACAAATTTAGACTCCGCTTTTTCGATTTTGTAATAGTTGCTTCGATCGAAATCATAATGTTTCAAACATTTGAGGCTTCGGTTTCCACAAAAATGGGCATATGTCGCAATGAAACACAAACAACAACGAAACATAAAAGCATTGCCGGAACTCAACAACCACATCTTTTTAACAACACGAACTTCGGGCGGATTCTGCTACCACTAGATTAAAATCCAAATTATTTGGTCTTAGGAAGCCCTTCTTAATGCCGTCCCAGCCATCTTCGACCTTATACTCACCCGACTGAATTCGATTGTATACCTCCTGGGTGACTAGACTGAACGCCTCCCGGACGTTAACGCCCGTGCGAGCGGAAGTTTCCACGAAAATTAAACCATTCTGTTCCGCGAACGAGCGTGCCTCCTCCACGCTGACCTCGCGCTTCTGGACACCATTGTTCACCAGATCCAGTTTGCATCCCACCAGTGCGAAAACCGGCCGGTGAGGTTCAATGTGTCGCTTGGCTTCCATCATCCACAGAGGAATGTGCTCGAAGCTGGCATGGCTGGTGATATCGTACACGAGCAGTACGCCAACCGAATTTCGGTAGTATGATTTGGTGATCGAACGAAACCGCTCCTGCCCGGCTGTGTCCCACAGCTGCAGCTTGATGCGGGTGCCATCCTTTACCTCGATGAGATGAGCAAAGAAGTCTACCCCTACCGTCGGATCGGATAGCTGCGGAATGAAGAATATTCAGTATTAGCTCGATAGCATGAAGCGATGTATGTATTAAAAAATGTAGTGCTGTGTGAAAAATCCGAATGAAAATATCGACAGTTCGAAAAAGTGCCAAAATAGTTTGTCTAAACAGCATCGAGCATTTAATTTTAATCGGAAAAGTCAATTTCAAAGTGAGAAAGAAATGTAAATCACTACGACTCTGTACCGGATTATTTAACACTTGCGTTTCCGTCGCGGCTCTTCAACAGCCATTCGTATTGCATAAGTGCAACGAACATGAAATCATATACGCTTTCCTTCTGGTGCTGTGAATTGTAAGCAGACAAATCGAGCAAGTGATTGACCGCTTAATCACCATTTCACGCGTGTTAGTTGATCTGCACATTGTGCTGTGAGATTCACGCACATTCTGCGCACTGAGGCTCGAGAAAACTTACGTGCTCGTGCTATTCTTCCTTCTTCTCCTTTTGGTGGATTATAGAGACTTTAAATTTTATCAGTTCATTCATCTCTAAAAAGATATGGCTTGGGCCTCTATGCAATTTAGTTGTTTTAGTTGTTTTGGATATTTTACGAAATCGATTGTGAGCATGAACAATCATAATTCCACGTAGGGGAGGACGGAGTAAGACGTCCACCCTAAGCACAGGGTCCAATCAAAGACAATGTATACAAAATTGAAGCATTGTCAGCATGGATTCAATGGATTCACACTACCCTTCCCTGGGCATCTAACTAGCTAAATATTCAAATAGTTTGCACTCTGACACTTATGTGTCAGGATTTTTTGTTGTAACTGTAGTCCATATAAGGGACTGTCCACATACCACGTGGACAGAAAAAGCACGATTTTGAAAACCTCTCTCCCCTCCGTGGACAAGCGTGGACATTTCAACATTTTCTGAAAAAAACCATCGGAAAATGATTGAATTGCGCTCATTTAAAGTTTGTTTATATTTTCTATTCTATGGTTTGACAACAGTGGCGTCTCGTGAGTGAATTAACTAGTTGTGCACCTACACGGTGACCCAAAATTTTTTCTCAAAATTTCAAAATGGAAGTTAGTTATTGTTCGAATATTGTTTTCTTTATGGAAGTATTTCAATGGGTTGGTTGAATTATATCGTGTTTCATCGTATTTCAAGCATTTCTGAGTCTAATTCTAATTTTGAGCTATTTTTCATAGTCGTGCGTAGTTGATATATGTTGTATATAAATTCAATATAACATTTTTAGATGCGCAATGGAGTACGAAAGGACATTTCTCAAATATAACATTACAGTCTTGTTTTCGGGGACAAATTATTTTTTTAATTAAATTTCTTCTAGCGATAGCAATGATATTCTTCGTTCTGCGCAATGGGCAAATCGATCAATTATGTTTTCCAAAAAATTACTCTAAAGTTGGAGCTCAAGGAGCATTTTATTTTCAATAGTATAAACTTTCCGAGTCGCTCCTCTCCCATCGTTGGTCTTAAGTAGGTCTTCAGTCTACGAATAACAGAAATACTTAGTTCGACCGATGCTGTGGTTGATGGAAGCGTTAATATTAGCTTTGCGAGTAAAATAATTTTCTAAAAAATATCGTCAAGATTGCTACCGGTCACTGTTTATATAATCTCCAATATTTTCTTCTCGGCAAATTCTGATTTCGTATAGAACACTCGCAGTGCATTTCCAAATTTTACTTTGTGAAAATTAAAGAATCGACAAAAAATATCATGCATCAGCTGTTTGGGAAACTCCGTGTTCAAATTTCAAATAAAATGCTTTACTTATTAGAATAAGTGAACCGCATTGAATTTTCGTTCGTCTTTCAACGCTTTTATACTCGCACATGTGTTCCTGATAATCTTATCACATTCAACGTAGTCCAGTTCTCGTTGTTTCAGTGTATGGTACAAAATGGTACAAAATGAGAAATTTGAAACGATTGAAGAAAATTGTATTAATTGTATTGTGATATCGTATCACCATCCCACTTGATGTCACCTAGGTACATTGCTCCCAGACGAGTAGAAAGCTGTAGGCCCGCTTGACTTTGCACATGTTCTGGATCTTCTACTGCATAAATTTCTTCAGCTCGCAATCACGCTTTGGGATTTGGATGAAGAATGATGCCAACGAAGGGAGGGAAGAAAAATATTTCCTTGTTTTTGAATTATTCGTTCAAGAGTGCAGCAAAACATGCGCCTTACAATTAATATAGTCAGTGTTTGAAAACGACTTCTTTGGGATCGCCTGGATTCCTCCTTTATCTCCTGACATCACTCGAGCCCCATCATATGTTTGCGCAACCAGCTTAGTAAGAGATACGCCAAATTGCTGCAGTAAACTAAGGGTGCTCATACACTGTTTGACCGAAGCCAAATATTTAACTCTTTTTCACAGATAAAATTTGACCAACGTATACCGATCAAATATATTCGACACAAAACACGACAAACAAATATTCAGTTATTGGATGTCTAAAATGTTTTTTCAGTCTATTCGTCAAAACTGTCGGTACGGGGTTAGGTTACCTTAAATATTTCACTCAAAGTTTTTCCATGTTCGATGTTTGACATTGTTTGCCACTGTTGAAATTGAGGAGTGGCAAAGAAAATAGTGTTCGTACAAATTTCAAACCAAACTTTATCTGTCAAAAAGTGGAAAATATTTGACCTCCGGACAAACAGTGTACGGCCACCTTAACGGCATGGTTAGCTAAAGCTGTGCCGGACTTCATCTCACAATGACACAAATCTTTCGACGGGAATACTTGTATAAAATTTAAAAAAAGGTTCAATTCATGACGAATGGGAATCAAAGGGTCATGCGTTTTTGAACTTATATTTCATTATTACTACTCCCGCCGTTCGAGCAGCTTCATTGGCATGATCTAACGCATCTTCAATACGAGTTTTCCCAAACGTGCGGCATGTCATTCTGTTGTGGATGTGGTCTTTGGTAGCTGCATGAGCTTTTATAGCGGAAAATAGATGTATTAGCATATCCATTAAAGTTCCGTGTAACTATTTTACCGTTTCTAACACAGGTCGTTTTTATCTTGTTCAAATTTGGTCGTGGAATATCCATTTTCGCAAAAACTTATTTCTCTTCCACAATCCTATTTGCAAACGGTCTTTCCAAAAGCACATCAACAATATACTGTCCAACAATATCCATATTTTATTCTAAATTATGACGATGTATCACGAAAAAACCCTCAATCGGTACACTGAAAAAGGCTGAAAGATATTGAATAACAACACTTATACCAAGCCATTCTTCATATGTTATGAATGAAGCAATGTAAAATAGCAATTTTCTAACCTTTCCAGACTTTTTTTCCTTTCTAATGTTCAAAACCGCGAAATTTGGAGAAAAATTCTGATTTTTCTGAAAAATTCAAACAAATTTTAAACCAAAAAAACAAACATCATATTTTTACTCGCTGCGCCATCTGGTTGTAAATCTAACGTAAATTCATAGATTGCGAAACTGAAGCAAGAATCTCCAACACGTGCAAGCAAAGATACTCACGAAATGAATCCATTGACAATTTACTAGTTCGTGTGCGCACCACTCTATCTAAACTTCAATACCAGCAGGGTGACGTCTTTAGAGAACCCCCATTGAACTGACAGGAGCCAACATATTGGGTATCCCACTGACATTTTCCCTTTGTTTTCATATGAATTGGGTATCCCACTGACAGTTCTGCTTGAGATTTTGCTAACGATCCTAGCATCAATCATAGCACCCGGCTGTTCAATACACAGTCTGCGCATAGGAAAAGTGCACAGACTGATGTCAATGACGTAACAAATCATCTGCGCCAAGCGAGCTTTCAGAGAGCCGCTATATAAAAGCACCTTACATAAAGCGCGCCGATTGCGGATCTGGAGCGTGTTTAGTCGTCTAAGTTCGGGTTGCGAGAGAATCGAGAGAGACTATTGATGAGGAGTTCTGATTGAACACTCAACCGTTATCTTATGTTGTGTACATCTTCCACTGCACGAAATTGTTACCAACACATTGGCAGTTTAGTTAACCAAAGCTTCACGACAATTTTATCAATATGTGTGTAGATATACGTAATTCTCGTGCACGAGCTGGGAGAACGTAGAATAAGTGATATAAACCAATATTTTGCATCCTCGTTTCATGCCGTTCGTTCTTCTTTACGATCAAGAACGCTTGTGTACACGGGGTAACCTAATTCCTCATGATTTCCATACTTTGCATACGTTTATTTAATTGAACAATAGTCTGTTCTTATAAGCATAGTAGGGGCGCTACATGTTTTTCTTTTTGAAATATTAGGTTGTGCAGTGCACGAGGTGCACATATGGACGAGACGCCACTGTTTGACAATGATAGAAATGTTAGCTCTCTAACTAGAAGCGGATTGTTCTCAATTCTTTGATTAGTTCCCCAACATTTCCCGTGAAGTTTTTGTATAGCTGTTCAGATATATAACATTTTTATTTTTTTTATTTTTTGAGACTCTCAGCTATCCCCTCCACTTCTGAGACTCCTTGGCTGGCGACCCAATAAATTCCCGCGAAGTGTATCTACAATGACAGATACGGATAGTGATCCCCGATGATCGTTCGATTAATCGAATACTTCATACAGAAATCGATTATTAATCGAACGAATACTGTGCCACCAATAATCGAAGCGAACGAATAATTTACGTCGATTAATCGATCCAAACCCAGAGAAAAAAAAACGTAAAAAAACTGAAAATCAATCATTATCTTTGACGCTCCCCTAAACTCGCAAACGAAGCTCAATGCCGTCAACGCGAACCCAGCTTCGTTTACGAGTTTAGGACAGTGTAAAATATAATAATTGATTTTCAGGCGAAATGAACACTTTTTTGATTCCAAATGGCTTTCTAGCAAATGAAAAATATTAGTCTAACTAATTATTTCTCTCAGTGTGACGATTAATCGATTAATCGATTATTTAAGGCGATTAATCGAATCGAATAATAAACTGCGGAAAAGTATTCGATTAGCTGATGAACGATTAATTTAAAAAATCGGGGATCACTAGATACGGATAAATAATTTGAAATCAGAGAAGAGAAGTGGAACTTGAGAGAAAAAAGTGGCAACGATATGTGGCAAGAAAACAGTGAAAAAATTCACAGATGGTTTACGCTCTAAAAATTGGATATAATGTTAAGATGTCTCTAAAACGGTGGGAGACAACATATATAAGGTGGGAGGTTCGTATATAATGTTATTAATGTTAGCATCATCATGATAAACACCGCGAATGGGATACAAATTACGAACTGAAAATTGAATAAAATTTAGATATAGACGCTGAAAGTGCTGTGGACAAATATTATAATGCATTTTTATCGGTTTTGTGTATAATGTCGTTAATGTTTGCATTATCAAAACAAACCCATATTTATTGTTATCATACCTTGCTGTGCTCTTCATAACAACATTTATGGTCGTATTTCACCAATGATGACAAATGTGTAATTCACGAATGAAACTTCGCCATAGAAACTGGACATTGAATAAAAAAATTAAAATGTGGTAAGAGCATCAATTGAAATATTTTAAAGCATTCTCATCGGAATAAATAGAATGGTATAATAATTATACGACTAAATAATGTATGTACGCTTAAAAAACAACATAAAAATATGATTTCTGGATAAATTTATTTTTTTTCAGTTTCGAACAACAACACACGAACAAAAAAAGCCATTTTTTTAAAAATACCCTTTGTTGGTATTGTATCTAGAATTTACAAGGTAATGAAACGTTAACATCAATTAGTTTCTAGTAATCAGCTTTTTAGTTACCGGGGAAATTAACACCAAATTATACTTTTTTAGTGTTATAATAATTTAGTGTTATAATATATTCCATGCCAAACCGATATAGTGGTTCTCAGATTTTCGTGTAAATTGGTAGTTTTGTTCCTTATCGCAAAATATTAGATCCCATTCTATTTTAGGGTGGTTCGAAAAATCTAGTTTTTCCTCTTTTTTCCAAAAATAACTTTTTTCAAAAATTCATATCTTTTGAACATATCCAATATCTTTTAGATAACATATCCAAAAATATAAAAAATATAGCGCCCTTGATCCCGAAACCATGTAAACTATAAAAAAACAAATACAAATATTAATCACGAAACAAAATTCATTTTTTTCACAAGTGCAATATTTTTCCGAAAAATTCCAGCTCATTGGCTTTAATTTGATATATCGATCATCTGATTCGGTCTAGCAGTTCAAATGTTATGAATTTTTGAGAATAGGAAAAAGGGGAAAAAATTAATATTTCGAACTATCGGTTAACTCTAAAAATTATAACTCCAAAGAGAAAAAAGGACACATCTGATTTTGAGTAAAAAATGTAAATGTGTAAAAAAATCCTCAGTTTTTAAGAAAAAATACAGAAAAATATAGCGCCGTTGATCCAGAAACCATGTAAACTATAAAAAACGGATACAATCAATAATTACGAAAATAAAACAATCAAATTTATTGCAAGTTTGGTATTTTGCCAAAAAAGACTAGCTAATTAACTTCAATTCGATGTGTCGATCATCTCAATCGGCTTAGTGGTTCAAAAGTTATGAGTTTTTGATAAAAGTCATTTTTGGGAAAAGTGAATAAAATCAAATCACCCAAAAAAATACAGGTTCAATGTTTTACTATAACGAAAACAAGCTACCAATTTTCACGAAAATATGAAAACCACTATATCAGTTCGGCATGAAATGGCTGAAGTAAACTGCAATAGTTCACAAATTTCAAAGTTCACAGTTTTTTTGTTGTTTCTCATGTTTTTTAGTGCGGCCATAATAATAATTCGGATTACTGTATTTGGATTGATGCTAGAAAATATCATTAACTTCCTTGAATAGTGGATGTGATATAATTGATTTTATATATGTACTAAAAACTGTTATACTGTGCCTTAATTTTTTGAGTTTAACATTCAAAGACCCTTCAATAAAGTGTACAAATGTGTACTGTAAAACTGTAAAAATTATATAAAAAATATACAATCGAAGACCCTTTTTGTCGTTTATGAGTTTGGTTTTTTTAAGTTACTACTAGGCATGTTTACGGATTAATAGAAAGATATGATATGTTGATCCTTGAAATAAGTTTGAAAGTTAAGAATTGGAAAACAAATTATAAAATTCATGTGAATGGAGACGACTTTTGTGTACATGCACATGCCACTGGGACCTTTTGCTGATTAAGTAAGATTTTAGTAAGATTTCTCCAAAACGTCATAACTTTTCAACCATTGAATCGATTTCAAAAATCGACATATCAAATGAATTTTATTCTTCTATGAATCAACTCCAATCTGTCATTCAAACAAACTCAGAAATTAAATACTACAGCAAAACTTTAATTATAAAGCTTAGTAAATTTTCCACAATTCGCTCTTTCGCGCCAAATTTCTATCTTGTCGCAATTTTAAACCTCTCAAAAATGAATGATGAAAAATTAACAAATAATGGGGGGTAAATAATAAAACAAAGGTAATCATGGATTTTTAATAACCATCTCAGAACAATATTGAAAAAAACATTCCTTTTTTAATTTCTCTTTCAAATTTTGATAAAATTGCACTGAGTAGTTAAAGAAGGGCAATATTAATATTTGAATAAACTTATGTAATTATAAACATGTTTATATAAACCTTCTCATCTTAACATTCTTCATTAAAGACCTTGGGTCAAGCAGCTAGAAATCCATACACTCTCAAATCAAGTGTGCCTGAAAAAATTATATTCTTGACGTAAACAAGCGATGAAAATGTGGACACTTTTTAGTATGTGAATTGTATGGAGTTCCACTGCTGTGTTGAAATGTTTATATCATGAGACTTTCGACACATTTAAACATTGAGATCTCTTGTCCGACTTTTCTTGTTCCCCTTATTGCGAAGGGAAAGAATCAAGGATCGTATTTCAGACAAACACAAACGATGTGTTCGACCGAATTGCGGACTTCGCACAGATCGCAAAGGAGATGAAAAAATCGTCTGTTAAAGTTGTGTGATATTTTGCATTAGCGGGTTCTTAGTCTGGACAGGATTCGCTGCTCCCTCATCGCTTTTACGTCTTCGAACCTGGTTATGGAGCCTTTGATTTTCCGAAGGAACAGTCTCACTTCAACGGACCATTTGTGGATCAGTTTGCTTCATCCACACTGAACTCACCCCAGCTCGGGAGTTGTTTCTGCGTCCTCCAATTGCCCCAAACCAAAGTAGTTTAGCTATCGGTAGTTGGAGTGAGCCATCTGTTGTAGGAATTTTTTTCTTTAAGACAGTCAGCTGCGTATTCTCATCTCCGCTGGTTTAGGCGAGGAAGCTCGCAGTTCTGGAGACCATCCGCGTTCACGAAGATGTCAAACGGAGGTTCCCCTACTTCAGCACATACCGAGACTGCTGGTGTTGATGGTATCAGGCCAAAGATAATCCGCGGTGCATTTTGATAAATCGGTGATAGAGCTTTTAGGAGTTTATCTCTGGCCGGGCACGTCAGTTAGTGACCAAATTTGGCCATCCGTAAACGGCTCACTCGATTATTACTCCGGTGAGGTTTGGTAATGGTTTTAAATAAGATTGAATCGGTGACACAGTTCTCCATCACCTCGTCGACATGAGTTCTAGAGATACGGTCTGTGCCCCCATGGTAAAATTTGTTGTTCGTATTCCATTTTCGCAAAACATGGGCTAAACGAAGCAATTTTTACTTTAGTGGCGTCTTCGTCTTTCATCTTCATCAGTGTTGTGCTCTCAGTTCATGTGCGCAATTCTCAGAATGCACATTTAGGAAAGAAGTTCAACGATATGAAAAAATATAGATGTTCGACTATCAGACAGCTCAACCCTTTTTTTGATAAATATGGCTTTTTTTGGAAATACAGAATAGAATTTACGTATTATCAAATGCAGATGTCTTTTTTTAAACTCATTTAACGTGTCCACGTGGACATTATCTAAACTCCCTACCCCCCTCATCGTGGACAAGCATGGACATTTATATGTCAAGCAGCATCATGATTCGTAAGCCGAATATCGACTGCATTTTCCCGGCGAGAATGCACGTGTTACAATTATTTCGAAACTGTAACCTCCGAAAACCTGCGTATTACCTTATGGCAACATTAGAAATGGGTAATGCGCGCTTTTCTCACCACAGTCTTCGAATATAACAAATTCAAGTTTACTTATGTTTTCGAGTAAAATAGACTAACCATTGAATCTGATATTCATTTTACATATATCCCAGCAAACATCAAATCGCATAACTTGGCATATTAGAAGTCGCATATAAAGTGATATCGAATCAAATTCATATACAATGTCGATCAAAGGATACATTGTGTACAATCGTATAAAATGCAAAAACCACTATTTTATTTATCACTACCGATTGAGTCTTAATTCGGTGTAACAAACATCAGTTTTATTATGTACACTATCGTAAAATCAATCTATACGACATCATATATGCATATCAGGCTAATGCAGTTTGTGAGTCGCATGAACATATTAATTGTATCAATGCAGTACTGCGAAAAATTGTATTACATGCTGTGGGAAATCGTTCTACAGTAAATCACATTAGATCGTAATAGAGGACATATTACATCGTACAGTAGAACCCCGACTAGCCGCGGAATAGTCTGGCAAAGTCACCGCGGATTAGGAAAATCACGGATAACGCAATAATTGACTAAAAATGAGATTCACATTATGGTCACACTGGTGTACACGACCTTACATATGGATAATTTAAAAATAAAACAAAGTTGTCATGCTGGAACATCTTTTTGTGTTTGAAAGGCATGACCAAAACAAAAGAGTAAAAGTCTACCACTCACTGATAAATTTCGGAAAAGTCTATAGAATTATTAATAGGGGCTATAGGGGTTTTTGGGGGTGCTGCCATACCAATGAAGCATAAATCTGTGCATAACTCAAGAACTAAAGGGTGTGTCACATCAAATTGCATCACGGAAAAAACGCTGTAGAAATTTAATTTTTAGGAATTATATCTTCAGCTTCCGCTTATAATCAGATAAGAGTGTATAGATCACGTTTTCCATGCTTCACTGTAAATTTTTCGTAAATTTGGAAAAATGTCGTCGAACGAAAAAGAGCGTCGTGAATTAATCCTGTGCACTCATCTCGAGAATCCGGAGTTGTCACATCGGGGCATCGGTAAGATGCTGGGAATCGTCCAATCCACGGTCAGCAGAGTACTAAAATGATACTTCGAGAACCTAACCATCGACCGGAAGGTGAAGAACGGCAAAAATGGATGCTCCGTCAGTGAAAGAGATCACAAGCGCGTAGTTAAGCAGTTTAGACGTGATCCGAGAAGTTCGGTCCGGGATGTCGCCAATAAGCTGAATTTGTCAAGTTCATTCGTCCAGCGGACCAAGCAGCGGGAGGGCCTGCGTACATAAAAGGTTCAGAAGGCTCCTAACCGCGACGAAAGGAAAAAATAGTGGTGGGGAAGACGCGAGCCCGGAAGCTGTACACCGAAATGCTGACGAAGCCGCATTGCCTGGTAATGGACGACGAAACCTACGTCAAAGCGGACTTTCGTCAGCTGCCGGGCCTGTTGTTCTTCTCCGCAGAGGACAAATTCAGCGTTCCGGAGGAGATTCGCAAGCAGAAACTATTCAAGTTTGCCAAAAAGTACATGGTGTGGCGAGCGATCTGCTCTTGCGGAAAGCGGAGCGCCCCCTTCGTGATGACCGGCACGGTAAACGGGCAGGTTTACCTTAAGGAGTGCCTCCTACAGAAGCTTTTACTACCACTATTGAAGCAGCACGAGGGCCCGACCATCTTCTGGCCGGATGTCGCTTCGTGCCACTATTCAAAGGACGTGTTGGAGTGGTACGAAGCCAACGGGGTCACCTTCGTGCCAAAGGAAATGAACCCGCCCAACGCACCGGAGCTTCGCCCAATAGAGAAATATTGGGCGATTATGAAGCAGGCCCTCCGGAAGAACCCAAAAGTTATCAAATCGGAGGCGGACTTCAAGAGAAAATGGATTTCTGTTAAAAAAAAACTACAACCTGACGTTGTACAGAACCTTATGGACGGGGTAAAGAGGAAGGTGCGAGCATACGGGCTTGGGCTCGAAGTATGAATAAAAAGAAAATGCCAAAAGTTGTTTAATATTTTTTATTTTACTGTCTAAAATTTTCAAAAGGATCGGTCTACTGGGCGAATTTCTACAGCGTTTTTTCCGTGATGCAATTTGATGTGACACACCCTTTAATCAAGCAAACAGAACCAAATTTTGTATGTGGAGGTTTTAGGAGGCAAGAAAGGTTTTTAAGGGAGTATTCTAGTCTAGAAATTGGAAGAATCCAATTTTTTTTCCTTCATATTTCTTTAGTTTAGGCGTTCATGAATATACTCTAGAAAGGACTTTATGCATTCAAGAATATACTCTAGAAAGAAATTATCGATATCTCAAGCTCTTCTTGTTCTTTTTGAATGGCGTTCACGTTCCCTGTGGAACTTTTGCCGTCTCAACGTATGCATTAACTAGCGTCATTTATTAATACTTAATTGAGACTTCTTAAGCCAAATAACACGCCTTGAATGTATTTCGAGGGGCAAGCTCTAGAATACGCGTGACCACAGTGCAATTGGTAGGAAATTTCTTTGAAGGAAAAATCTCCCGGCCAGAACAGGAATCGAACCCGAACACCCGGCATGATAATGTGAGACGCTAACCACTCGGCCACGGATGCACAATCTCAATCTCTACTGAACCGATTAATGTCGCAATTATATGTATACAATCTGCAGGCATCTCTCTATCGCATGAACCTCTAAAAAATATTTTTTTTTTAATTTTTGCTATCTTAAAAAAAATCGAGAAACGTAAGAAAAAACCTTTTATACCGCATTTTGTTTTTCAAACGGCCGTCATTTTGCCGGAAAACATGTTTTTATCTTTACTGATTCAGAATCTGTTCGATTTTTTTTTGTTTCAGATAACCAGAAGGGCTGGAATCGTGTACGCCATGGCACAACTTTTTTTGAACCCTCTTACTTCATCAGATCTTAACTATTAAAGTTATGAATATTTTTTCTCCGTTCAATTTATGTTTTATTGTTAAAAAAATACATGAACAGTTAATGATATAATGGATAGTAAAAATATTCTTTGTTTTATTTTACGGAGCTCGAAGAAGTGTCGGCAATTCGTGTCTCTAGACTAGAATACCCCCTTAAGGTGGTTTCACACTCCTCCTCTCTACAGGTGGTCAGTTTTGGTAGAAGTACCAGGAATTTTATAGTAAATGGTAATTTTAAAGGGTAGATTAGAAGATCAATCAATGAACAATTCTGCCATTGGACCCATGAACAGCGCTTAGTAAGATAAACAAAATATCGAAAATTAGATAACGAAAAATAAATTTTGGGCGGGACGAAGTTTGCCGGGTCAGCTAGTCCATAATATATATCTGTAGATTGATTAGACTTAGGTTAATATTCATGAAGATCTAAAATATTTGGACTTGTGTTCAAAAATGCATTAATAAATGATAGCTCCTTGTCCTCTTCGACATTATTAAGGCGAAGGTGGAAAGAAGCAATTGTAGTAGTGTGGGTAAAACCACGATTTATGGGATAATAATGATTGTGAGAGAAGGGCAAAGCACACGTAAATAGATCAATTTACTCATCAGACTGTGTGGCGCTTCACTGACACGAGTCTTAGAATACATTTGAAAAAAAAACAATTCAACACTAAAATAAAATGTATGAACGATGCGTTTCGATGATATATATATATATATATATATATATATATATATATATATATATATATATATATATAAATTTATATATATATATATATATATATATATATATATATATATATATATATATATATATATATATATATATATAACTGACCCGGCAAACTTCGTCTCGCCCAAAATTTATTTTTGTTATCAATACCTTCAAAAATTCACTTTTTCTTACTATGAGCAGAACTGTTTATTGATTGATCTTCAAATCGACCCTGTTTAATTTTGTATGGCAGCTCCCCCTTAGAGAGGGGGTAGAGTGTCTAACCACCGAAAAAACATTTATTGCACCCTAAATCCTCCGCATGCCAAATTTAGTTACGTTTGCTTGATTAGTTCTTGAATTATGCGGAAATGTATGCTTCATTTGTATGGCAGACCCCCTAAGAGAGGGGGAGGAGTGTCTAACCACCATAGAATCATTTTATTTTATTTATTTTATTTTATTTTTATTTATAATTAGTAACATGAGACTTCAGTCTCTTTTTAATGTTACATTATGTAAATACATAAGAAGGTGCGCCGTAGTTTCTAAACTATTCGTGAATACAAACATTTCATTGACTCATTCATTCATTACTTCTTCTAAAGAAATCGATAACTTCAACTATTAAAGTGCTCTTTGCATCCTCTCTTAAAAGCTGATGTGGAATTTACTAAGGTCAACTCATTCGGTAGAGAATTCCAATAGGAAATGCCTCTGACGAAAAACGAACTGCCGTATGAGGATGTATTGTGACGAGGAACAGAATACTTTTTCGCACGCGAACTTCTCAATGGCTTCAGATTAGTATGTAGATACCCGGGAGCTTTTGACTTCTCAAGCTTGAACAAAAAGAGGCAACATCTAAACTGAGAAAACTTGTTGAACGGACACCCGATTAAGCGATGTTGAAGGTGGGTAACTCTATCGTATCTACTCAAGTTAAATACGAATCGAACACAAGCATTCAATGCTATTCGCAGTCTTGATTCTGCATACACTGTCGTTACTGACAGAATAAAATCGCAAGCTATGAAATGCGGTAGAACTAAACTTTTAAAAAGTTTAAGCTTCATATCACTGCTTAGGAATGATGATGCCGCATAGAGGTTACGCAAACTTGCATATATTTTGCCACATTGTTTGAAAATGAATTTTTCAAATTTAAAATTTGATTGAATTGTGAACCCCAAGCTCACTCCTTCCTCCGCAAAAGCAATGTTAGCATTGTTCAACTTTAAGAAGGGTTTCAGAACATTATTGACGTGGGAGAGGCTCAAAAATAGAGCACTCGTTTTATTAGCATTTAGTTTGAGTCCATTCCTGACGGACCACACATGAATATTGGCTAGGTCTTCGTTAATTTTCCTCGAAACAATTGTGGAAGTATCATCCAAACAACCGTAGTACAATTGCACGTCGTCCGCGAAAATATGGAACTTACAATACTTCAACACATCTGGAAGATCATTTATAAAAATTGAAAAAAGTATTGGTCCTAAGATTGATCCTTGAGGCACACCTGAGGATATTGGAAGGTAAGTAGAGTAAATTCCTTTATTGAAAACTGTCTGTGTTCGTCCAGTGAGATATGATTTAATAAGATTTGTTGCATGACTGGAGAACCCAAATCTTACGCTGAGTTTTTGACAGAGTATGTTATGGGGAATTGTATCAAATGCCTTTGAGAAGTCTAGGAGCAGTAAAACAACTGGTCTTCCTTTATCTAGGATTAACCCTATGTCATCAAAGACTTTCAGCATTGCAGTTTTTGTGCTGTGATTCGCACGATATCCAGATTGCTGACTTATTAATAAATTTTCGCGGTTAATATACTGACAGATTTGGGTTTTGATTATGCGTTCAAATAACTTTGACAATGCCGGTAATATACTTATTGGACGTAAATTCTGCAGGTTATTCAAATTTGATTTTTTCTTCAATGGCAATATTTTAGATTTCTTCCATTCCTCTGGAAAGATACTAGTAGCAACTATGCAATTGAATAAATGTGTGATGGGTTTGATTATAAGCGGATTAATTAATTTTAGAAATTTAATGGGTAGTTCATCAAGCCCAATGGCATTAGATTTCATGCAATATAGTTCATTGATTACTTGAATTTCACTTATTTGATTGAAATAAAATGAATCTACCCTGTTTCGATGGTTGGACACTACGTCAATATTTAAATCACGAATACTCTCCGAAAAATTATTTGCAAAGCATTCGTTAATCTCATCAGACTCAAACTCTATTGTTGGCGATGTAGTACTCTTACCAACTCCAATGTTTTTCAATTTTTTCCACAATTCCTTCGGTGGCATATTAGCGTTGAGATTTCTTTCATAATATTCTTTTTTGATTTGACGAACTCTAAAAGTCACTTGATTACGAAGAGTTTTGAATAATTGAAAATCATCAGAGCACTTTGAGTACTTCCATCTTTTGTATGCAAGATCTCGATCTACAATTGCTTTACTTATTATGTCATTGAACCATGGATTTTGATTTTTTCGTGGCACAAATGATCGTATTGCCACAAACCTATCATGAAATGCAACGATATTGCAATTGAAAAATCGGAGTAAAAAATTTGGATCGGTTGAATGATAATAACTAGACCAGTCTAGTAAATTGAATGCTGCCACGAGACCATCAACATCCATAGATTGATAATCGCGATAACTAACCTTCTCAGGTAGGTGAACGAGGTCAAAATCGAGTGAAGCAAAAATAAGATCATGATTCGAAAAGTTTGGGACATCAACTTGATTGAATCTGAGAACTCGTGACCTTGAATTCATCAGCATAAGGTCGAGCTGTGATGATCCATATTGATAGAAAAATGTGGGCTCAGAACCTAAGCTAAACATGTTATGTATGCTAAGCATTGTCATCAGTCGTGAACACTTTGCTGAACTATGATTTAATAGGTTGACATTTAAATCACCTACAACAAAAATATTACTATAGTGCGTGCCGTATTTTAACAACAAGCAATCAACAGCGTCCACACAGTCTGCTTCAGGCGGATTATACATGCTAACAAGAAACAGCTTTTCACCATCTAGAATAATTTCCACCGCGACGTACTCAGAATACGGGACACCTGGCTGATGAATGGATTTCTCCAGGAGGTTATAGTGGATTCCGTCTTTCATAAACACCAAAATACCGCCCCCTAATCGCCCTTCCCTATCGTGTCTGATAATATTGTAGCCTTCAAGTGTCAGCGATGAATTGTCGATTCTTTCGTTTAACCAGGTCTCAGTCACGCATATGATATCAACACCACTCAATCGGGCTATTTGTTGTAGCTCGTCTAGTTTGGAAAACCTGCGAGCACAGATGCTCTGGATATTTACACTACATACTGAAAGCTTATTTTTAATTAGGGCACTTTTCATAATAATCCCTGGCAGACACCAATCCGATGAGACATTTCCACTAGAAACACTAGCCATTTCTCCAAAAGTGTTTACGATGATCCGAGCAAATGAAAGAGCATGAATCAAAAAGTACCTACTAGCTATCGACTACAATGTATAATAATATTGTTTACAAATTCAATCTAATTCACATTTCTTTACGACGCAAATGTTGTTTGTATTACAAACCGCGTTCACTATAAAACTAATAATTTTCAACATCCCCCAGCATTCCAAGCAGCAACAGCATCCAGGCAGCAACAGCGACGACAACAACAATATTTTGGCTTTCAGGAGGGAGGCAGGGAATAGATATGGATGGAATGGAAGGAGTAAACAAGAGCTGATAAGGAAAGGTTAAAATAGTTTCTGAAGATCGTCCTCTGACAATACGGGTTTCTCTTGATCATTTTGCATTTTTTTGACGTAAACGATGCCCATTCTCGTGAAGACTCCAGATAACTCTCCTTTCTTCTTCAATTGCAAAGCCTTCGCACGGAGCTCTCTCGCAGCAGGTCCTAAATTCTCGTTTACAAAAACTCGTCGATCTGTTGAGAATCCGATGTCAGCGAGCGAGAGTTTTCTTGAACGCAAATAACGTGCATAGAATTCATTCCGCTGCACAGTTATTGCGAACTGAATCAAAATCAAATAGACTATTCCATTTTTGGGATTGGTTTTGGAAAGTCTTTTGATATCCACTAACGGAATCGCTTCATCCACATACCCAAGAGATCGGCACCAAGTAACGAAATAGTTTGCCAGATTTTCTCCTGTGGTGTACGGTACTCCACTCACAATAAGATCGTTGGAGCGTGTGTTTCTATCGGCGACTGCAAGACACTCAGCTCTATTTTTATCGACAGTATTTATAATGTTGGTAGTGGTATTGTTGGTCTCCTTTCGAATGTTGTCTAAGTCCAATGTTATATCCGATCGCAATTTGTTGATTTGGGCTTCAAGCGAATGCTCCAGACGTCGAATCTCTTCGACTGTGTTTTGTTGGTTTGTTGCAAGCTGTGATTTCATTTGTTTCGCTAGCTCAGAAACACTCATATCATCAACGGCTGGTTTGCTCGCCGACTGACTGCGAAGAGGGCGACGAGAGCTGTGGTCGTCGGCCATGGTTGCTCAAAAATGCTAGTTGTTCTTCAGAATACAGCAGCGAATAAAATAATTTCCTGATTCACAGCTACAACTGGCGAAAACTTCTCAAACTTCACAGTAAAACGTTCAGGTATTCGTCAATGATAGCGATAACCGGTATATAGTGGTTTGTTTTTGGGAAATAATCGTGATTTTCACCATTTGCGTCGGAACAATATTTTTACGTGCGCGCCATTCTACGGTCTCAATGACAATTATTGCATATTTATTGCATCCTAAAACCTCCACGTGCCAAATTTGGTTTCATTTTCTTGATTAATTCTCGAGTTATACAGCAATTTGTGTCTCATTTGTATGACAGCCCCACCTAAGAGAGGGGGGGGGGGGGGGTAGAGAGTCTAACCACCATAGAAACATTAATTGAATCCTTTGGTTTCATTTGATTGATTAATTCTCGAGTAATGCAGAAATTAGTGTTTCATTTGTATGTCAGCCCCCCTTTAGAGAGAGGGGAGGAGCCTCAAACGAAAACCTTGCTCGACCCCAAAAAAAAAAAAAAAATATATATATATATATCAATATATATATATATATATATATATATATATATATATATATATATATATATATATATATATATATATATATATATATATATATATATATATATATATATATATATATATATATTGACCGTTGATCGTATTTTATTCACATATTCACGTTGGAGAGCTTTAACCCTTCTTTTCGTCCGTTCACTATTTTTGAAAGCATAGGCAGCCATGGCAGTGTTCCGAGTTCCTCACCCAATGTTAAAGTTGTTAAAAGTTAAATTATAGACCCATTAAGCCTAAAAATAATAAGTTCATTGATATCAACACAATTTTATTTTATTGATTTTCATGACATGAAACGCTATGACTCAGGAATAACATTTTATTGAGTGGTTTTTATAGGTGAAACTGAAGAATCAAAATTTTACTTGCAGAGCACTAGCTCGAGTTTTCCCTCGTTTTTCACTATACAGTGCGACGGCAGATGAAAATTCGATATCATGTGAGTAATCGATTAGAGTTTGGTTCATATTAATTGATGGGAAGTGTGCGAAAACGATCATTTTCTTCACACTGTTTCGCAAAATTATCGATTTTCGAGCGAGGGATGAGGAAGGTAGTAGAAGAAATGAGCGCCATTGCGGCAGACATTTGTGGCTTCCTTCCAACTTTACCTTAAATAAATAGAAGAAATGGTTTTATGGTTTTAATGTATTTTGTACAAATTTTTGAAAACCTATATGTAAAAAAATCAAATAGTGTCGAATTCCTCGTGTCCATGTTAGAATGACGTTCCAGATTCTACCCCATCCTGCCAGTTCAAAGGATATAAGTTGATATAAGAAACTGGTTTTCCAGGAGATTAATGTACGAAAATAGTAAACATTACAGATTTCAGAAAAATGACAAAACTCAATTGGAATGCAATTATTACAAACAATCACAGTCCTACGTCAAGCTCTCGTCCGTGCTCCTAGGCCCAGACCCATCCACTTTTGATTCTCGAAATTAGTATAGATACTTAGAAAAGAAAAATAGCAAAATATTTCATGAGTGTTCGAGTCAGGATAAAAAAAAATAGTTCTGCTTTGTAACTAAAGACCTTGATACACTTCAAGCTCACTGCCCCTTGCTCACGCAAACAAAACAAAAACGAAAAAGGTAAACATTTTCCTGGTAATTAAATGCGCGATTCATATTTCTCACATATCGTAAATATTCGTAACCGTAAACTGTAATAATCATCTTTACGTCTTGATTTCTCCATTGATTATTCAATGTGCAAGGAAAACAAATTCAAAAGTCATTATCCTCCACTATGCGAAAGAGTCGCGTAAAGGCAAATGAAAATGCAAATTATCGGAAATGTGAAACGCATTTCGTCTTCTTCGTGCACTCATGTGTGTGCTATGGGCGAACCGAACTGTATAACACACACTAAGACCACAATTCGTTATCAGTTAACTATTTTCCAAGTGGTAGAAAGTATCACATTTCCGACGAAAAATCTTCAAAGCTGCTCTTCTGCATTAAAAACACATTTCAATTCAATTCACGAGGCCAACCCAAACGAATCGCCTATCCTAGTATCAAATTGATTCTTAGCACTCACCTCAGCAAATTTACCATCCGTGAAATATTTGAGCAAAGACGACTTCCCGACTGTGCTGTCGCCAATTAGAATGTGCCGAAATTGATAGTCAAACATAGGTTCCACCATTTCTCCGCTTATGTTGCACACTGGGCCCAATTCGTATCTGTCTGCTTCCTTCAATTCTTTCCGGAATGCGTATCGGGGTAATGCGACTCAGCTGCTGTTGTTGATAGGGGCGACCGACCCTCTTTTCCTCTGCTCGTTCAACGATTGAAACCCTTCCAGCAGATTTTTCTCTCCTTTTTTGGAAAATCACTACACGAATTTAAATTATTGCCATTTTCATTTCGGAGAATAAGACGATTAGTCCTAGCAAATTGTTCCTAAACACAATTATATAAACACGATTACTTCTGCCTATGACGCAGCTAATGTATTTTATATTGTGATGATCTATCAGGACGACAGTTTGGGTTTTCACAGTGGCAGTGGACTCGAAAACATCAATTTGCACAGGCAAAGAAATTTTGTGTTTGGTATCGGCAGACTCGCTATAATTACAAACAACCATAAAAGTAAAGTTGTTGTCACGCGGAGATGGATTCTGCTTAATTCTGAAAAAATATAAATCAAGAAAATCCAGGAATAATCGATGGTCATTTGCCGTTCGCGTTGACGGTATTCAGATTCGTATTAGGGGTTGTTCACATACCACGTGAACAAAAAAAAGCACTATTTTATTAAAAGTAATTTGTTCTCATTTCTTGATTGATTGATTGATTAATTGATTTCATTTGATTGAACTTTGTCCGAGAAGCTCACTAGTTTTTCTTCCAAATTCCATTCACGTTGTCTTGAAATTCATATCTAAATGTCTCATGTGAACTTAATCTCGGGCATTCTTATTAAAAATAGGCGTAAGCTGGCTGAGCTGTTTGAGTTATAAAAAAAAATAAGACAATAAAATGAAGCAGTTCTGTAGAAAACGGTTATTGGAATTTACGAAAAAAAGCGAATTTCGAAACAAGGCAAAAATGGTATTAATAAAAAAATTCGGTATTAAAACAATATGGTCATATTTATGCTTTCAAATTATAAAAATGTTGCATTGTGTTTTTGTGATGTTGATGTAGAAAGGAACTTGATTGATAAACCTGAACCAGAAAAATCCTATCTTGTATCTCGACAAAGCTCGCGAACAGTTCATCATGCAGATTGGAGTCTCAATCAGCGCATCGTCAATTTGTAAAATATTACACGCATATGGAATGACTTGGAAAGTCTTGGAAAGGAGAGCTATCCAGATACGCCAAGTAGGAAGCCACGAATTTCGTGTCTCTGCTTTTTAGGGCAAGCTGGCATAGTAGAAAGTTTTGAAACAGAGGGTACATTCACGCGTCAAAAATTTTTCGATTGCTGTCGAAAAATGACCCTTTTTTCAATGGTAATGTACGATCATATACAGATAAATTTTCAGTGTGGTTGATGGACGGTGCTCGCATTCATTGTGATGTGAATATCATACAATATTTGCGCTCTTTGGGAATAATTCCTCTCTTTTCACCAGCTTACAGTCCATTTTACAATCCAATTGAAGTTGTTTTTGGATTAATTAAGAGATATTTGAAGAGAAACTTTAAAGAATGTATATGCCACTATCGAGTGCTGTTCAAGCCGCGCTTACCAAATTTACCTTATATAATTGCACAGAACTGTTTTCAAAATGCGGTTATGCTTCTGGTGGTGAATTCAATTCATCGGTTATGTGTCAATAAAGTACAAAAATGATAGATGTGTTCTTTATTTTTTTCATCAGTTGAATCCACCCAGCAAACATTAAATCGCATAACAAGCGTATATATAACATCATATGCCCTAAAATGTGGTTGGCATATAACCCAGCAAACATTAAATCGTATAATTTTGCACGTGCCAAGTCTTACAAGAAATCCGAATAAATCATAATCGCATATAATATCAATCAAAGTATCGTGTATATTTGAAATCGCATAAAATCGATTTTATATACCACCCAGCAAACATTAAGTCGTATGAATAGCTATAATTGGAGGCGATATACATACAACCAAGACACATTTGTATGATATATGATGCAGATAACTAGCATATACACACAAAAGTGGAGGCGATATACGTATATGCCATATTTTGTACGCATATAAAGCCGTATATAACGATATGCGATGCTTTTTGGACTGATATGCGATTTGATACGACAACGTTACCACTCAATCCATCGATGACATGGAAAATCGTGTTTTTGCATTTTATGCGATTTTAGATATATATGATCGATATTTTGATTGATATTTTATGCGATTGTGATTTGATACGAAATTATATGTGACTTATCATGTGCAAAGTTATACGATTTAATGTTTGCTGGGCATTATCAAATTAAGTCGCATATCGGTATAATAAACATCAATTTTATGATGTACATTGTCGTAAAATATATTTAATCCGCATCATATGCGTATATTACGCTGATGCAGTTTGTGTGTCGTATAAGCGTATAATTTAAATCGATTCAGTACTGTAGTAAATCGTGTTGCATGCTGAAGAAAATCATGGAACAGTAAATCATATTAGATCCTAATAAAGAACATATTACATCATATTGAAATATCAATGAAATGCTGATGCACTGGAAAGTATTTACCGCTGTTGAATTAAATTTCAGATAGCCGCGCGAGATAGCTGGTGGATGATAATCCAGACGACCGGAGTTCGAACCCACATCGGAGCAGTTTTCACCAAACATCAATCTGTGCCATTTCAAACATTCATATTCCACTCCCAACACAAGTCAATCAAACAATTAATATTTCTACAAACATAAATACTCATATAAAAATGGCGATTTGTGAGACTATAATAAACATTTCACGAAAATATTTTGCGCCATTTGTTTTTTCCCATGTCTGTAATAAATCGTATATGAGTACGTATATGCCATACTCTTATACGATTTATTACAGACATAGAAAAAAAAACAAATGGCGCAAAATATTTTCGTTAAATGTTTATTATAACCTCACGAATCGCCATTTTTATATATGAGTATTTATGTTCGTAGAAATAATAATTGATTGATTGACTTATGTTGGGAGTGGAATATGAATGTTTAAAATGACACAGATTGATGTTTGGTGAAAACTGCTCCGATGTGGATTCGAACTCCGGTCGTCTGGATTATCATCCACCAGCTAACTCGCGCGGCTATCTGAAATTTAATTCAACATCGGTTAAAACTTTCGCGTGCATCAGAATTTCATTGACATTTCAATATGATGTAATATGTTCTTTATTAGGATCTAATATGATTTAATGTTTCATGATTTTCTTCAGCATGCAACACGATTTACTACAGTACTGAATCGATTTAAATTATACGCTTATACGACACACAAACTGCATCAGCGTAATATACGCATATGATGCGGATTAAATATATTTTACGACAATGTACATCATAACATTGATGTTTATTATACCGAATTGCGACTTAATTTTATAATGATATATAAAATCGTGTTTTTATATTTTATGCGATTTCAAATATACACGATACATACTTTGGTTGATATTATATGCGATTATGATTTATTCTGATTTCTTGTAAGACTTAGTACGTGCAAAATTATACGATTTAATGTTTGCTGGGAAGAGAGGGATATCCGTCAACCCTTGTGAATTTCCTCGAGTATTTAAGGAATCACTACCGGTGTCCTATTATAGTTCGAAAAAAGCTTGGATGACTCGTCAGTTGTTCCACACGTTTTGTAAGTTTTCTATTGAGTGAGGCTTAGAACCAAAAACATTTCTTGTCCTCGATAACTGTACTGGGCTTTACGACGGATGTCATGATTTGAAGAGTGATGATGGATTGATTCAAGTATTTTACAAGATACAACTAAATAATAAAACTCGTTTTGAAGAACAAAGACTTGTCATCTATTAAAAAAACAATAAATTACAAGATTAAGTAGAGCATTTTTCTGTGAATGTAAAATCTGTTGTATCATCGATAGATGGCGTAGCTGGAACAAAAACAGCGGATGAGAAAATTCAACTTTGACTTGATGTCATGATATTGCAAACATTGTGACTTGATATGAATTTATATGCGACCTAGCATGTGCAAAAGTTATCAATTGATGCAAAAATCTGCGATCGATCAATAAAAGATTGAGTTATAAGCATTCGAAATGTCGCATTATTTCCTACATGTGCAGTGCCTAGATTTTCATCTTTTATTTTCGTTCAATGAGTTCGGTTGTGAAGATATTTATAGATAAATCGTCTGGCAACCATCACTTGCGTTCACTCGCGGCAAAACACTCCACAAACAGTTTCACCGCATTGAAATCAGTATCGCATCGCGTTTACTATGTCAGGTCCGGGCGGTTTGCATTTGATTCCTGCATTCGTGAACGAAGGAGCTTTCCCGCAAACAAACTCGCGCCCGCAACGCATCGCGTTCACTATGTCCTCGGCCTTATTCTCCCATACAATTCTTATGGACACATTCACATACACCAACAACGGCAAGTTAACCGTCGGCGAAATAAGTCCAAAAGCAATGAGGTACATATAACGTGGAGCAGTAGGCAGAGTATATTTGGATTGGTAATCAAAATATGGCGTCGTCATTGTTTACCAGTCTTCAGAATGCAACTCGGTTCAGATGCGCAACAAGGTTTCTGTACCCAGTTGAGCTCCCTCTCCTTGTGTACACTTGCGCTCTGGCGAATGAGCACGCTTCGAAACACAGATGAAATGTTTGGTTGTCAGCGCCGTTCTTGTGCCCATTTTGCGCTGTCGTGTTTATGAATTTTGTGCACTTCGCAACAGGAGAGAACACGTGTTTGCTTTGAACGCGCGTTGATGAAAATAAAACTCAAGCGCAGCGCTGAGTATGTTTTCTGAAGATTGTTATTTACATTCAATATTAAATGTATATGAAAGAAACGTAACAATATTTAAATAACTCACGATTTGATGATGTCATGAGCCAAAATGCTCATGGAATCTTGTAACTTATTGTTTTTTAATAGATGATAATTGTATTGTGACTTACTTCCATCATTTAAGAAGCAAAAACGTCCAGAGAACAGTCGTATTCTTAATCCTCGGAAATAGCTGAATTTTCAATGAAATGTTGCTTAATTGTAAAATAATTTTTTCAAATCACATACACCGGTACTGAGAGACTTCAAAATATCATCATATCATTGCGAAAATTTGTTTGTTTTTATGAAGGTGGGAGAGTGAAAATGACACACAAATATCACATTTATCCATTTTTTCCGACATCATTTCACAAATATCCACTGCACACTGTCACATTTTATGCATATTCAGCAGGAACTCCATGAAAAGATCTGTTTTTAATTGATAAGAAACTTGTCGAAAAAAGCGTTTTCACGTGGAAGTGGAAGGCAATAGAATGTAAACACAAATATTGACGTCACAGTGTGAAAAGTAGCTATGGCAGCGCAAGCTATCACGCACACTACGCTCTGCCATCTGCTCCACCTAATAATCCTGCATATGGGTCCAAGAGAATTCTTGACGGAACGGAGACGGGACGTTGTATGTGTAGCGCACATTAAGGTCTTGTTCTCACTGCAGCGGGGCGTCAGCGTGGCTTGGGCGGTGCGTGTGACGCTTACGATTAATCGTATGTGTTCTTACCGATGTGTTCACACCAGGCTGACGTGCCGTGAGCGTGTTGCTGGCGTGCAAACGAAAACACTTCACGGTGGCGATATTTGTACTTCTCCGCTTCTCTCTAGCATATGTTTGTTTGTAGTAGTGACATAATTTAATTTTTTTTGTTTTTTTTAATATTTTTTACGTTTTCACCCTCCGAGTTTTTAGCCGGATACGTCCAACGATGTTGGAATGTTGAAAAATAAACCAATTTTCATTCTTTCATTCAAAAACACAAAGTTCATTCTCTATTACATCGATGCGCTGCTGTTAATGCGGCGTGAGACACGATGCAATGTATTTTAAGCACAGCTTCAACACTCTCTGACCCAAGATGCTAAACTATAGGTGTTTCGTTCTTAACACTTTCATGACAATACGTGAGACGAGTAGCGAGACGTAGCTTTCTGAATTATTTACTTTTTGTTTGGTTGTGTGGTTATGGTTTCATATCAACTCGCTGAGGAAAACAACTGAAGGAAGAAATAAACAAATATATATTCGTGAAAAATAGTGTACTATAGCTGCAATAAGGTATTTATATTATATATTATTCAATATTTCTGGGGGACCGTGAGGATTTGATGAGCTTGTGGGTGTGATAAAAGTGCTATAAGTCTAAGAAATCTGTTATCCAACTCCTCCACAGATAATCGTTCATCTCGCGGTTCTCTATCATGCCAAAATTATATTGTGAATATTTTATTTACTTCAGATGCCGTATTATTGTGCAGTAAAAGGATGTGGAAACAAGGTTCTCATAACGGAAAATAACCCGGACATTGTTTACCACACTTTTCCCCGAGATGGAGATAAAAATCAAGGCATATGCTCACGTCATTTCCATAGCAGCAGCTACGATGACCGACATCAAATGCGCCATGAACTTAATGGTACGAGGAAATATAGGATGTTGAATTCCAAAGTTAAACCTTTTTTCTGCCTTATATGTATCAGCCATTCCATGTCGAACCGATATAGTGGTTCTCCGATTTTCGTGGAAAGTGGTAGATTTGTTCTTTATTGTAAAATATTAAACCCGTCTTTTCTTGTTTTTTTTTATTAGGGCTGTGTGGTATACGTTGCAAATCGTGAATATTGTCACCGGATCAAGGGCATTGTATTGATGTAGAACGTTGAATTTTTGACTAGTCTGAAATCGATCCACCGCCGCAACAATAAGAAATTCTTCACCGTGCAATTTTTCGAAATGACTGGTATACTCATCGGCAGTGCGGAAATACTCTCGGCATACAAAGCAGCAGCGCAAAGAGGGGTCCAAATTGTGTTTCAGCATACGTTCCACCGCAGTCACATAACGAATTTCCGATAGAAGTCGATTCGCCACTACCATCTCTTTAATTTCCTTCAAAACTTTGTCGTTTTGTAAAATTGCATCCAGCATACGCAGGAATTTGTTTTGATTTTTGGAAGTCAACTCTGAAAAATCAACAAATATAATCATTCTTTAGCGGAATAAATATATCAAACCGACCCACCAGCGTGATTGTTTTGTTCGTGCTGCTCCAGTAGGTTTCGCAACCGCTCCATGTTGAATTTAAAATGATTTGGTCGATTACCATTGGCATGCTGTTGGATTGGCTCATTACGTGTTATCAAATCGTGGTTCATCAGCACCCAGCCCAACTCGTCCATTTTGACACGAGTGTTGCGGCGCAGTTTTATCTCTTCGAAAAGTTTCTCGTGTAGTTTCCGTTTGATGATGCCTCCGTCCTTGATTAGATTGTGCCGATAAATTCGTACCACGTACGATTCTATTTCATGCTTTTGCCCTGATGATAAAACAACAAAAATAACACTTTTTTTTAAATGCTCAATAAAACCACGTACGATTAAAACGCTGCTTGCTTGGAAAGAAAAGCATTGATTGCGCGGCTAGAAGGTAAAATATACTCAAAACATCCTTCTGCACTGTTTTTAATTCGACCGCTGATTGTAGATATCTGAAAAAGTAGAAGCAATTATGAGAAATTGTTACACGAAAAAATCCAGAAAATTACCTGCCTACAGTAAAGCGCGAGCACCTATTTTGCCAACGAATACATTTGTCACCAAAAGATATGATTTGTTTTGTAAACAAATTTGTTTTTTCACGAGCAATGGCCGAACAGCAGTTTTGACATTGCGGTCCACCTATAGTATACGCCTTGCTCTGACCTAACGCCAACGATTTGAGAAAATGAAAAAAAGTTACTTTTGTTGGAATACCTTCAATTATTTGACTGTTTCGAATATGTGTGTAACAATTTTCGGCGAAGCGTCATTACACACAGCGTTGCCAACCGAACAGAGGTGAAACAGAACCTACATCAACTTCATCGCAAGTTGACTTCTGAAACGCGAGTACTTCCTCTTTCTTTTTTGACATCGAATCGTTCAGAAGGTAGGTTGTGTTTGTCTTCAATCTCTATTGATGGATTTTCGGTGATTTCCTGCGCATTTTGTGAATTATTACTTAGTTGTTATAGTTAAAGCAGTGACAAAAAATTATGTATTTCGGTAGTCGTGTATTTTGTGTATGATTTAAAAATCAACCGCATGTGTCGAACACGTTTTCCGTGGCCATATTGTTGAAAGATATAGTAAAACGATTTCTCTTATCTATTTTAGGATAGTCAGGTAAGTCCCCAAGTGTAAACTGTGGAACCGATGAAATTTGAGTATGCTAGAAAAACGAATCTGGATTGTTGCGTTAATTTTGGATGTTTACATGATGAGCTAAGCATGGCCATGCACCCCTCCGAAGTGCTCTGGAATGACCCGGAAAAATCATGCTTCTGAATCGAACATCTGAGAAATTTCTTTTCAATTTTCCCTTTTAACGAACAAACCCCAAGTATTTCGTTTTAGGTTAGCTAAATTCCGGTACCGTTACAGATCAAGAGTATGGGTCATCTCGGCACTCCGCTACTGCTCACACCTCGGGGTCGCCTCCAAAGCGAGTCCCCGAGAGGCAGTGAGATAGACCGATGATGTGACTTCTGATCAAAACCAAAACTGTTTGATTTCGTTGCTAGGGTCTATCCTCACTCATTCCAAGATGGGAGCCTACCGTTACGTGCAGGAGCTGTACCGAAAGAAGCAGAGCGATGTGATGCGCTATCTGCTGCGTGTTCGCGTTTGGCAGTATCGCCAGCTAACCAAGTTCCATCGTGCCCCAAGGCCCTCTCGCCCCGACAAGGCTCGTCGCCTCGGATACAAGGCAAAGCAAGGCTTCTCGATCTTCCGTGTTCGTGTGCGCCGTGGTGGTCGCAAACGTCCAGTTCACAAGGGTTGCACCTATGGCAAACCAAAGAGCCAGGGTGTGAACCAGCTGAAACCGTACCGCTGTCTGCAGTCCGTGGCTGAGGTAAGTTAGAGAATGAAAGTAATGTAATAGTAATTTTTAAATGATGATATTTATTCTATATATTCACTCTGAGTACAATCATGAAGGCCTTATCTTCCTTGGATGTCTGAAATGCATTTATTAACGATATAAAAGTTAAAGCTTAGAAGAGAGCTTTCTAACACTGTTTTATCTACCAACAGGAACGTGTCGGTCGTCGTGTTGGAGGTCTCCGTGTGTTGAACTCCTACTGGGTTGCTCAGGATGCCGCGTACAAGTACTACGAGGTGATTATGGTCGACACCGCCCACAAGGCTATCCGTCGTGACGCCAAGGCCAACTGGATCTGTAACGCGGTTCACAAGCACCGTGAACTGCGTGGTCTCACGTCGGCCGGCAAGAGCAGCCGTGGATTGGGCAAGGGTTACCGTTACGCTCAGACCATCGGAGGATCGCGCCGTGCCTGCTGGCGCCGACGCAATCGTCAACATATGCGCCGTTATCGTTAAGTGGTTGCAGCTACTGCGATTGCTTAATTGGTTTGCTGATCGTCTTATCCTCTCGCGTCTTGTATGTGGAATTTATTTTTGCATAGGAGTGCAATAAAATGTTTGAAAAGTCGATAGATGTTTTTACAATGATAATTATCCGAAAAAGAATGAAAAGTTGGTTATTGATGACGGTTGTCTTGTTCTCACCATTGAGCAAGTTTAAAATCTGGATCATTTCGTTAACTTCTTAACCAATTACTGCCCAGGTGTACAAGAACTTGATCCAAATGGAATGAAACTTTCTAGTCCATCTAGGTTTGTCCCGAAACGGGGGGGAAACGCAATGTTTCGGTTTGGAGTTCTTTGGAAGTTAAGATATTTGACGTATGAAATTTCATACGCTGAGCCGATACAGTATCAAAAATGGAAATCATTTGAATATCGAACAAAAAGGTTTTATTTCATAAAATTCAACTTCAACAACCATTTTCATGGTTTATTAGCACTTTCGTGTTGCCGTTCTACGCATAATTGTCCCACGGTACATAGGGTTTGCATATAACATAGTACAGTTATGCGTAGAACGGCAGTGTATCGGATTTAGTATCACTGAGTATGGTACCGGGAAAAGCACTAAGATCAGGTGAATGTCCTTCAACAGGGTGTCGACTACCTTGAAAATCAGGGAATTCAAAAAGTATCAGGGAAAATCAAGGAATTTCGCTCCCAACCTGGAAAAAATGCAATTCCGCAGCCATACACTGCGTTTCATAACTATAGAACCACTCATTTTTTTCTGAGTTTCCAGAGATATGTACACTGAGAGAAATAATTAGTAAATATAACGAATTTTTTGGTAAATACTACCAATCTATAGTCATTTTCGACCGTACTAATAAACACATATGTCAAGCAGAACCATAATTCGGAAGCCCAATATCGGCTACATTTTCTCGCCGAAAATGCACGTATCAGAATTATATCCTTATTATACCTCCGTATTGCCTTATGGGAACAATGAAAATGGTTGATACGCGCTTTTCTCACCAATTTTCAGATATGACAATATCCAAGCTTACTAATGTTACCGAGTAAAATATACTAAACTCTGGTAGGGATGCGGGTTTGTTGACAATATGTACAAAAAATTTGTACATTCTACTAATTTTGCATTACCAAATGTATTTAGTAGTTTTCGACCGAGGATTTTTCTAAGGGTAATAAGTCGGATGAATTGAAGTATATAGTGTAGAATACAATAACTATCTTCATTTATAAAACTGGCCATTTCAACTTTATTGTTGTGTTCAGGCGTGAAACTTTCAAAAAACAAAAATTCCAGTGTTTCATAACTATAGAACCAGGTGGGAAAACTTTCACTCCTTTACAAAATTAACGTCAATTTCACATAAATTACAATAAGTTCCGATTTCATAGGTAATCTTCAGTTCTCAATCAGTTTAAATAACCCATTCGAGGTGGTTTTGATCAAGCTGCGTCATGGTGTAGCGTGTATCTCGTTCTACGCAGGATATACTGCTCGTTCAAGCTCTTCAAATCATTCATACTGCTTGTAAGCTGCATCTACTATTCGTGCGATCACTCCTCATAAGTTCATGATTGAGTTTCGATCTGGTAAATAAACTGACCAGTTCAGAATCTGAAGCCCTTATTCAACAAACCATGCCTTGACTTTCCGGATGCTACGAATTGATGCCAAATTACCCTATTATCACATTGTTTTTGATGTAAACAAAACAGTTTTGACTACAGTCAAAACTACCCCGAATGGGTTATTTAAACCGATTGAGAACTAAATATGACCTACGAATTATGCGGGCGCTACACGATTCGTCCAACGTTTCACTCGAATGTTGGACTCAAACATTTGACTCGATGAATCGACAAATGTTGTGACGAATGTGCTGCTACACGATGAAGTGAATGTTCGATTCAATGCAATCGGTCCAAACAATCGGCGAGTATGTGGATCGAATGTTTATTGTTTTTATTTACCATCAAAAACGTTAGGAAACTGGATGACGATGCGAGTATTGAAATTGCTGCCGTAGCAATTATACTGATATCGGGCAGTAAATTAAAAATGCTTGAAATCAACATTATTAAACTGCAATATTTTGAATTTTATAAATCAATTTCATAGTTCCTTAATCTAAAACTTGTAAACAAACCAATCTGTCAAAGATAGATTCGGACGAATCGTGTAGTGGTGTATCGAATGTCATCGAGTGTCGAATCAACGAATGACAAAAATCCTTTGACTCGTGCCACTCGCGTTGGCAGGTAATCCGTTCGTTGTGGATTCGACACTCGACATTAGAGGTTCGTAGCTCGTCAGTCGACTACACGATGCGTCGAATCATCAAGCGTCCAACATTCGAGAGTGTTCGTAGCATCGTGTAGCGCTGGCTTTACGATTATTGTAATTTATGTGAAATTGACGTTAGTTTTGTAAAGGAGTGAGTATTTTCCCATCTGATTCTATAGTTATGAAACACTGGAATTTTTGTTTTTTGAATGGTTCACGCCTGAACACAACAAAAAAGTTCAAACGGCCAGTCTTTTGAATGAAGATAGTTGTTATGTCCTACACTATATGCTTCAATTCATCCGACTTCTTACATATATCTGGAAACTCAGAAAAAAATGAGCGGTTCTATAGTTGTGAAACAGGGGGTCTTCGTAGCCACTTGGTTACGCGTTCGCTTACCAAGCGATCGATCGTGAGTTCAAACTCAGGGCCCTCAATTGACCATCTTTGTGTTGTTATAGAATAACCACGTCCACGCAACCATCATCAGCGATGGAAATCGATCCACGGTGGAACAAAGATCGATTCATCCATACAACTGCTCTGCTCTGCAAGAAACATCGGGCTGCTGTTCTATAAATAACCCAACAATGATCAATATCAACTGTCTCCGCTGTCCGGTCTGCTGAACAATGGAAGAACAGATAGAATACCCTTACGCCTAAATGGCTACTACAGTGTAATTTACCATAATGTAATGGAACAGAAAACTTAACGCCTAAATGGTTACTACTAATTACTGTGTAATTCACAATTTATAGAAACATTAACATATGTACATGTACACGATTAAACCCGGCTCTGTTACAGCTAAATGCTAATGAGCCTAATAAATAAATAAATGGGATAAAAAAAATAGTTGTGAAACGTAGTGTACCAATGAAACACAAATTTCTGCATAACTCGAGAATCAATCAAGAAAATGAAACCAAATTTGGCATGCGGAGGTTTTAGGGTGCAATAAATGTTTTTACGGTTGTTAGACACTTCACCTCTCTCTATAAGGGGGAGCTGCCATAAAAATGAAAGACAAATTTCTGCATAATTCGAAAACTAATCAAGCAAATGGAGCCAAATTTATAATGCGAATGTTTTAGGGGACACGAAACGTTTCCATGGTGAACCGACACTCCTTCCCTCTCTCTGAGAGGGGGCTACCATACAAATCAAACTCAAATTTCTGCATTACTCGAGAATTAATCAAGCAAATGGAACCAAATTTTGCATGTGGAGGTTTTAGGGTGCAGTAAATGATTCTATGGTGGTTAGGTACTCCTCCCCTCTCTTAGGCGGGCCTGCCATACAAAATTCAACGGGGTCGATTAGAAAATCAATCAATGAACAGTTCTGCGATTGGGGACCCATGAACTTGCTCATAGTAAGGAAACGTGAATGTTTGAAGATATTGATAACAAAAAACAAATTTTGGGCGGGACGAAGCTTGCCGGGTCAGCTAGTGACAAATAAAAAGACAGACACAAAAAACACTCTTAAATTGTCATGCGGTAAAATTCTTACCACTTTAGTTTCATCAAAAACAGTTTTTCAAAAACGGGCATTTTTGCTTATTGAATTTCATACGCTTGGGACTAATGGGTTAATAAGAGTGTTTCTAACACAATTGTTGGAAAATAAGTGTTATTCGTTCAACAAGTCTAAACGAAGGGTGGCCCATTTCGCCCCTATTTAACGTCGGCCTTATTCTGCGTGGCGTGTGAGGTGAGATGACAATTGTCACTTATGTCACGCGATTCCACCAGGCGTATGCCGTGAGAAATCTCACTTGAATGAACTCTCACTTTATTCCCGCTCTCAAATATACGTGACGATTGTCACATGAACTGGGATTTCAAGATGACAATCGTCGACATGTCTTGAGGTGTCGACAGTGCATGAAAACAAATGAAAAAAGGAAGAGGAATAATAAGTGTTTTTTGGGTCGTATAGAATCGATAGTAATGGTATTATATGTATCAATAAATTCAATTTATCTTCAATTTTCACAGTACGAAAGACAAATTGCAAGTAGTTTGTTTTTTTTTGTGAAAGCGGTAGTGAGTCTGTTATTCCTCAATTGGACGAATAAGCACACCGAAATTATTTTCATTTCATGAAATCTATTTATTTTCTCTAAAATATATCTATCATATGGGTCTTGTGTTTCATCTATCTATCCGCGAGTCATCGTCACCGAACTGCATATCCATTTCAGAAGCCGTGGTATATGCCCGAGCCGGAGCCAGAGCAACAATTTAACACTGAGAGTGCAGAGAGCAGCAGCAACTACGACCAAAACAAACAAAAATGCTAAACTTTACAGGATGCAATCAACTGTTTCACCAAATCTAAATCAAATACCTGCAAATTCGGCAGAATGTCCTGATACACTAACAACAGGCCAGGTTAAATCAGATCTATAGATACGGTACTGACTGCAGCAAAACAAATATCTGACCTCTCTGAGCGAAACAAATAAAATTCTGGGATGCCAGATGTTTTTTCTCAAATATATGCGATAAAAATCTGAAATATTTGTAAATATGTGCTAATGTCTGACATACTGACCAGCTTCGTTTATCATATGGAATCAATAATGTTTTGTCACTATTTTAAATAGCCTGCAGCAGGAATAAAAGGTTGTGATAAAAGTTAAATGTCTGCAAATTCGTGAACACATGTGCGAATGTGGCATCTCTGATCAGATTTGGCAACCAGCAGAATGAACGCCTTGTCACTTGCTGTTCATCCTCTCACATACATCAAATGAACCTCTCACGGCATCCGAAACGACTGTAGGAATAGAGTGAGGAGAGTTGCGTGATGGTGATGTGACAATTGTCATCTCACCTCACACGCCGCGTAGAATCAGGCCGCGTATCTGGTAAATTTCTTTCAAGTTCCAGTAAACCCCCGAAAAACGAAACACTTCCTTATCCTCTTGTTTGTACCAGTAACTAGTCTCATATTTTTATTACGATGTTCTCTCACATTACTCAGTGTATCATTTAAGTAGATGGTAATTAAAAGCAGCAGATTTTACGAATTCGATCTGGTAGTGTTTTCTGCTTAATATATATCAGCAAGAGCGAAGAGATCCAGCAGGTTAGCAATCACAGCGTGTGTAACGGCCTCTGACGTGATCCTCCCAAATCAACGCAAGAGACCCAAACGATAACATGCTCACCCGGTTCGCCGCCCAAGCCAGATGATATTCTCGTGACTGCTTCTTCGTTTCTCGTTTCATTGTCCTATCCTGTTCGTTATCTCGCGCCAAAAGCACAGTGAAGCTTCAGTTCTACAGATTTATAAACATTGGTTCGCTCAATTGTTTTTTTTGTCCATTTGTTTGATGTTCTTGAATGGACTGATTTTTGTTGTTAAACTTCGGAGGTGTGGCTTACGTTAGGTATATCCATGAAATAATTATGGAATGCAGATTGCTACTGGATGATAAACCGCGCAAAAGGGAACCCGGGGACACATTGCATTGTTGTGATGGCAGCTTTTGGTAGTTTCTTCTCGCGCAAGTGTGTCCTCTCGCTAAGCCTAACAGTATAAACCAAAGCTCTAATTGTTCATCATAATTTTTTCATGGCTAGACGCTAATGTTTTTGTTTTTTTGAAACAATCTTTCTTCTTTTCGTATTAATGTGTGGCAGGCTTTTTGTTGAATTATCGTATTTGCTAAACGCAATAATTATTATTGCGCGTACCTTCCGATCGTGATTCGAAGATTTTTTTTTGTTTATTCTCAACACATTACGAATTATTGTTGTTTTTTGTTTTACGGATTATATTGATGTTACTTTAATAATTAATAAAACTGCTCGTTTAGAAAGCGAAGAGAAGCAAGAAGGCCATCATCAAACAAAACAGACCCATGGCTTCGGACAGGGCGAAACCCAAGATAGCGTAGGAGAACAGCTGCTGCTTCAGGGATGGGTTTCTCGCGTAGCCGATGATCAGAGAACCGAACACCGTTCCGATACCAGCACCTGCACACATTCGGGAATAGGAGAAACAGATTAGATATCAGTTCGATATTCATTTGGCGGGATCAAATAAAAAGCGTGCAATGCTCACCTCTAAATTAAGCGAAAACAAAAATCATGCTTGAGAACAAAAATAAAAACGCAAATGGTCGTGCATAAATTAGGTTGGTTCTGATGGAACTGTATGAGTGATGATGTTATTGGGTAGGAGACGACGGTGGCTTGAAAATCGAACAGCTTTGTATGCTTAGAAAGCAAACAGCATTAGGAAAGCGATCATTAGACAGAACAGTCCCATTGCCTCGGTCAAGGCGAAGCCAAGGATAGCGTACGAGAACATTTGTTGCTTGAGGGAAGGATTCCGTGCATAACCGGTGATCAGGGAGCCGAAAACCTGACCAATTCCGACACCTTGTTAATCGTTATTAGCCAAATCAATGGGAGTGCGGGGGGTTAACATGCAGGAGTATATAAAATGTGATTAGTGAGATACGAAAAAAAAGGGCTAATGGTTAAACAAAATGTTAATTAAACGAGACCGAAACTGATGAGTTGGAAGATTATTTTTTACCGGATCCAGCGACACCGACGGTGGCGGCACCAGCACCAATGAACTTCGCGGCCGAATCAATATCGCGAGTGACCGGCGACGTCTGGAATGACCGGACCTGGGGCAGCAGAGCAACTGGAGAGCTGTTTTGGGCGGCCAGCGTCTGGCTTTGGCTGATGACAGCGCTGCTCAATGGTCGGAGATAAGCTTTCGTTCCATTGAGGACCTACAAAACGATAGAGAAAAATGTACATCTGCATTGCATAATTGCCCATCCAAATTTCTATCAATCAAAATTTCTTGAAATAAGAAAAAAAAACCGTGAAAATTGTTGACTTGCGATCCTAACAGCCGAATTACATAAGATTGACTACCTATTATTGTAAATGATTATCTCCATCTCGAAGAGTAAATTTTACATGAATTATGTAATCAAGATTGCTCCTAGTAACGGGGTGTCGACTGACTCGATTCCGTACTTACCAGGTTGCGGGCGACTGGAGCAATACGAGCAGCTGACGAGACGAACATGTTGAAGCTGTTTGTTGTATTGATATTGATGGTCTGGTACCTCCGAAGGAACTGTAGATGAGATGAAGAAACAACATCGGATTAAAAAACAGGAATCTGGTAACTTTCCTTCGGTGCAGAGACGTAGCGATCAGAAACGTAATCCTTCGATGATAGAGCATATGTAATCGAAATTCTATTTGCGAAGGCAGCAGCTCGACTTTTGGGTGTTACATAACTAATCTATCTCGCGACTGACTACGTAATCCAACAGGAAAATCGATCTCACACAGCAAAATGTTCACATCGGATTGTTTCTTCAAATCATGCTTATCTCAACTGAATTTCTAGTAACGAATCTTTCGAAATAGTTGCATAACAGCAAAATGTCAATCCCGGCCGGAACTTTGCAAATTCTTGCATAAGATGGCTGCCCCTTTTGCTGGAAGTTTTGTCGATAAAGACCAGCTCAATTCACTTGCAAGTTCGTCGTTTTCCACTGCCTTCACCTGTTATTTCTTGTTTTGAAACAAAAACAGTCTCGCACCGAAAAAAAAGTATGCGTTCATAGAAGGAATTCTGTTTTTCACTGGTATCAAAAGATTTTCTTTTTCATGTTTCGACACCCGTACTCACTTTACAATGCGGTCGGACAACTTATCGAAGAACAGTGAACGTCGGTGGAAAATTGTACCACCTTCGAACCTAGGGCGATGAGCTGGGTTCGGTGGTGTTGGTGCTGGCAGCCGCTGCTGTACGGATTTGTGTTTCGGGCGTACTCACAAACACAGCTGAACTCAAGTGCCGGAAGTAGGAGTATTGACTTTTTCGAATAGCGCCAGAGGGCAGCTTTCCGTGCAGGGGCCACGATTAATTACAAAGATAAGAACAGACGAAATTAAAACAGTTTTGCTGTGCATCTCCGCCTTGACAGCATTGAGTCTCGTTTACTAGTTTAGGGGAAGGTAAAAAAATAATTGATTTTCAGGCGGAATGAACACTATTTTAAAATTAAAACTATTAATGAAAATTAACTTTTTCGTACAAAATTAGTGTTATGTTTAAACGAAAAACACTTTCTTTTGGATGTGGTGAAAAAATCTCGTACGAAAATTGTTTTTGAAGAAAACTTTATATTATGATGAAGAGTTTCGGTAACAATGTTAGAAATGTATAGTAAAATGGTTAAAAAAAATCAGAAATACGTGTTTCAAGTAATTAAAAAACATGATGTTGAAATTTTCATTAAAATTTTAGCATATTAAAACTGGTTTCGTGTCATCTAATCTGATAGAGATCAAGGAAAGTAAAATGGAACATAAAACGTAATGTCAAAATTGCCGTTCAGGCGCTACTCACGTATGTTTGAATTTGTTTACAAATATAGAACGCATCTAAGCAACACTAAAACACTTTGAAGCTTTTTCGTCAACGAAACGTATTTTGGAGCTTACTATGTGAGTTCTGAATGAGTTCAAGGCGTGTTATAAGGAAAAATAAATCTCAACTATGTACTATTGAAAAACACACTGCTAGCTTCAATACAGCTTTATGTTATCCCGAATAAAACTTATCATCCAAAACGTACGGTAAATAGGATCTTCGCTTCCCACGAGATTCTTGCTTTTGGTGTGTAATTTTTCAAATGGGTTAAGGCTGCAGTGGTGACTTGTACCGAATGACGAATCATTCTGTGTGTTTAACACTCCTATACTCGCGCATTGGTCTGTCAGACCGAGAAATCAATAATTCGTTCATTTCTCAGAAAATATCAACACTACGACTTTGCGATTCTCTCTAGCTTCGTTATTCGTCGTTCGTCATCATTTAGCGTATCGCATGTGTTGGTACAAAGGGGACATGTGCCACTTTTTTACATATTCGGTCTGACACACCGACGCGAGTATAGGAGTAACTTTTTTGGACAAGTGCCTTTTTTCATATTCTGGAATATTGTTGAATGAAATGTATAGATTAATGTTAGTGGCGTGGAATATTTATTGAATATAATGCATAAGTTTATTACCGGACTATTCTTATTTAATTTCAGTCCTTTTTGTAACTATTTGTCGATATATTCGTCGTTAGATTCATACGTTCAAAAGCAAAATATAAATGTTTTTTTTTCCAAAATATATTTTTTATGAGGGCACATGTGGCGTTAGCCTGACGGGGCCGGGAGTCCAATATTTTGACAATTTTTGTCTTACAACTATGTTAGTAATATGTAACCGATTACTCGCGGTTGGCTCGAGGTTAGTATTACAAGTGTTCTCATAATTGGTATGTTGCAGTCTTCGATGCTCTATACGTGTGCCCGACACGGGCTACTTCTTATTGGGATGCAGCTGACCATTAATCAGCAACGCTCCCTAGTCTGTACCCCATATCTAGCGTGGTGCGTCTTTCTCGACTCGAGGAATCCAGGATAGAATGAGAACATGATGGCATGGTCACTAGCCGGCGCAATCATCAGTTCGTGTAGAGTTGTCATGAGCGGTACAACCTTTGGCTCTTGTTGAATGATCAGTGGACTGCACAACCTTTGGCCCGTGCATCTGTAAAGAGTGTGTGTATGTATTGCCGCGACTAAGTAAAAGTTTATCGATCGGGTAGGAGGGTTATGAAACGGGGACACAACGAAGGAAACATCATTAAACGTTGACATCGGCGTTTCTGAGGAACAGGTATAGATGAAGCAGAAGATCAGGATCACGGCTACCTAAGATATCTCGGACGGGGATATCCGATTGTCTGCCTTGTGCTCTTAGTGCTCTAGAGAGCTGAGAGCGAGCAGCATGGAACCGGATACACGACCAGACAACATGCTCGATGTCGTGGTAGCCATCGCCACAATCACAAAGATTGTTTGCTGCGAGCCCAATGCGATAGAGATGCGCGTTTAGGTTGTAGTGATTGGACATAAGCCGAGATATCACGCGAATGAAATCACGACCTACATTCAATCCCTTGAACCATGCACTCGTCGAGACCTTAGGGATAATCGTGTGTAACCAACGACCGAACTCATCTTCACTCCACATGCGCTGCCAACTAACGAGTGTGTCCTGACGAGGAATGTGGAAAAATTCGTTATAAGCAATTTGCCTTTCAAAAAGTGTGCCTTCTGAAGCGCCCACCTTAGCTAGCGAGTCCGCTTTCTCATTCCCCGGAATCGAGCAATGAGAGGGAACCCATGCTAAGGTAATCTTGAATAATTTTTCGACCAAAACACTCAATAGATGTCTTATTCTTGTTAGGAAATAAGATGAGCGTTTATCAACTTTCATTGAGCGGATTGCCTCTATTGAGCTGAGACTGTCTGAAAAAATAAAATAATGGTCGATGGGCAGTGTTTCAATGATCCCTAGAGCATAGTATATCGCACCCATTTCTGCGACATACACGGAACAAGGATCTTTGAGTTTGAAAGAGGCACTGGAATTTTCATTGAAGATGCCGAAGCCAGTGGACCCGTTTATGTATGAACCGTCAGTAAAGAACATTTTATCAGATCCAACTTTCCCATATTTTTCAGAAAATATCGACGGAATAACATTGGAGCGCAGGTGATCTGGTATTCCATGGATTTTTTTGTCGCATGGACAGATCAAAAATGACAGAGGAATTGCAAAAGTATGGGAAGCAAACTTGGTTGGAGATGCCTGGTGAAGGGTGCACGTCGTGGGTAAGGTACTCATGGTATAAAGACATAAAACTTGACTGAGGAGTCAGCTGGAGTAGATTTTCGAAGTTATCAATCACCAATGGATTCATGATCTTGCAACGGATGAGAAATCTGTAGGATAATTCTGTGAACCGAAGAGTAAGCGGGGGTACTCCTGCCAAAACTTCGAGACTCATCGTATGTGTCGAATGCAAACACCCCATGGATATACGCAAGCAACGATATTGTATCCTCTCCAGCTTGAGAATATGAATCCTGGCAGCTTATCGGAAGCAAAAACTGCCATATTCTAACACTGACAATATCGTTGTTTTGTACAACTGAATGAGGTCTCCTGGATGGGCACCCCACCATGTTCCGGTTATTGTTTGGAGAAAATTGATTCTTTGCTGGCATTTCTGTTTCAAATACGCAATGTGTCTCCCCCAGGTACATTTAGAATCAAAATATACACCCAGGTATTTGAAAAACATAGAGTGTTGGATCGTTTTGCCGGATAGGTAAAGCTGGAATTGGGCGGGTTCGTGCTTCCTAGAAAAAACGACCATTTCAGTTTTCTCCGTAGAGAATTCGATACCCAGCTTGAGGGTCCACGTGAACAGATTGTTCATGGTATCTTGCAACGACTTTTGCAGAGCGACGGGATTAGTACCCGTGATGGAAATAACTCCATCGTCTGCAAGTTGTCTCAGCGTGCAGTCTCTAGTTAGACAATCATCCATATCATTGACGTAAAAACTGTACAAGAGGGGGCTTAGGCAGGAGCCTTGCGGTAGTCCCATAAAACTGTAACGAGAAGATTTTGAGTTGCCATGAGAGAAATTCATGTGCTTTTCTGACAGTAAATTGTACAGGAAATTATTCAGAATTGGTGAAAGTCCACGATTATGAAGCTTCTCTGAGAGAATTTCCATGGAAACTGAATCAAATGCCCCTTTGATATCGAGAAAAACGGAAGCCATTTGTTCTTTGCGAGCAAATGCGATTTGGATTTCAGAAGATAGCAGCGCGAGACAATCATTCGTCCCTTTACCTCGGCGGAAGCCAAACTGCGTATTTGACAGCAAATTGTTCGTTTCGACCCACTTGTCTAAACGAAGTAGAATCATTTTCTCTAACAATTTGCGAATACAGGATAACATTGCAATCGGCCTATACGAGTTGTGATCGCAAGCCGGCTTGTTGGGTTTTCGTATGGCTATCACTCTCACTTGTCTCCAGTCATGCGGGACAATATTCAGCTCCAGAAACTTGTTGAACAAGTTCAGCAAACGCTGTTTTGCCAAGTCGGGAAGATTCTTCAACAAGTTGAATTTAATCTTGTCCGACCCCGGAGCTGAATTGTTACATGAGAGGAGGGCAATTGAGAATTCTACCATCGAAAAATTCTCATAATCGCATTGGAGCGGAATATCGCGTACGACGCTTTGTGCAGGAACAGAATCGGGACAAACCTTCCTTGCAAATTTGAAAATCCAACGGTCAGAGTATTCCTCACTTTCATTGGTATGGTTCCAGCCACGCATTCTCCTAGCCGTATTCCAAAGAGTACTCATAGCGGTCTCCCTTGACAAACCATTGACGAACTTCCGCCAATATCCACGCTTTTTTGCTTTAATCAGACCTTTTAGTTTGGCTTCTAGAGCTTGGTACTTTCGAAACCATTCCACTAATCCAGTTTTCCTGAATTTTTTGAAAGCGGATGATTTTTCAAGGTAGACCTTTGAACATTCCTTGTCCCACCAAAGTGATGGAGGACGACGTCGGAAAGTGGTAGCAGGAACACGTTTCTTTTGAGCCTGAAGTGCGCTATCGTAAATCAAACTTGATATAAAATTATACTCTTCAAGGGGAGGAAGTTCATGCATCGAAATGATTGCTTCAGATATTAATTCTGCAAATTTTCTCCAGTCAATATTCTTCGTGAGGTCATACGCAATATCGACTGACTCACTAGATTTTGATTCATTGGCGATCGATAAAACTATTGGTAGGTGATCACTACCGTGGGTTTGACTTTCGTATAGTTTATTCGCTAAATATAATGGTCATACATTTACACACTTGTGAAAGAATTTCACTTGAGGAAGAATTGTAAACAGTAAACTATGAACTAATCGGTACCTTATTGTAATTTTTAACAGTTACAGTTTCGGGGATTTTTTTTCTTATAATGGACAATAATCCACAAGAAAACAAGAAAAAGAAAAGGAAATTCCTAGAAATTCTTTTATATCATCTTTTTATGCCCCATCTAAAAAAAAGCATTAATTCTTAGTTTACCAAAAAACAGAGACAAATAATATTAGGAATATGCAAACTTTATTTTCCAGAATCTTTATAATCTGGTAATTATCTAGGAGGTCGTTATATATTCTTCTCTTCGATAAAAGACCCGAAAAACACGCATCACCTGCATGAAATGTAAAAAATATGTTTGTTTCGAGCATGCAGTTATGCTATATTCTGATTCTTACTCCAATGAAACCACAATCGATTAATACGTTTTTATGTTAATTTATAGCTCTTCATACTTCCATGAATTATATTCAGTTGCTTACTTTTAATTAATAACAGTGAAAAATTCGAATTTCGTTTTTTTGTTGGAGTATCAAAAACAACTCTATTTTGAGGAGGCTGAATAAGATGACTATTAAAACATAATAAACGAAGAAAACATATTTTTTGGAGTTTTTTCATTCAATCATACCCTCTTCTTCAAATAAATGCCAATAAAATCTGAAAATTACACAATGGCAACATTACAGAGAAGTTCAATTTTCGGTCTGTGACACCGTGCGCGAGTATACGTGTTATGATTTTGCACGCGAGTACAGGAGGGTTAATAGCTAATTGTAATAATATAACAATCATAATCGTCGAATGCCAGTTCCTGTCCGCCGTATGGAACGTAGCAAGTGCCATGTGACGGCTGCACTCCACCGACCGTTTGAGTTCTCTCGTGCGATACACGACCGACGAACAGTGGCTCTCCGTCCTCACATTCTCCTACCGGAATAGCATTCGGAGGGACGTTGCTTCCGCTTGTCGAAACAAAGGTACCAGTTGCATCACATATTCGGCAATTGTATTCTCAGCCTCACCCCATGGAACGTGACACATTCCATGGGAGGCGATCTACTTTCCCGGAATGACTGCGCCTTAATGGCGAGAGCGACCAATTAAAAAAAGCTTGTTAAAATATGTGTTGATGGCTTTTCTTCGTTCTTCAGTATAATCCACGAGCCAGTGGCACCCCAACCGGTGCAAACACCGATTGATTGGAAATGGATCAGGGTTCTCGTAACATAGAAAAGCTGTCACAGCTCCTTCTATACAGACGGTGATGACCTAGAAAGATGAGAGGTAACAAATAAGTCATTTTGCTATTATATTTGTTGTTGAAAGGTAACTCACATCATCAAGCCACTTAATCCATAGTCCACGGAACTCGCCAGCGTTGAGAATGTCGGGAGCTTCCACCTCGCACACTTCCGGCTCGGCACGATTTTTTCGAATAACGAATTTGGTGTTCTTCCATCTACCGTTGAATTATAAGATTGCATGTAATCTTAAACTGATTTCGCCAAACAAAAATCATATACCAAGTTATCTACATGCTACAACTTTGAGATCATTGCTGTCCAGCTTGAGTTGCAATCAGTTGCGTTTTTGTTTTCCTTCTTCGAGGAATTGAAACATAACTATGACAACGTTAGGAACTATTAAATAACAAATCCAAACACTGCCGTTCCACCAACCTCAGACGTCTTCTCTAGATAGTGACAATTACGAATTTTCTCTTGGCGTTATTTACCTACAAGAAGTACGTTCTGACCCTAATTTCAACTTTTTTGTATGAATTTTCAGATATTCCCACCATAAGTTTCCACTATAATATGAAATTATCCTTAAAAACAATTTTTGTACGATATTTTTTCACTACTTGCAAGAAAAAGTGATTTTCATTTACATAGAGTACTAATTTAATTTGGGATAAATAATTTTCATTCATAATTTTTATTTTAAAAGTGTTTTCTTTTTTTCTGCAAACCCATATTGTCATTGTCATGCTTTTATCACACGGATAAAAAGTTAGGAGTTCAAGAGTTTAGAGGCGTATGAACTGAAAAGTTTAAAGCCTTTTTAAAACAAAAAATGTCAATAGGAGTTAAGTAAGTATTCCTGAATCATTCATTTGCTGCCGTTATTGCATCGAAACCACCGTGCTATTCCAACAGAATAAAGCATCATTTAAAAAAAGTCAGAAGTCCTTTACATGGTTTATAGGACTGGGTCATCGATTCTGGACTACCCTGCTTTTTTACCAGTTCCAACCCCAATCGATAACATATGTAGATTGATCACACGAAGGACAGTAGAGTAGAACTGCGGAAGAATAGGCGTGAAGCGGGATTCAAATTTCCACACGCCGTAGATTGGCCGAATGCGTTGTTTGGATAGATTGGAAACTAAGGATGGCCTACGAATTATAAACTTGTCGTAATTCGTGCGAAATTTGTTGTTGATTTTGTAAAGAAGTGACAATTTTTTAAGTTTTTTCAAATTGCTCAAATTTCAATTCCTCGCGACAGTGTACATTTTTGGAAAAAGTAATGCAAGTGAAAAATTAAATCTTCGCGTTCGTATGTCTGTTGTCAGCCAAAAAAAACATTTTTTTATCGTGCAGAACTGTAGTCAAAAATCAGGACCTCATTTTGAGGTACTGTTTCTGTTCGTGACAACACGAAGGAGCGCCAACTGGCTGTGGATTGAGGAACTACAAAAGCGAAAAACCCCTCGTTCGTCAGTCATGCGTTTATTTGACTATGCGTTTGTCTCGCGTTTGGCTGACGTTTCATCGTTTCCGCATACGGTACGAATGACGTCACGACGGGTATAAAAGAAGGACATCTTGTTTGCCTCGCTCTCTTTCCTGTTCAACGACGCCTGCTGTCAACTCTTTTCGGATCGACGACACCTGCTGTCAACCATCTTGTGAAAAGGCGAATATCAGCGAAGAAAAGTTATTTGTGCAACTGACATTTAATTAGAAGAGTAAAATAATATTGAACTAGTGATTAAATTAGATTAAATAAAAGGAAGTTTTTTTGAAGTAAAAGTAAATACTGACCTGGAAATAATTTGAACGTTTGGTTTCCTGATGACCTGGAATAAAAGGGAAAATAAGTGAAATATACCTACCTGCTGTAATCTGCTACCGACTGCAAGTGATTTTTCGGATACGTTTCGCTGTAACGGACAACGGCTCGTCTGCTGCTTTGATGATCTACCGACAGTTTCGAAAGATGGTACACGAACGAGAGTTTTAGAACATATTTTTTTTTATATAAAAACAGCATTTTAAAACTCATTATTCAGTAGATACACATCTAAAGTTCACAACGAATTGAAAAAATCTTGTTTATCTTTCATTGTCCTACAAATTATGCATCACTGCTCTTTCAAGGAAAAATAATTCCAACCAGTATGGCACGCATATCCGAATTGAATACGACCGCAAAGGGTTAACATGCAACTGTGTATCTATACAAAGATTTTCATTATTTTGACATTTTTATACAATTTTGGTACATAGTCATGATTTGCAACTAGAGTATGCATTTTGCATGTTTTATTTTGAAATGAAAAAAATCCTCTGACGGTCCACGACCAAAAGCTCCAGCCATACTGACTTTTGGAAGAAGATTGTTTGGACCGATTGGAGTAAGTTTGAGGTCAGCCTACTCAAGCAACAGCAAGCAAGTGGAGGATCACTGCTTGTGTGGGGCTGTTTATTTGGAATGGGTAGACAATTTCTTCAAGATCGATGTAAAGAAGACTGCTGAGTCCTACGTCAATGTCTTGGAGGAGAACTTAAAGCCGTCACTCAGGAAAATGAATGTTAAAGACTATATTTTCCAACAGAACAATGATCCCAAGCACTCATCGAAGGTTGCGAAACGTTATTTTCAGTCCAAAAAGATTAAAATGCTTGAGTGGACATCCCAGTCCCCAGACCCCAACTCCATTGAACATCTATGCACAATACTGGTTCTTAGTTCTCTGACACCAAATTGCTACATTATTTACTTCCGTAGAAATTTATTGTAAGCATCTTCAAAAAACACGAATACTACCATTGTGTTCACACTGACAATACATACATACATAATCAGTTGAGAGCCGTGGTGGTTCGTGCTGTCTCAACTATTCGTCTCCAATCTACTCGGTCCTGGGTCACTCGCCGCCAATTCCGTAAGCGTCCCGTCACTCGCTAGTCGGCTTCGATCTGGTCGAGTCACCTGGCACGTTGAGTCCCTTAATTTCTGGTGCCGGCGGGGTAATTGAAGAGAACGGATTTCACTGCACTGTCGTCCGGCATCCTCGCGACATGTCCGGCCCACCGTAACCCCCCGACTTTTGCCAGGTGTACAATGGGAATCTCTCCATGTAGTGCTTGTAGCTCGTGGTTCATACGTCTGCGCCACTCTCTGCTCTCCGTTTGTACTCCACCAATAGTAGTCCGCAGCACTTTCCGCTCAAAGACGGCCAGAGCGCGTATGTCCTCCGTGAGCAGCGTCACAATCTCAAGTCCATAAAGGACACACTGACACTGTTCACACTGACAATTATTTGAAAAAAAAATCAGGCAGCTCAACCTTTTTATTATTAAATGTGCAGAACAAGCATTAAGGAAAATTTGGAAGTTCTTGAAAATGAAAAACAGATTTCGTTGATTTTTAAATATAGATGTGATTGTTTTTTCTCAAATATTTATTTCACGTATCCACGTGGACATTGGCTATACACCTACCCCCCACACCGTGCACAATCGTGGACATTTTCGTAACCCCTACCCCCCCCCCCTAAAGTTGTTCACGTGGTATGTGGACATCCCCTAATACACGTTGCGATGACGAGGCTCCCCGAAGAACGTTAATTGAATTTTAAAAGAAAATTTATTTTCTGTGGTAATTCATTGGAGTTAGTTTAACATTCATGTCAGATTTAACGGTTGAAATCACGCATTCTGATTGGTCGATTCGTAATAGCAATCAAAACCATGATGTCTGGGGAAATCGGCATTGTAATCGTAATCGTATTGAATTATGAGGCTTCAAACTCTGACAGTTCAACGCAAATATAAGCAAGGGGCTGTCTAGATGCAACATGGACAACTTTAGGGAAGGTGGGGGTACGGGAATGTTTACGCTTATCCACGGTGACAGGTGAGGGGGTATGAAGTATTTCCACGTGGACACGTTGAATAAATATTGTTACAAAAACATGCATATTCAAAAATAAATGAAATCTGTTTATATTATCAAGAGTTTTTAAACTTTCCGCTCATCCTCAGTACTCCGAGGTTGTCAATAAAATAGTTGAGCTGCCTGTGAATACCAGAGTTGCCATGATGAAATCTGTGTGTTCAACAAAATCTTTTTATTCTTATTATTTTGTGAAGAAATATGTATTGATATCTGTATACAAATTATGAGTTGATGTTTTGAGCATACCCAGCAAACATTATAGCTAGCGTATATACAGCACCATATATCCCATAGTATGGGTGCCCAGCAAACATTAAGTCGTATGAATAGCTATAATTGGAGGCGATATACATACAACCAAGACACATTTGTATGATATATGATGCAGATAACTAGCATATACACACAAAAGTGGAGGCGATATACGTATATGCCATATTTTGTACGCATGAAAAGCCGTATATAACGATATGCGATGCTTTTTGGACTGATATGCGATTTGATACGACAACGTTACCACTCAATCCATCGATGACATGGAAAATCGTGTTTTTGCATTTTATGCGATTTTAGATATATATGATCGATATTTTGATTCATATTTTATGCGATTGTGATTTGATACGAAATTATATGTAACTTATCATGTGCAAAGTTATACGATTTAATGTTTGCTGGGTGGTATCTGATGCGCCTAACTGGCATATACACACAAAAATTGAGATGATATACATACATGACAATTGCTAGCGAATTAGTTTGGATGAATGTACGGCTTATACATGCATTTAGTACGACTATTGTCATACGTATATACGACATACTACAGGCAAGCAAAAAAACGAATGGTGGAGATTGTTCGTGAGGTTATAATTATTTTACAGTTAGAACTCGTACATATAATTCCAAAAAGATTTTATCGGATACGTCATTCCTGGGCCCTGTTGTATAACCAAAATTTACTAATAACATTAGTCTTGTAACTTGTAACTTGTAGATTACCGTTGCATAATGAATCCAGAAGTAAAACTAATATTACAAGTTGTTTACACTAATATCATTAGTGTTATATATTACATGTGAATATTGCATAAAATAATACAACAGCAAATTATTAATTTCGACTTTTACTTTTTTCTACAGCTTCGAGTGGACCAGTAATTTCATTTACAAGTTGTTTTTTTAAATGGTCGATTTTTTGTTTGAATTTTTCGAGTATGGAAAAGTACCGTTTCAACGTTTTAGATGAACCGAGTAACGGAAAAACAGAAAGGGGGTTATATCTGTGGTATAACCGCAAGGTTGACGTAGGACTATCGTTGGTTTAGTGATCATTTGTTTGAAGTTGAATCTGAATCAATTCTCAATTAACGGATGAATGAATATTTCGGGGAATCCCAAAACCAGAGATTTCGTCGGAGGCACAAGGTTTTAAGCCTCAATACCTCTTTGTCGATTAAACGAAGTGGTATGACTATCACCTCATTCGAAAGATAAAATGTCTACGAGTTATATGCCTAGCCAACTATTGATAGAGTCGAATGAACTGAAGAAGTTTCAAGTCTCTATAACTTAAGACAACAACAACAAATTATTGAAATCACACAAATCTATAAAGATGGGTACCTGCTTGATACCTCTGCTCAGTCATGAATTATACGCGGCTAGCAAAGCAAGATTCGTCGTCGTTTTTTTCCCGTTTCTTCTCCTCGACGCCCGCCAATAATCAATGCTGACTCGATCACATCCAAACGAAAAAAGCTGCGCGTGCAATTGTGTGTGTGGCAGCTGTCTTCAATGCCTCAAGCCTTTTTTGATGCTGGTGATTTTCATTTTCATTTTTATTTTAAAAGTGTGTTCGTTCCTTCTGCAAACCCATATTGTCATGCAAACTCCCCCAACTTGTAATACGAAGCTCAATGCCGTCAACGCGGATCCGCATGACCTAGCAGATACAGTAGAACCCTTATTTTCCGCGAAATAGTCGGGCTAGATCACCGTGTATAACGAAAATCGCGGATAATGCAATAAAATGAGATGCAATCTGGAAAAAAAGATATTTTAGCATGAAAACTATGTTTAATCAATACAGAAATTATTGAACTATCCATCTGTAAGGTCGTGTACATTAGTGATCAGATAATGTGAAAGCCATGACCAAAACAAAAGAGCAAGACTCTGCCACTCATTGACAAATTTCGGGAAGGTTTATAGAATTACTAGGGAACTTGCATTCGCGGATAATCGAGGTTCCAATGTACTTCTTTTATCGGCCAACAAGAATCTCCTGCATAATCAATGATATCAACAAGCTTAATATGATATCGATTGTATCGCCATTATACACAGCATGATCTTCTGATAAATGTCCCGAAGTTAGTACTCATAACCTAAATGCATTATCATACTTAAAACTTTCGAAGATTATCTATAGCTTTGGTCAAATCACGTGTTGAAACCATTGTTAATATACAAAAATCTAAATTTCTGTCGTCATTTAATGGTTAAAATGAATTTAAACAGGAATCTATCATAATAACCACGATCGAATCTAGTTTTTAAGCGCGTAGAATTACAAATTTCATCACTTTTGTTGTTCTGAGCTCTAATGTAGATGTCGCCCCAGCAAACATTAAATCGTATAACTTTGCACATGATAAATTACATATAATCTCGTATCAAATCACAATCGCATAAAATATCAATCAAAATATCGATCATATATATCTAAAATCGCATAAAATGCAAAAACACGATTTTCCATGTCATCGATGGATTGAGTGGTAACGTTGTCGTATCAAATCGCATATCAGTCCAAAAAGCATCGCATATCGTTATATACGGCTTTATATGCGTACAAAATATGGCATATACGTATATCGCCTCCACTTTTGTGTGTATATGCTTGTTATCTGCATCATATATCATACAAATGTGTCTTGGTTGTATGTATATCGCCTCCAATTATAGCTATTCATACGACTTAATGTTTGCTGGGGCATGAACTGATGCAGCTTTACGTAGGTTCGTCAATTACCCATTATGCATTCTGACTGATAGACTGGGAACTCCACCGGGACTCATGAAATATGTACATAACGCAAGTTGCAGCTTATTACATTCTTTGTAGATGGCGCATATAACCCTGTCCTTCCACTCTCTTTGAAGATTTATCCTTATTCCAAACACTCGTGATCCTAAACTCTGGTCTTACTCTATTAGTGAGGAGATTTGTTAGGAACTAACAGGTTGACTCAGGGTTCTGTTCCTACCACATAATTTCTTTTATTGATTTCCAAAAAACTTATTATGACCAGACAGCCTCCAATGTAGGAATAAAATGAAAAAAAAAAATCGGACACGGTCGTGGCTGCATTTGTTATCAGGCTTGGAAATGTTCTATAGTAAACTGTACGAAGCTTGTAAGCGATAATTGATGCGAATTTTAGCGAAAGAAAAATCAGGATAATAGAAGACATAATGATAAAACAGGAAGTGGGTTATATCTATGGTATAACCGCAAGGGTGACGTAGGACTATCGTTGATTTAGAGATCATTTGTATGAAGTTGAATCTGAATTCATTCTGAATGAATGAATATTTGGAGAACTTCGAAAACGAGAGCGTTACGTTGGAGGCACAAGGTTTTATGCATCCAATATTGGATACGGAAATATCCTACTGATGGGGAAGAATAATCTTCAGAAGCTATCCTGTTGATTGCGATTGATTGAAAAATCACAAAACCTAATGTATTTGGTCACAGTGTTACATGGATAGAAAACATTAAAATAAACTCTTTCATATGAATGTAATTTTAAATTCCCAGAGGAACTGGCAGATTATTTTCAGTAACGATTAGATATTTCCACATTTTCCTCGATACTGGAAGCCCACCAGTGGTTAATGCTAACTCGATAACCATCTGTTAATAGCACTTGATTGAAACATATTTGGTCACAGTGTTACATGGATAGAAAACATTCAAATAAACTCTTTCACATGAATGTATTTTTAAATTCCTAGAGGAACTGGCAGATTATTTTCCGGATCTTTCTCGATCCAAACGGAAAGAATTCCGTGCGTGTATGTGTGTGTGTGTAGCGGCTGCTTCGAGATCTTCCCGGGGAACCGTTTGTAGCATCACTCTCCTCCTGATGGATTCCCTTCTGGCCTAAGGTGCACAAACAGGCTCTTGGTGACACCGTTCATCCGCGCTTTCATGATAAATGAAGAGCTTCACCACAACAGCGATAACATGTTCAATTAGGACTGAGTGGATTTCCGAGCGGCGCTCGCTTATATACCGATTGGTGATTTCAATAGCCTATTTTGAAAGCAAATTTAAGACTATTGAAACAAGTTTTTGGATCAGAAAGTAACAAGTATAGAACGCGTAGACATTTTATCTTTCGAATGAAGTGTTTATCATACCATTTCGTTCAGTTGTTTAGGAGCTATTAACACTCAAAATCTCGGTCTCCGGCGTAACGCTTTCGTTTTCGAAACTTTGATTTTACACCCCGGTATAGAAATGAAAGACGTAGTCCTACGTCAATAAAACAAACTCAATTAGCGTTGCAGGTCGCGGAAGTAAAGTAATATTCCTACGTCTTATAAAAAAAAGCTCCAATGAGTCGAGAGTTGGCTAGTATTATTTTGCTTTGCGAGCTTCGGAAGTTAGCTAGACACTCAATGCAGATTAGTCGATAATCATTTGGGAGTAAAACACATTCTCAATACACTGATGAAGTCTTAGTCTACTGTAATATTGAGTGGTACGCTTCCTCTGAATGTCCTCCAAGCGGAAAAGGAGGAAGACAGTCAAGCTGAGAAATTGATGTTGGAAGAGACGCAGTTAAGAAAGGTGATTCGAGAATCGAGAGTGAAGTTGAACCGCCTGTCGATCATATTTCGCAGTGGGCAAGGTTATCATAGACAGACGAACTAGATCACTAGACCTCAGTACCTTTTGTCTACTTTGTGTGAATATTGTCTTATTAGCATAACGTTTATTTTATTGAAATAATTCAATGAAATTAATGGTTAATGAAAAACATAAAATATAGATGAAACAAATTTAAAATGGAATATAACGGCAATTTACATATTTACTTGAATTCATAAATAAAAACAGGAAGTGGATTATATTTGTTGTATAACCGCAAGGGCGACGTAGGACTATCGTTGATTTAGTGATCATTTGGTTTTAGTTGCATCTGAATCAATTCTGAATGAATGAATGAATATTTGGTGGATTCCGAAAACGAGAGCGTTACGTTGGAAACACAATCGTCAGCAAAAGAAGCAATCACTCAAAAATTGTATAATACATAATACATTGCTTGTATTGTGATATGATTTGTATTCCATTTCCAATAGACAAAATAACTGTTGCATCAAATCAGTCTACATAATTTTCGCGTTCGCTCATCCTTTCTCACAACGTACATTTCTCGTTTGAGAAATTGTTGAGTAAACATCGTTTGCCAGTGCGCGTAGAGCGGGAATTCCTTCTTTAGGTTCATTGCACCACTAATAAATTACCGAAAGACGTGGTCATACGTTGATCGCCCTTGATTGAAAAATCACAAAAACAAATGTATTTGGTCGCAGTATAATATGGATAGAAAACATTAAAATAAACTCTTTCGCTTGAAAGTATTATTCAGTTCCAAGGGAAACTGGTAAATTTATCTTCAGCAACGATGACATCTTTCCGGAATTTTCTCGATGCTGGATGCCGACCAAACGAAAAGAGTTCCGCGCGTGTATGTATGTGTGTGTGTGACGGCTGCTCCGATGTCTCAAGTGGAACCGTTTTTCAATACTGATACCCTCTTGGTCGCCTTCTCTGATGGATCGGCTTTTCTGCGCTCCCACACAGTTCGAAACTGAATGCGTTTCAGGTCAGGTAATGAATCACTCGATCCCTCGCCGTCCAGCTCGTCCAGCAACGATGTCCTCGCGAAAAAAGAAAGCGTTTCACCACCAGAACATCGCTTAAGTATGTTTTTTGTCCGTGATAGAATCGAGAAAAGATGTGGTTGACGATTGCAATTTGGAAGGCAAACAAGAGGCGAATGAACACTCTGAGCTTGAAACTTTCAGCGACTGAGCATTAATCAATTGAAAATTATATGATTTTCGCGATGGGAAACATTTTCCGTTACTCGCGCATCCAATATTGGATACGAAAATATCCTACTGATGGGGAAGAAAAATCTTCAGAAGCTTTCCTGCTAATTAATTACATTTGATTGAAAAAACACAAAACCAAATGTATTTGGTTGCAGTGTTTTATGGATAGAAAACTTCAAAATAAACTTTTTCGCTTGAATGTATTTTTTAATTCCAAGGGGAACTGGCAGATTATTTTTCAGCAACGATGACAGCTTTCCGGAATGTTCACGATGCTGGATAGCAACCAAATGAAAAGAATTCCGCGCGTGTATGTGGCAGCTGCTCCGATGTCTCAAGCGGAACCGTTTTTCGATGCTGATACTTTCTTGGTCGCCTTTTCAGTAGCATCACTCTCCTCCTGATGGATTCCCTTCTGGCCTAAGGTGCACAAACAGGCTCTTGGTGACACCGTTCATCAGCGCTTTCCTGATAAACGAAGTTAACTTCACCACAACAGCGACAACATGCTCCAATCGCTGTTCAATTATAACTGAGAGGATTTCCGAGCGGCTCTCGCTTGTATACCGATTAGTGATTTCAATAGCCTGTTTTGAAAGCAATTTTAAGGCTATTGAAACAAGTTTTTGGATAAAAAAGGAACAAGTATATAACGCGTAGAAAATATTTTTTTTCGAATGAAGTGTTTATCATACCATTTCGTTCAGTTGTTTAGGAGCTATTAACGCTCAAAATCTTGGTCTCCGGCGTAACGCTTTCGTTTTCGAAACTTTGATTTTACACCCCGGTATAGAAATGAAAGACGTAGTCCTACGTCAAAAAACATGTCGTAGAATATGGACAACAGGGGGAGGGGTATAGCCAATGTCCACGCTATTCCATGGAGGGTGAACAGGGAGTCGAAAATCCTGCTTTTTCTATGCACGTGGTATGTGGACAGCCCCTAACACATGGTCGAATGGAACTGTGGCGTATCTTGTTCAAAGATATTGAAAATCAACATGCAACAGATAGCGTAACGTAATTCTACATAAATTACGCCGTCATGTTTTGGGCACGATCATTCATCTTTTCCGCATCTATTGGCTGATAACTTGCATTTCATACTCAAAACTTTATATTGGGACTATTTGAACAACCCCGATGATATAGAACCGGTGTACAGCTTCCATTGCTGTAAAATTCCGAATTCAAATGGCAAGAAAAAGAGGATTCATCTACGTTCCATTGTTGTCTTTGTAATCATCGAGTCGAGTCGAGTTTCAAACGCATTGTTAATGCTTTACAACATTTCGACGAACCACTGCAAACTAGTCAACTGATAACTCGTGAGCGACAAAGTATGGGCATTACTGGACTCGCAACTTTTCTTTCGCGTCTTCCGGGCGGACGTTGTAAGGTGAACATTTTAGATGAAATTCGTAAATCAGGAAGGTAAGCTAAGGCTGCTGAATAATAGGATAGTTCTAATAATTGAGAAACTCATTTAGCAAAGAACCACTCGTTGTCATCGACCTCATAACAATAGTTTGTTCACTGAGCGGCCCTGTCGGTGAGCATATTTATGGCTGTCGGAATCAATTCGCGTTTGCTACGGCGGCTAAATTTTGCAACAACCTGATCGCGGCTGGTGCAAAGCTTACCTTCTTTTTGAATGGAAAGGTACAGGAGAGCAAATATGACTATTGGGTTCAGAAACAAGAGAAGGCGTATGCGGATTCTTTGAAAAAAATGGACGACATTCCGGTGAAACGCAATGGCCACATTCATGGGAACGTAACGAAACATGCGTTTATCACGGCACTGATCAATGTCGCTAGGAAAATCGGAAAACTAATTTTGACATATGACGAGGAGTGTGATCGACAGGCCGTTGCGTATGCGAGGAAACATAATGCCCTAGCGGTGATCACCGGTGATTCGGATTACTTGATTTATCAGGGAAGATGGCGAGTGTGGTCCAGCTCGGATCTAAATCTGAAAACGATGCGCACATATGAGTGGAATAAAGAAGTCCTCATAAAGGCGCTGGGTCTCAAATGGAGCCAAATGCCATTCTTTGCGGTTATCGCGGGGAACGACTACTTCAAACATCGACCGTCAGGAATGCGCACTTTTTACGAAGTTGCGCACATAGTCAGAGAATTGCGGTTGGAGCTCCGCTGCACCAAGATAACCATTAAATTGTTCGAGAAAATTTTCGGTAGAAAGAGTAAAAAGCTGAAACGTAATTTTGAGAAGGGAATCAGGATATATGATTTGGTACGTTTGCAGAATAATAACAAATTTGTATTATGACACTTTTTTTATTCACAGAAATATACCGTTCCGAAGGCAACTGTCCCTCCGGAAATGCGTCGTTTTCCAAACTACACGATATGTATTCTATGCAACATTCCTGGATCGGTACGATTACCGTGTCTGGATCTCCGAGATGCGGAGTACTCCCAGTTAGCACTGCAGATATATCGGCGTCAAGTTGGAATGCTCTTCTATCATCGGAGGATAGCGTCCGAGGACACGCTCACGTCACAGGTCCTAATCAAGCCTGACCATCACTCACCGTATCAACTCATTACGGTTACACCAATCTATCCTCCTAACGATGTGATAGTACCCCTCCCTAAGGAACTGTATTCGTCTAAATTGTCCAGAACGTGTAAAGTGAGACTCCTATGCTGGCTTGTATCCGATACACTGACCATTGGTGAAATATTACATATTCCTTGGGAGTTTTTGCTTGACGTTGTCACACTTTATTTCTTAGTGGAGGTAATATGAATTATCTAAAACGTAACATACAGAGATCCCATGTTTTTTTCTCTATTTCCAGAACAATGTTTTAGATGTAGAGACTGCTGATATTATTCTGATTACGATTCAAGACTATTGGAATAACACAATTCCTCAAGCCATGCCCTTGGAACAGCCAACAAAATGTAATGTACAAACAAGTTTTTTGTACGTTCATTTCTATTCAATGATTTACTTCTGTGCGGAAATCGTCGGACTATGTGAAGAATTTGATACATTTTTCCATTGCAAGTTCGATGGCGTATACTTCAACAGGATTGCAGACCACTTGCGATGCAATAACTCCTTGCTGGAAGTGGCTAGGAGCCATATTGGCAGTTATCGACGTTACAGTAAGTTTTCAAATCAGTCTGACTGTACCTAAAATTATAGGTAAACCTATGTGTTTTATTTTCTTGGTTCGAATTGATGTTATTTGACTGTTGTAATTTTTTTTCTAAGACGTGAAGACGTGAAAAAATAAATGTTATTTAATTGGTGTATTTCAGTGTTTTTTTTATTTCATTCCTGAGTGAATGTAGTTGTGTACTCCTACGAAAGAAAATATCGCTAATCAAAAGAGCATGAATAAATCAGAATCAGTCCCAATAAACCCTCCTATACTCGCGCACTGGTCTCACAGACCGAGAAATCATAAACTGCTGGTGGGAGGGACTGTGCATTTGATACAGTATTTGAGTCGCAAAAACTCCAGTGGCTGAGATCAGTCCTTAAATTGGTTTCACAGTATTATAATGAGCGCTCCATCGAGTTTGCGACAATCTTTTTAACTATACGCCTGTACTGCCCATGTTTGTATAGGAGACGTAAACGACAAAATGAACAAAATTGACCTTTTCGCTGTTTCGCATTCTACACAATGTAATACGTATGTTCAACATGTGAACAAACATTTTTTGTTCGAAAACATTTGAGAAACCGAGAAAAAACTTTTCGAAAAATCACTGTTTGTAAGCATAACAGACGTAGTTCCATACATCGTTCGAAAATCTACAATTGCCAGTATCATGTGCTATAGACTAAATCTACATTTGAATCACATTCTTTGAAGAGTCCAAACATGCCTTTCATAATAGTATCTTATCGCATAGCATTTCTAAATAGATGAATATAATGGCGGGTTTACATTAGGGAGATCTATAGCTATAGATGGATTTATTCACGTGAAAATAGGTGTAAACGGGTGAGAATAAATATGATACACTTATTCGAGGTATATATAATTTGAATAAACTGAGCATATGTAAACGCTTGTGAATTTCTCACTGGTGAGAAATCATTGAAGTTGGATGCAGTTCTACTTCAGGTGAATAAATTCACCGAAAATATGCATATATTCATTATAGAAGTTCACGCTAGTGTAAACGGTTGATGCGATTTCTATAAATCTCATCATATTTCTTCACATGAATATATCACTAGTCTAAACCCACCCTAAGAAATGATGACGATGTTGGATTAAAGAGGCTTTAAACGTTTCAGTTCATTCGCCTCTATGAATATAAGAAACCATTGAAACACTCCTTATATAATCTCTTTTCTCTGTTCACTGCACTGCGATGAACGTAGGGAAGCAATTTCGTTTTTTTATGTTGTAACTACAGTGGAACCTCGATTATCCGCGTGCGTATGTTCCGCGGTGCGGTTTATCCGCGAAAGCGAGTTCCATAGTAATGCTATGGACTTTCCCGGAATTTATCAGTGAGTGGTAGAATTTTACTTTTTTGTTGTGGTCATGGCTTTCACATTATTTGACTTCTGGTGTACACGAACTTATAGATGGATAGTTTAATGATTCCTGTATTGACAAAACATAGTTATCACGGTGAAATATCTTTTTTTTTTTGTGTTTTTGTGTTTTTTAGTCATTTATTGCGTTATCCGCGATTTTCGTGATCCGCGGTGACCTAGCCAGACTATTCCGCGGATAATCAGGGTTCTATTGTACTTAAATTTCTGCATTTGAATTTTCAAGTAGACAATGAAACAATCATATCATTATCACTCATCAAATTCGACATCGAATAATTCAACGTACTCAACATTTACTCATAACGTTGGTGTAAGTAAAAAAATCAGACTTTGAATAACCAGCCAGTTTAATTTACTTATTTTTATAATAATCAGTTACATAAATGAACAGTCCATTTTATCATGCGTTATCAATGTCAAACAATACTTCTTCAGTTTAAATGGTATCCAGCCTAGGAATTACGATTTAGATACAGCTGTTGTATAGAAATTTCACTGCAAATTCAGCCGTTGAATTTATTTTGCGAACATCTATTTTGAATACTTAACCCAAATTCAATAAAACACATTGTTATTTCTTTTTTGCTAATCTAATACAATTAATCTTAAAACTTTAACCTATTTGAGTCTCTGGTAAATTAATCCAATAGTCATGTTTATCTATCGGTATTACAGCCAAAACTTTTTTAATTAAAAATTGTCCGGTTAATTTTTGCACTGAAATTTAAATGAGCAATGAGCAAAGCAAAACTTAACCGGGTAAACGTATGACGTCCGACGCTCGCTAACGCTCGGTCGGACCTAAATGAAGGATCGTCTCATATGTTTCAAACTAACCGGGCAATAGATGGAACACAGGTTTGTTTGCGAAAGGCCGCCGCTTCCGACGGCAAATAATATTTGAATGCCAGTGCGAACAATAAAAATACTGTCTATTGTATTTCGGCTCCGGTGACGCTAATACGAAAATACCCTATTTTTTATTGTTTATTTTGTGATAAAGAGAAATTATTTATACTTTCTAATATCCGGTATCCAGCCGGATAGTTACCGGATATCCGTTTCATCTCTAGTTTAAATCGAGTTATGGAGAGGCATGACCACACCTTTAGGTGAATTAAATCATCCTCAAATCCTTGAATTATCATTTAAATGATCGTAGGTGAAGAAATAATTGATTTTATATACATTGTTGTGCATATGGCACTAGTAAGTTCTGAAAAAAAAAACAGATTGATCAATTTCACCCCAAAGTTACATATTGAAATTTTCCGCAAAAAAAATTCCAAATTAACGCTGGAGGATTTTTGAACAAAACATTCCATGTTTTGTGGCCTTAGCACCAGTACTGGCTTTAAAAATAATTGGGTATAAATCTAACAAAAACATTCGGATATATTCACATTTTTCTGAAAATAGTGATCAATTTGCCCCCGGTTTACGGTAATCAAAAATTTATTCTCTACAGCGATGAATTATTTAGATGATGGAAAGACTTGGCGAATGATTATGATTTTTGGAGATTTTATCATGGAAGTTGTTATATTCCAGATCAAAGTCCTGTTTGGCAACTGTCTTCCGACTGTTCCGTTGTCCACATATTGTTCTTCGTAGAAAAAATCCATTCAATCGGTTTGGTATTGCCAGGCAGACACAAAATATGATCAGTTAAAGTCATGAATTTCTTACACTCTAGAAAATTGTTCATAATATCCAAAAATATTTACACCGAACGATTTGCAACTGACACGGATTCGTGGTACCACCTTTTTATCTAATTAATTATAGATAATTTAATTATTGTCCACTCATGAAGCTAAATATTTTCACCTGTTTGGGCTGGAAGAATTATACTAATGCTATTTTGAATATCTGATCATTCAGGAATGGACTTTAATGCAATCCATTTATACTGTTTTGCTTCTTCTAGACTAGCCTTCCATTTTTTAATATTCCCCAACGCAGTATCGTAAAAATTTTCCACTGTTTTGATAAATTTTATGTTGAATAATTAAAATAAAACGATCAAAATAACCAGCAACTTCAATAGGAGATACGTCACCTCTTTTAAAAAGGTCAATAAGTATTTGAATGGTCTGGCTGATCTCTGGTAAAAAGCCATTATAGTACAACAGGACCTTTTCATGTTATGGAAAACACATACAACATCCACGTCACGTTCACGTTCCGTCACGTCACATTGCGTCAATTATTCTATCATGAAATTCCTATTGAAGCATTCACATACACCAGCAACGGCAAGTCGAAGTTCCCGTTGCCGGTGTATGTGAACGTTTGCATAAGAACTGCTTGGAAGAATAATTGACGCAACGTGACGGACCGGAACGTGAACGTGACGTGGATGTTGTATGTGAATCGCGCTTTATGGTCATTCAAAAACAATATATTAAAAATAATGAATCTTCTTCATACTGAAAATATGGTACAAATTGGTAAAAAGACAGGACAATCAAAAAAGGTCGAAGGAACAGTACTGTCCCGTTAAAAACGGTACGTTTGGTCAGCCTACGTAAAAGTGAAAATCAAATAGGGAAGCTACCTTTTTTTTCTCAATTTTTTTTTAGAATAAGACTACATGACAGTCGTATTCGAAATAATAACATCAAATAAGTATTCACAAGCTCCCTTGGCCGAGTGGTTAGCGTCATAACTAACATGCCGGGTGTTCGGGTTCGATTCCCGTTCTGGTCGGGGGAATTTTTCGTCAAAGAAATTTCCTCCGACTTGCACTGTGATTACGCGTATTCTGGAGCTTGCCACTCAGAATGCATTCAAGGCGTGTTATTTGGCATAGAAATCTCAACTAAGTACTAATAAAAATGACGCAAGTAATACTACGTTGAGACGGCGAAGTTCCTCTAGGAACGTTAGTGCCATTGAAAAAAAAAAGTATTCACAAATGTTCAATAGCTGTAATCAGTAGTGGTTTAATTTATGGAATGGCGAATTCCAGCCAAAGCGCTAAGCATCTTTCGTTTATCAAATACCACTAACTTTCCCAGAGGAACATCCCCTTCTCATCGAAGTAGCTTCTGAAGTAAATAAATACTCAGTTGAAATTCCCCTGTCGGAAAACAGATTTGGAATGAAGTTTGAATGTCAAGTTCAAAGATCCGCGTTTAGAAATCCAAATCCGACAGGATTTTTTTTTGAATTTTGTTCACCCGAACAGAACGTCTCCTACTTAATCTTTTTGAATGAGATGAGTTTATCTTTGCTTCGTATTATAATTTGTATAACATAAATTTACCTCATAATAGAACTATGAATGAATACTAGGAAAACGCAATGTTTATTTGTTAGCATGCCCTATTTCGTTACAAAACTTATATGCTAATGAGTTCATTTTACACACTTGTAGGAGTTCTGCAAAACGCACCGGTGCTTATGAAACTTTCTCCTAGAGACTTTAAATCATTCTATGTGCATTTTCAATTCGTTTGTCACAAACGACACAACCGTATTGAGGACAGAACGTTGTGCGGCGTTATTATTCATCAGTAACGGAAGTAACACTATCAGGTCGGTGGGATGAAATTCAGACAGTGCATCTATGATTAGCTCTTTGAGCATTTCACGTTGTCGTTCGCTCATATCGTATCGTATGATATCGCTAACTGGACGGAATTTGCCTCTGTTCATGTAAGCCGCACTCACAGCTCCGAGTGTGCCACCAATGGCTAATCCAACTGGTCCACCCAGAATTCCTCCGACAAAGCTACCAGCGCCACAAACTGCAGCCCCTTTTGCGCTGCATTTCATCGCAACGCGCATATTCTCTTGGTCCGTAAGAACTGTTACTGCATCCATGAGCTCCCGAGTTTTGATAGGCATTTTGTCTGGCGGAAATAGATATTTGAGCACATATTGCGTCGATACTGAATACTCATAAAACCAACTTTAAGGCACAGTAAAATTCCTTCTAGAAGATTATGGATGTTGCAACAAGGGAGGCCTGTGACTAACAAAATTTTCTAGGAGACGTGGCCAGATGGAATTACACTTGAGTGTACTAAAATATTTGAATATAATGCCTGATAACGATTATCAACGAAATAATTATACTACAACACAAACGTACATCCAAAATCTAATTTCCACTAAAGAAAATACGCTTCAGAGGTTTTCGACAAACGTCAAAACAGCCAATTAAAAAAAAACAAACATACATTCGCGCAAGGAGCTGGAATTGACAGGTGGTTCGTTTTCGACAGTATGAGGATAAGGCATGGAAGATGCGAGAGGGGATGAAAAATGACAGCGACTATTTTTGTTTATAAACAAACCAGGTCCAATTTTTATGCTATATAGCGTTTTCTGCACACCAACAATTACCTACGCTGGACCGGTTTAATTCGAATTAGCTGTTGTGTTTCACAACCCGCACGATCAGGTGAGTCTCCAGCTGAAGAAGCAATCGTCAGGAAACGACATGCCTGGATATCCAAACCGTACCGCTGCGCTCACTCAATCGTAATGGGTCGTCAACGACTAATGTGATCAAAGCAAATGGAACTAAGAGCAGTACGGTACAAGCCCGCCAGTAGTGGCTCCTTCATATACCCACTAGCACAGCTCCCACAATCGTTGAATTGCCAATCCCAGCAAAAACGGCAACAACCCTCACGTCCCGTAAAACAGCAATGAAGACAATAACTTGCAGCCAGTCTTCCGTGTTTCACAAAAAAACACTGCGTCCAGGATAAACATGTCCACGATGCTGTTCGCAGTTTTGTGTTTGAATACAAACATGATTTTTTCGTACCTATGTTTGAAAATGTTTGTATGTTTGAACATACGATGTTTAATCCCAATGTTTCACATGATGTTCGAACATGGTGTACAGTTTCTCTTGCATTTTCACCCCAAGCACCGGCAGTGCGTAGAGTAGAAAAGCGAATCGGACACCACACCACCACCACTCAACGCGTGGTGTGTTGGTATGTTGACATGGAGAAAATGCTTTCCTATCATGACAATGGATGCTTCGTCTAAAATATTGGACAAATTAATTAAACCTCTATATCTGTTCTGAACAAAATAAACGTCGATTGATATCAAAGTTTTTCACAATTGATATCATTATTTAGTGCACGCATCAATTTATATATTGAATTCATGTAACATTCGCTATTATTAGCTATTTGAACAAGTACTAAAATTGAATAGAGCGTGCCGGAGATGTTTAGTTAACCACAACAAATTTTGATTACAATATTTCTATAATTTTAATCGAATATAAGGTACCACAATTATTCAGCAGTAACATGTTAGGCGTGACGCTAATCACTCGACCACGGGAGCAACCATTTTGGCTGGATCTTTGAATACAAATGGCTTGTTCGCGACGAACGCGACCCGAGCTATAAAACGAGCGAAGAAAAGGAGAAGAAAGGATGATGCAAACGCATGCACACATAGCATATGCAGTGCAGTGTAAGTGTAGCTTTTAGTTTTTTCCTTCATTCAGTTTGTGATAACATCGAGAAATTAATGGTGTGTTTTAGCCGCTGAAATTTCTCTGCAGGTTCTGCTGTGTGCCGCTGAAGGTTGCATCTAAGACTAATTTTTGGGTATTTATTTTTTTTTGGTCTGCATTTGTACGACGTCGCCCGTTGTGCAGTCGGTTCCCCAGACTTTAATTGCCAACATGCACGCAAAAAAATTCTCATAGAAAGCTTCTTTCTATTCAGAGAATGTTTCTCTGCACGAAACCAAGGATTATTTAATCAGACTTGCAAAATATGTATGAACTCATGGCCTCTCAGCTCATGTAATTTTTGTAATGCGAATTAAATTTCAAGTTCGTTTCTGTGAAAACGAAACGAAACGAAAGCAATGAATACTGCGACATCGGGTGATATGTTTGTACATGATGTTCTTGAATTATAAACATCGTGTTTGTTTTCACATGTCTATGTTTGTGTATCATTGTTCGTGTTGGGGATAGACACTCAACACAAGCGAGAATCATGTTCGAATTCAAACAAAAGCATGGAATTTTCACATCGCGTGAACATGTGTAAGTGTTTTTCGGAAGACTGCTTGCAGCAGTCACCGAAACACAACAATGATGCCATCAGCGTAAACAAACAAACACATAGCGGTATGCACTCTTCATTGCATGCCATTTGTTATCTTCTTTCTCGGAAACGCTAGCCGTTCATTTGGCCGCTGTCAATTCGAACTCAAGTAATGGCTGAACAACAATTCTGACATAACGTTCCATCTTATTATACCCAAGACGGGTCTATGGTACTAGGTGAGGCCGTTTCGTCACTAAAGGTGGCCGTACACTGTTTGCCCGGAGGTCAAATATTTGATATTTTTGTTTGTTTACGCTGGTGGCATCATTGTTGTGTTTCGGTGACTGCTGCAAGTTATTGTCTTCATTGCTGTTTTACGGGACGTGAGGGTTGTTGCCGTTGTTGCTGGGATTGGCAATTCAGCGATTGTGGGAGCTGTGTTAGTGGGTATATGAAGGAGACACTACCGGCGGGTTTGTACCGTACTGCTCTTAGTTCCATTTGCATTAGTCGTTGACGACCCATTACGATTGAGTGAGCGCAGCGGTATGGTTTGGATATCCAGGCATGTCGTTTCCCGACGACTGCTGCTTCAGCTGGAGACTCACCTGATCGTGCGGGTTGTGAGACACAACAGCTAGTTCGATTGAAATCGGTCCAGCGTAGGTAATTGTTGGTGTGCAGAAAACGCTATATAGCATAAAAATTGGACCTGGTTTGTTTATAAACAAAAATAGTCGCTGTCATTTTTCATCCCTTCTCGCATCTTCCATGCCTTATCCTCATACTGTCGAAAACGAACCACCTGTCAATTCCAGCTCCTTGTGTAGTAGCAGTTTGTAGAGAGACGCCGGCAGCATTCCGATACTGTTTGCAAACAATACCGACAGCAATTCCAATATGGCTGAAAGTGCATTTCATCAAGACGGGTCTATGGTACTAGGTGAGGCCGTTTCGTCACTAAGTTGGTTAGGGGAGCGCTATATGAAAACAGTACGGAAGAAAGCAGAAGGGGTATTATTTTCTTGAAGCGTGAAAGAGACTGATCACGAGCGAGCTTGGGCACAAGCGTATTGTGTTTTGTTTACAAAGAAAACACAGTAGACTTCCAAGATGGCTGAAGAGTGGTTTTAGCAAGTTGGCCCACCCTAGGATATATTTCTACGCGCCTTGCATTTCATATGATTGTTTCACCTGGTATATATAGGGGCGCCCAAGGCGCTTGTATAAATGTATAACAGGTGAAGCAACATCATCTTTTCAAGAGAAGGGGATTACGGTTTGTGGAGCGGGGGTTGTTTGTTTTGTTATTGCTAGGATACGCCATTTTTGCATATTCACATGCGAGAGTAGTGGATGAACTGGATGAGAATGAAATTCTACAAAATCATCCCGTCTTTTTCACATAAATTCGCGAAAACCGACGAATCGTTCGAATAAGGCGGCAGTGACACTGGATGCAGAAAAGTGGTCGTACGAATTGTATGCAATAGTGAAAGTAAGGAGCGCTATATGAAAACAGTACGGAAGAAAGCAGAAGGGGTATTATTTTCTTGAAGCGTGAAAGAGACTGATCACGAGCGAGCTTGGGCACAAGCGTATTGTGTTTTGTTTACAAGGAAAACACAGTAGACTTCCAAGATGGCTGAAGAGTGGTTTTAGCAAGTTGGCCCACCCTAGGATATATTTCTACGCGCCTTGCATTTCATATCATTGTTTCACCCTAGGTAGTGCGGACTGAATCAAAACGGCTGTCAAAAAAGATCCAATTGAAATGTCAAAAGAGATCCAACGATCAGGAGTGTTATTTTTCTTATGATAATCAACACTATAAAAGAGGTATTGTTGTCAGGGGCAAAAAAAATTAAAATAACAAAATGAACGAACTACATTTTTCCGTCAATTGTTTGATTAACCATTGTATCTCTGAAAGAGCATCTCAGCCTTTCACTGAGCTACGCCTTTTTAATGTCCCCTCTCTTTGACATAACGTTTTTTCGAACGAAATAAAAACAAACGAAGTCAGAGTCACGTAAATGTTTACTCCTGCGATTTGAAAATATTCGATAAAAAGTGGAAGGAAGAGATGCCAGATTATTTTTAAAAAAAGTCTGTAAAAACATGTGAATGTCTGTTAAAAATGTGGAAAAGTCTGTAAAAGTGTGCAGATCTATAGAAATGTCTTTTAACGTTAATTTTCACATATTCATGAATACTTTGTACATCGTGATGCACGTAAGATTGTATTTTGTTCTCAGATCTTCGTCAAAAGTGGTAATATTGTTCTTTATCGCAAAACATTAGACTCGTATTTTTTTATTTTTTCATTGGGGTGCCCATTTCCATTTTAGGGTGATCCAAAAAATCATTTTTTTTCCACTTTTTCCCAAAATGACTTTTTTCTAAAATTTATAACTTTCGAACCACTTAACCGATTTAGATGATCGACATATCAAATTGAAGCCAATGAGCTTTAATTGAGAAATATTGAACTTGCAGATAATATGGATCCTATTTTCGTAATTATTGATTGTAGTCGTTTTTAATGTTTTCATGGCTTTGGACTAGGGGGCGCTATATTTTTTTATATTTTTTCTTGGAAGCTGAGAATTTTTTACATAAAATATCTCGATATCAGAGATGCTATTTTTTTCGTTTTTGAAATATGATTTTTCAAAACTAATCGATGGTTCGAAAAACAAATTTTCCCCATTTTTCCCACTACAAAAACATAACTCTTGAACTATTGGACCGACTTATATCATCGACATATCAAATTGAAGCTTACGAGCTATTTTTCTTTGGAAAAATGTTACTTTTGCGAAAAAATTGAATTCTTGTTTTTGTAATTATTGATTGATTTATTTTTTCATAGTTTTCTCGTTTAAAGATAGGAGCGCTATTTTTTTTATATTTTTTATGGAAAGCTGAGGATTATTAACCTAACATATCTCGATATCAGAGATGTTATAATTATCGTTTTTAAGTTATAAATTTGTAAATTTAACATGTTTTAAGTCTTCGATCAATATTCATATGTGACTAAACTAGAACTATGCTACTAGAATCCTTCCCGCAAGTGTGATATTTTTTCAAATTTTGCTTATTGGCTTCAATTTAATACATCGATCATCAAAACCGGTTCAGTAGTTCAAATGTTATGATTTTTTGCAGAAAGTTATTGGACAAAGGGGGAAAAATGATTTTTCGAACCACCATTACTTTGAAACATCATATCTAAAAAACATAAAAATAGCATCTCTGATATCGAGATATGTTATGCAAAAATCCTCAGCTTTCAAGAAAAAATATAAAAATATAGCGCCCTCTAGTCCAAAGTCATAAAAAAAATAAAAAACGACTACGATCAATAATTACTAAAATATAATAATTTTTTTTCGCATGTTAAATATTTTTTAATAAAAGGCTACGTCAATAGCTTCAATTTTATATGTCGATCATCTTAATCGATTCAGTGATTCAAAAGTTATTAATTTTCATTTGTGAATTTTGGGAAAAAGTGGAAAAAATTTATATTTCGGACCACTTAATAACTTATGTGTCGTAAGTGTGTTTAAATGTTTCAATGGTCTACACATACATACATACACATACATACGCGTTGTTAATTTTTACAAAAATCAGTATTTCTTCGTTGATATATCGGACATCCACCAAGGCTTGCAGTCTTGTCGTTGATGAAATTTATAAGAAAATACAGTGTATATTTTCCATCCGCCATGCAAGGCTATACAAGTTTTAGATCCCCACACGGCCATGAACCATGTCTGTGGTAACAATAACGAACAGTAACCCATATTTCGTCATGAGCAGACCCGAAAGCGAATGTAAATTGTTGAGAATAGAATGAAAATTTTTATTCGATTTTGTTTTAATACTTAGAAGACAAAGTCCTGACCCTAGCTTAACTATTTTTCAATAAATCTCCTTGCATTTCAGCAAAACAATCTTATCTAGAACAAAAAATAATTATCAGAGACAATTTTCGTTCAAGGTTTTTCGTTACCTGCAGAGAATGCAATTTTTCATTAATTGTGAATAACCGTATCCTCTCTTTCGTCTGCAATTATGTCAGGGCAAAAGTACTTATGTGTATGAGTTCCAAACTTCATACACACCAGATGGGCCAACCAGAAAGACTGCCGGGCCGCAGGTTGAGTATCGCTGGTCTAACGTCATGTGTATTGATATAAACTAAATATAATAACTTTTCTGTATTAAAACTATGGAAAAATGGCATATGGTGAGTCAAATATCTTTGATGTGATGAATAGAGCCCTTTTATTTTTCAAAAACCTGTGAAATATTGTTATATCCAAAGTCTACAACAAAAATAAAAAGTGTTTTACAGATATGTCTGTAAATTCACAAACATATTTGTAAATCTGGCATCTCTGGTGGTCTAAGAATTTATTGCAAGAAATCGCTTGAAAACATGCATGAATTTGCTTGAAAATGATGTGGATTGAGTCCGCACCACTTAGATGGGAACACTAGATGAGAGAACTATTTTGGTGTGTTCAAATTAACAAAAACTCACCTTCACATTCAGCTGGATGAAGTCACTCAAAATCTATCTTCGAACTCTTTCGGTAGCGATTTCAAATGAGGAAAGTTGCTGTGAGCTAAACAAAAACAGAAGTTAATTTAAGAGCTCGATTATATTGTCAGAAGACACTATACACCGTTGAACACAATCCATGGCAAAACACTCCATGACGACCTCGTGCGTCTGTGATCATTGCTTCGCTTTGAGCAGAAACTTTTATCCACTGCAGCTAAATAAAGAAGCGAAATAAAAATTTCAGTGTCCATACCAATTGCAAATTCTGCTTGATTTCAAAATCAACAAACAAACGTCAAACGGCACACACATACTAATATATGGGGCGAAAAATTGCCTGAATTGTACTAATACTAACAGACATGAAAAACAACTGTCAATTCGCGTGGAGCTTCGTGCTCCGCTTTTGGGAAATGATAGTGATAATTGATTTTCGGGTGCAGTTAACACATATTTAAAAATTAAAATTATGAATGAAAATTAACATTTTCTTATGAAATATGTTCTTAATGAGTTACACGTTACACGTTCTTTTGTAAGTGATGAAAACCCCCTGAACAAGAATTGTGTTTGTTAATAATTTTATATTACAATGATGAGTTTTAATGACAATATCAAGAAAATTATACAAAAATGGTTAAGTAAGAGTCAGTATTACGAGTTTTAACTGATCACATAATATAAAGTAAAAATTTTCATTAAAAATTTGAACAATTTAACTGTCTTAAGGTCTGATATTCTCATAGAGAATGATTTACTTTCCCAAACCGGTGTCTGTACCAGACGTCAACACAATACTTGGTGGATCACACCATTGAGGATAATGGCGGGTTCCTTCGGCTGAAGGAAGCCTGGATGATAGCTCAGGTTTATACACGAAATTACACGGAATATGGTACTTAAGGAAGACCATTGGATGTGGCTTGCACTGGAGAGTTAAAACACATTGGAACAATCTCTAAACACGGTATTTATTTTGGCGGTCTAACACGGTAAACGTTTGGATTTGGAATGAAAGGTATATTGGTAGGAATCTTCTTCATGCACGTATTTGTTTGTATGCGTTCGCGTCGGGCTACTGTGCTGGTTGCGGATGCGTCATACACCAAACACTGCATTTAGAATGAGAGGGATAGATTTGGATGGGAATAAGGATAGGGATCGGAAAGGGAAAAGACTTTGTTGGATAACTGCTCCTCTTTCGCGCTGTCGGTCGCGAACATACTCCCCCCGGGCTTAAATCGGAATTGGATCGCACAAATCACCACGAGTTGCCCAGTATCTATGACTGGAACATGGAGGGGAATGGAATTCCAGGTAACCTCTCGTGGTGGACAGGAATCATTCAATATGTTCCGCATTTCGTCATCTGTCTTGGGGAAGGATGCAGCGAAAACAAATTGACACGGTTGACAGCTCCGGGATGAATTACAATCGCTGTTATGATGTCCTTTACGCAGGTAGTTGTAACATATTTTCAGCTCATGGATTTTGGCTTGTCGTTTAGGAACGGATATCATACTAAGTACTCCAAATTTATAGTTGGGGTGCGCACCGACACACAGGGCACCGGATGGCTTGGCATTGATAGCACACATTTCGGTATGTGCACCTTTCATCGCGTTGTTGGGTTTCGTTATTGCATAGGTTGGTTGAATGGCATAATCACATGATGGACTTTCATAGCATTCAGGGATGACATAGCTTTCATCAACGATATCGGCATAGGTTAAAATCACAGCTTCTGGAATAGATGTTTTCCACATCTTTCTGGTATCGTTCTTCAGTACTGACACTTCGGTTAGATTCTTAGCATCTGCTTCAAAATCGGTGGGAAAATGTATATCGTCAAAGGCCACTGCATTAAAACGCGAAAAAGTCTCAGGCTCATCTTCATCTGTAGATGTGCGATCCGCTAATGGCTGCTGCTGAACAATAATGCGGGGATGATCGATTGGTGGAAATTCAACTTGCTGGGGGATGGAAACTGGGATCGGACACATCGTTTGCATCATACGTTCGACCAGGACACATGTTTCGTAATAGTGTGCCTCAAAATCAAGGTACCATTCATCATGTTCTTTGAAATGATCTTCGTGACACATAACGTATATTCGATGATGGAGGGCGACACACTCTTCAAAATGACGTTTTGAATTTCTCGCATAAACGCTCAAACTTGCGGCATCAATTTCGATTTCACTCACCGCCCCACAGACTGCGCCTCGAATACGCGTTATTTTTGCCTTCGCACTGTCACGTAAATAAATCAGTCTTTCTACATCCGCCATTTCTTCTTTTGGATTTACTTGCATTTGTGTGTGTTGCATCAATGAGATCATATGAATTGGAGAGAAAGAACACTTGAAAACACACACAATGGTATATACACGATTTCAGGATCGTGCACGTTCGGACACGTTACAGAACGGCGCTTAACACACGGCGTCGTTTGTTGGTTAGTTTCTTCTTTTCACGGGATACACGGATTTTTCGGGAAACACTACACTGGAAACGTCTTTTTTCCTCCACACAAGCCATGGAAAAACACACAACACTCGGTTGATTGCAAGTCACAAGTTGCTGGGAGCAACGGAAGTGGGCGCTCGGTTGAGCCAACACATTGTAATTACCACGGCTGTGGTTCACTAATCCGGTTCGAAGGACCAAAAAATGGTGGATCACACCATTGAGGATAATGGCGGGTTCCTTCGGCTGAAGGAAGCCTGGATGATAGCTCAGGTTTATACACGAAATTACACGGAATATGGTACTTAAGGAAGACCATTGGATGTGGCTTGCACTGGAGAGTTAAAACACATTGGAACAATCTCTAAACACGGTATTTATTTTGGCGGTCTAACACGGTAAACGTTTGGATTTGGAATGAAAGGTATATTGGTAGGAATCTTCTTCATGCACGTATTTGTTTGTATGCGTTCGCGTCGGGCTACTGTGCTGGTTGCGGATGCGTCATACACCAAACACTGCATTTAGAATGAGAGGGATAGATTTGGATGGGAATAAGGATAGGGATCGGAAAGGGAAAAGACTTTGTTGGATAACTGCTCCTCTTTCGCGCTGTCGGTCGCGAACAATACTACTGTCATCGCGTATAATGCTTATCCGGTCACCGGACATTGCAGTCGCAGTGGACGGCTGTATCACGGCGCCGTGAAGAGGTTGGTACGATCGAAAAATTTGCCATTTGGGATTCTAACCGGTCCGGCGGAAACCGGATAATGTGTAATCGCCCTTACACGATCAAACTGATTGACAATAAGTGTCTTCAATATCGTGACAGCTAGGCTTTCGACATCCGATCTAACCTCAATCAATATTTTGCCACCTTACACGGTCAATATCGCCCTCAACCCGAGACAACGAAAATATCCGCGATGGCTAGTGGCGACATTCGTGTTTGGGATCCAAACTATTCTCCATCAGATTAGAAGGCTAAAAGGCAATTTTCAATTGGTAAAATTTGAATGAAAATATCTACTTGGTATTATTTAATTAGTTGAAGCGCGTAGTCCTAACTCTAACTTAACCTATTTTCTATGAATTTTCAGATATTCCTACTAAAATTTATTATTATTATATAACGTCAGTTTCAGATACAATTTTTGTATGGGATTTTCTCACCACTTGCAGAAAAAAAGTGATTTGCATTCACATAGAATACTATTTTGATTTGGAAAAGTTAATTTTCATTAATAATTTACACTTTAAAACTCGTTTTTCCTTCTCAAAAACACATCATAATACTCGCTTCACAAATACAGACTGATCCTTTCAGTTTCAGGGATGCCAGATTATTTTAGATTGCGAAAATATAAAATATATTATCTGCAAGCAAATGTTTTTATTCGATAAATAAGACTATGACAGTAGAACCCTGATTATCTGTATCTGTATCTGTACCTCGATTATCTGTATCTGTATCTATTTCTGTATTGATAAAATATAGTTTCTATGTTTAAACATCATCCCGACTATTCGTGGATAATCGGGATTCTACTGTAACTTCAATTAACACGTGATTTTTTTCACCTGTGATTTTCCCAGATCTTCTCATTCTCCAAATTTTATAGCGGAGTGTGAAGAAACACACAACTTAGACCCCGCTCGCTAGCGCAAAGAATGACATTCACTTTCTCACCGTCACATTGTCAGTTTACTTTGAGGTTTCGATTTGTATCGCGAAAAGTACTGTATTTTGCTATTTTAGGTACAGTAATTTACATTTAATGCGACATTTTTTTAATTGGGCAGACCTGTATGCGACACGTTTAGTTAGACATTTTTGTAAACATCGAGTTCGGGCCCAAATTATGGCCCCACATTGAAATTCGCCGCCAGACGTCGACGCTGTACCACTCTCATCTTCAATGTCCAATTACAGGTCAAATCGCCTCCAATGCGACACTGAGTGGTTCCTCGGCATGTCGCATTAAATGTAAATTACTGTATCAGTTTTCCAAACCAAAAGCTTTCATTTATGATTCCTACAATTTCAGAAGTTTATAAATTTTAATTGCAATCGCAAAAAAGACTAACAAACATTAAATGTCCGCTTGCAAATCTGGCAACTCAGTCTGGAAGTCCGTGAGGTAAAATGTCATCATCATGCATCCATATGAAATGTCACGATATTGATGCCCGAAAATCAGAAAATCCGGATTTCTGCGTTGTCGGCCATGTTCAGCTGTCATTATGCTCTCAAATGTCATCATATTGTCAATAAATTTGACCGTGTAAGGTCCGCTTAAAGGCGCCTTGGGGGCGCCTTGGTCGGCATTGATCTTCGTGTTCCGTTGGCATCAATGAGTATATATGAGGTGGAGCAGTAGGCAGAGTATATTTGGATTGGTAAACAAAATATGGTGTCGTCATTATTTGCATTCTATATGGAATGTATATGGAAGAAACAAAACAATGTTTAAATAAATTACAATTTGATAATGTCATGAGCCAAAATACTCATGAAATCTTGTAACTGATTGTTTTTTAATAGATGATAATTATATTGTGACTTACCTTCATCATTTGAGGAGCAAAAACGTCCAGAGAACAGTCGTATTCTTAGTCCTCGGAAATAGCAGAATTTTCAATGAAATGTTGCCTAATTGTAAACTATTTCTCTCAAATTACATACACCGGTACTGGGAACGAAAATAACAAAAATTTGTTTGTTTCTATGAAGGTAAGAGTGCAGTCATCTTTTTTTACATTATTTCACAAATATCCACTGCACACTGTCACATTGGGCCTGATCACGAACGTCACTTCGCGGTGAAAACAAAGTGAATTGTATACAATCTTATTACGGCTGTCACCGTGTGTATAAAATCCAGAAGAGTTCATCCGTCGTGACAACTTTGATGAACTAGGTGTTATTATGAATACCACGATACTGTCATGTCACGGAGAAAAACAGGTATATTTGTCACTTGTGTTTTAGATGGTGAAAGCTAGTCACGCGGAATGGAGTAAGTTTAATTTCGTATTTATTTAGCTTTTTTGCTAACATTTTGGATCTTGTCTTGTCTTGTTCCGGAAACAAAAGATAAACAAACAGCAATTTACCCGCCTGGTGGCATTTTTAGAACGAAATTCTGACGTATCCAGAGGACGTAAATTTGTTCATTTGGATTCGATAAATGTGCTATGGGATGTAATTAAGGATTAAAAATGTAGTTCCCGTAGGCCCATTGAAACATGGCTGAGGTCTACTTTCGATTGTCTTGAATGAACAGAATTTTTTTGTTTCTATTTTTAGGATTAGACAAAGAGAGAGTTGCAATACCATAAAATGGCAATGGAGGCCACTGACCCAAATACGATCATGATTGATTATGTATAATGTTGTTGATATTTTTAATATAAAATAATAACTGTAAAGTTTTTCCAACATTGCATACTTTGAATGAAAGAATATAAAAAAGTGATAAGTTTTAAACAAGGAAAAAATGAGTCTATCATTGCAAAGCATTCACAAGATACTGTTTTTAAATTCTTCTCTAGTTCTTTTTCCATAATTTTAATATCCGTCTAAAGAAAATCTGAATCACGTCACAATGTTAAAAGTAGCTATGGTAGCGCATGCTATCACGCACACTACACTCGCAAATTCTGTCATCTGCTTTTCCTAATAATCCTACTTATGGCGTTGGCATGAAGCGAACATGGTAATGAATTTCAAGATGTGATAAATAAACTTTCAAAATAAAAATTATGAATGGAAATTCTCTTTTTATAATAAAAAAATGAATTTTATATGATAGAGTAAAGGTATCATTCACATACACAATCACCGGCAACTTTGACGTCGGCAAAATAAGTCCAAGAGAATAGTTGACGGGAGGGTGACGGTGACGCTGTATGTGTAGCGCACTTAGTGCGTTTTATGCATGTTATCAAAGATTCTGGATCGAAAATTATGTCTGATAAAGATTTACATAATAATTTTTTGTGTAAATGAAAAAAAGGAAAATTCTTTGAAAAATAGTAGAATAAGGGTCCGAATTAAGTATTATAGGCATTCAAATAACGCCAAGAAATAATTTTCATTCAAAGTAGCCGTCCGGATACAACGTGGACAGAAAAAGCACGATTTTAGTCACCCCTTCCCTACCTGTGGCCAAGCGTGGGCATGTCTCATACCACTCCCCCAGTGCCCATGTAGACATTTGTTCATGTCTTTGTGGAAAAAAAAACATGAATATGAAAGAATTTTGCTTAAATTCCATTGTATTCGGTTGGGGAAAAAGAAATGTTGTATATTGTCAATATATGGCAACACTTAAACATATCTTGTGTTGTACTTATCGCGTCGGATCATACTATACGGCTAATTAAAGACGACAACCTGTGCTACAAGTGTCTTTTTGACAGTGTTGTGATTGTCCTTTTCAGTCTCAAGTTATAGTGCGTCAAAGATGGAGTCCACCAAGCAAGAAATTCGCCATATTTAACGTTTTTACTACCTGCGAGGTAAAACTGCAACGAAGGCGACCGAAAAAATTCGTGTAGTTTATGGAACCGATACTGTAACGATTCGCACAGCATAGCGTTGGTTTGATCGATTTCGTTCTGGTGTAGTGGCTGTCGAAGATACACCCCGTATTGGTAGGCCAATCGTCGTGGAAACCGATAAAATCGTTGAAATCATCCAAGTAGACCGACATGTGAGCACTCGCTCGATTGGCCAGGAACTGGGTATAGACCATAAAACCGTTGAAGTTGCCTTCTAAATGGCAACAAGTTTGCGAACAAAACGGCACATATTTGACTTAAATTGGATAATTTTAAATATGTTAAATAAAGCGTCAAATTTTGATCAGAAATACGACATTTCTTTTTCCCCAACCCGATATATGGAAAAAAAAATAAAAATTATTAAATAAAAAAAAATAAAAAAAAATAACAGATCAACAACTACTACGCGATCTGGTCTTCCACTACGACGAGGCGATCTCACAGTTCCGCGACACAGACCCATTGTCGCGCCCCAGGATCCCGAAGTTGCAGCATTCCCGCAGGCTGACAAGTGCAGTAAAGCTCATGAACGAGCACGTTCTTCCGCTGCACTTGGTTGATGCTGAGAACATGGAGGAGCTGCAACTGAAAGTTTACTGTGCTGCTGTGGCGACCGCCAAAAGTTTAGGATACCGTATTAGGCCAAGAGGCGGACTGCTCCAACATCTCCGTGAAAGGCGTGAGCCTCCATGGCGAAGGAGATTGGAGCAACGGATCCTAAACAAGCGCGCCGCAATTGGAAGACTGATGGCGTACAAAAGAGGCAACAGATCGGCGAAATTATGTCGCCAAGTTGCTGTGATCGTGCGGCCTACTGAACTTCGCCAGCTGGGAGCTCACCAGCTGACGGAAAAACTCGACACACTGGTACAGCAATTGAGCGTCCTAACTAAACGGCTGAAACGTTACTCTGACTCTGCAAAGCGCCAGGAACAAAATCGGATGTTCAGAGATAACGAAAAAGCGTTCTACGACCACATTAGCGACGAGAAGCCCGACTACCGCGAAGGTTTGCCAGATATTAGCGATGTGACGAACTTCTGGGCTGGTATTTGGGAGACCCCAGTACAACATCGCGACGGGCAAATGTGGTTAAGACGGGAGGAGGAGAGTTGTGGTGAAATTGGAGAGATGCCAGCTATCATCGTCGAAGAGAACGATGTCCGCGAAGCCTCGCGGTACCTGAGGAACTGGGCAGCACCGGGCCCCGATGGTGTTCAGAACTTCTGGCACAAGAAGCTGACCGTCGCACATCAAAAGATAGCTGAGTGCTTCAACAAGGTGCTACGTGACCCACACAACCTCCCTGAATTCGCCACCCGTGGCGTCACATTCCTCCTCCCGAAAGACAGCAACACATTGAACCCATCAAAGTACAGGCCGATAACGTGCCTATCGAGTCTGTACAAGATATTAAGCAGCATCATAACCGCCAAAGTTTCTGCCCACTGCGAACAACACCATATCATCGCAGAAGAGCAGAAAGGATGCAGGAAAAATACGCATGGCTGCAAAGACCAGGCCATCATCGACGCAGCCATAGTCGGCCAGGCGGTATATAACCAGCGGAACCTAAGTATGGCCTACATCGATTACAGGAAGGCTTATGACTCCATACCTCACTCGTTTCTCGTCCGGGTATTGGAGCTATACAAGATTGATCCCGTCGTCGTTAGGTTCCTGCAGCATGCGATGAGGCAGTGGAGCACGTCTCTGCACCTCAGTGATGGGGAAAATGTGTTGCAGTCTAGAACGCTGCAGATAAAGAGGGGGATATTCCAAGGCGACTCTTTCAGCCCGCTTTGGTTTTGTCTGGCACTGAACCCCCTCAGTAGGACGCTCAATAGAAACGGTCATGGCTATAAAATAAGGTATGGCGACGGCGCCCACGAAGAAGTGACCCATACCTTCTACATGGATGATCTCAAGGTCTACGCTGATTCACGTCAGCGTCTAGGTGTAGCTATCCGGGTTGTCGAAGACATAAGCAGGGACATCTGCATGGAGTTCGGCCTCGACAAGTGCCGCTGTGTCCATCTGCTGAAAGGGCAGCTTACCGAATCCGGAGGTTACGAGGTCTATGACGGCGAGTTCATAAGAGACATGGTTCGTGGCGAATCCTATAAATATCTTGGATTCCGACAGCTCACCGGGATTCGCCACTCCGACATCAAGACGGAGCTGCGAGACAAGTTCTTGAGTCGAGTGAACTGTGTCCTGAGGACTTTCCTCAACGCGGGGAACAAGGTACGCGCGATCAACACATTCGCGGTTCCCCTACTGACCTTCAGTTTTGGTGTAGTCAAATGGAGCAAAACTAACCTAGAGGACCTTGAGAGGAGGATGAGGAAAGCATTCAAAGAGGCCGGAATGCACCATCCTCAATCGGCACTGGAGAGAGTTTCACTGCCACGCAAAGAAGGGGGACTTGGAATAGTCGACATATCTGCACTGTGTGTTGCCCAGGTACGACAACTGCGCGAGTACTTCGCAGAACGCACCAACCAAAACGCGCTATACCGGGCTGTCTGCGCCGCCGACAGAGGATACAGCGCTCTGCACTTGGCGCAAGCGGAGTACCAACTCAACTGCAATCTGCAGACAGTGGAGGAGAAGATTGCAGCTTGGAAGCAGAAGGCAGTGCATGGTGCCCACCCCCATCAACTGGACCGGCCACACGTCGACAAGGCCGCATCTAATCTGTGGCTAACGCGTGGTGAACTCTCTTCAGTAGTAGAAGCCGACATGATAGCCATCCAGGACAGGATAATGCCGACGAGAAACTGCAGGCGGTACGTCTGGCATCAAGACGTTGATGACATTTGCCGGATGTGCCATCAACCAGGTGAAAACATAGAGCACATTATGGGAGGCTGTCCCGTTTTGGCCAACGCAGCCTACACCGAGCGCCACAACAACGTGGCCCGTATTGTTCATCGACAACTGGCGCTCCAATGTGCTCTACTGGAAGACAACGTACCAAACTACCGGTACCTGCCTGCACCTGTCCTGGAAAATGACCGTTTCAAGCTGTACTGGGATCGCACTGTTCTGACCGACCTCTCGATCCACCACAACCGCCCAGATATAATGGTTTACGACAAGAGCGACCGCAAAGTCACCATCATCGATGTCGCTATTCCACTGAACCAGAATCTGGAGGAGACCCACGGTCGCAAAATCTGCAAGTACCGACCATTGGCCGTGGAGCTCAAGGAACTGTGGGGGCTAAGGGAGGTCCCAAGAATTGTTCCAGTCGTTCTCTCTGGAACTGGAATTGTCCCGAAGACACTTCTGGAAGCGCTAAAGGTGTTGAACATGGAGAAGGAATTGGCCGGCATCCAAAAGTCGGTCATCCTTAGCACCTGCGCGATTGTCCGACAATTTCTCGGTCAGGACTGAAACAGCACGAGCATGCAGATACGTGCATTCCGCAGAGCCTAGTCCCCCTTTGGCATTCAGAAGCCCGGGGGCAGGTGAAAATTCTGGCTAGGTTCGCCTAGTTAAGAAGTGAGATAAGTCTGATAAAAAAAATAATGTAATAATGTGCTACGACCACATTAGCGACGAGAAGCCCGACTACCGCGAAGGTTTGCCAGATATTAGCGATGTGACGAACTTCTGGGCTGGTATTTGGGAAACCCCAGTAGAACATCGCGACGGGCAAATGTGGTTAAGACGGGAGGAGGAGAGTTGTGGTGAAATTGGAGAGATGCCAGCTATCATCGTCGGAGAGAACGATGTCCGCGAAGCCTCGCGGTACCTGAGGAACTGGGCAGCACCGGGCCCCGATGGTGTCCAGAACTTTTGGCACAAGAAGCTGACCGTCGCACATCCAAAGACAGCTGAGTGCTTCAACAAGGTGCTACGTGACCCACACAACCTTCCTGAATTCGCCACCCGTGGCGTCACCTTCCTCCTCCCGAAAGACAGCAACACATTGAACCCATCAAAGTACAGACCGATAACGTGCCTATCGAGTCTGTACAAAATACTGAGCAGCATAATTACCGCCAAAGTTTCTGCTCACTGCGAACAGCATCACATCATCGCAGAAGAGCAGAAAGGTTGCAGGAAAAATACGCATGGCTGCAAAGACCAGGCCATCATCGACGCAGCCATAGTCGGCCAGGCGGTATATAACCAGCGGAACCTAAGTATGGCCTACATCGATTACAGGAAGGCTTATGACTCCATACCTCACTCGTTTCTCGTCCGGGTATTGGAGCTCTACAAAATTGATCCCGTCGTCGTTAGGTTCCTGCAGCATGCGATGAGGCAGTGGAGTACGTCTCTGCACCTCAGTGATGGGGAAAATGTGTTGCAGTCTAGAACGCTGCAGATAAAGAGGGGGATATTCCAAGGCGACTCTTTCAGCCCGCTTTGGTTTTGTCTGGCACTGAACCCCCTCAGTAGGACGCTCAATAGAAACGGTCATGGCTATAAAATAAGGTATGGCGACGGCGCCCACGAAGAAGTGACCCATACCTTTTACATGGACGATCTCAAGGTCTACGCTGATTCACGTCAGCGTCTAGGTGTAGCTATCCGGGTTGTCGAAGACATAAGCAGGGACATCTGTATGGAGTTCGGCCTCGACAAGTGTCGCTGTGTCCACCTGCTGAAAGGACAACTTACCGAATCCGGAGGCTACGAGGTCTATGACGGCGAGTTTATAAGAGACATGGTTCGTGGCGAATCCTATAAATATCTTGGATTCCGATAGCTCACCGGGATTCGCCACTCCGACATCAAGACGGAGCTGCGAGACAAGTTCTTGAGGCGAGTGAACTGTGTCCTGAGGACTTTCCTCAACGCGGGGAACAAGGTACGCGCGATCAACACATTCGCGGTTCCCCTGCTGACCTTCAGTTTTGGTGTAGTCAAATGGAGCAAAACTAACCTAGAGGACCTTGAGAGGAGGATGAGGAAAGCATTCAAAGAGGCCGGAATGCACCATCCTCAATCGGCACTGGAGAGAGTTTCACTACCACGCAAAGAAGGGGGACTTGGAATCGTCGACATTTCTGCACTGTGTTTTGCCCAGGTACGACAACTGCGCGAGTACTTCGCAGAACGCGCCAACCAAAACGCGCTATACCGGGCTGTCTGCGCCGCCGACAAAGGATACAGCGCTCTGCACTTGGCGCAAGCGGAGTACCAACTCAACTGCAATCTGCAGACAGTGGAGGAGAAGATTGCAGCTTGGAAGCAGAAGGCAGTGCATGGTGCCCACCCCCATCAACTGGACCGGCCACACGTCGACAAGGCCGCATCTAATCTGTGGCTAACGCGTGGTGAACTCTCTTCAGTAGTAGAAGCCGACATGATAGCCATCCAGGACAGGATAATGCCGACGAGAAACTGCAGGCGGTACGTCTGGCATCAAGACGTTGATGACATTTGCCGGATGTGCCATCAACCAGGTGAAAACATAGAGCACATTATGGGAGGCTGTCCCGTTTTGGCCAACGCAGCCTACACCGAGCGCCACAACAACGTGGCCCGTATTGTTCATCGACAACTGGCGCTCCAATGTGCTCTACTGGAAGACAACGTACCAAACTACCGGTACCTGCCTGCACCTGTCCTGGAAAATGACCGTTTCAAGCTGTACTGGGATCGCACTGTTCTGACCGACCTCTCGATCCACCACAACCGCCCAGATATAATGGTTTACGACAAGAGCGACCGCAAAGTCACCATCATCGATGTCGCTATTCCACTGAACCAGAATCTGGAGGAGACCCACGGTCGCAAAATCTGCAAGTACCGACCATTGGCCGTGGAGCTCAAGGAACTGTGGGGGCTAAGGGAGGTCCCAAGAATTGTTCCAGTCGTTCTCTCTGGAACTGGAATTATCCCGAAGACACTTCTGGAAGCGCTAAAGGTGTTGAACATCGAGAAGGAATTGGCCGGCATCCAAAAGTCGGTCATCCTTAGCACCTGCGCGATTGTCCGACAATTCCTCGGTCAGGACTAAAACAGCACGAGCATGCAGATACGTGCATTCCGCAGAGCCTAGTCCCCCTTTGGCATTCAGAAGCCCGGGGGCAGGTGAAAATTCTGGCTAGGTTCGCCTAGTTAAGAAGTGAGATAAATCTGCCAAAAAAAAAATTTATCAATCACAAATTCAATAAAAAAGAGGGGCAAGCTAAAACTTGACACGTTTTTAGTGATTTGAAGGCTTCAACTTCGTGATGAGTGAATTCATGTAGATGAAATCCATCTTTTCAAAACTTCAAGTATCTAGTTTCTGAAGATGCACTTTTTTGATGATTATATGAAAAATACACAAAAGTATCAGGGAAAGGTAAAAAAGTCTACTGTAATTTGGAAAATACTACAGCGAATACATATGTTAGTAGGTATGTTTTTAGTTTAATATGTTCACAGAATGTCTCCAAAATTTCGTTTTGATTCGTTCAGCCGTTTTTCTTTCCCGATCGACAAAGTTTGTAACGATTCTGAGAGAGAAGAACTCGTGATGCAATTATTCACCCTTATTTCAGAATGCGATCGGATTTGAAATTCTATTGAATTTCGGAACACCTTCAACATGGATTTTTGGCATTCCATTCGACTCAAATTCAATTGACATGTGCAGAGGAGCAACCTTGTGTTGAAGCAAAACGAATATTACCCCCTCCTGTACTCGCGTGCAAAATCATAACTCGTATACTCGCGCACGGTGTCACAGACCGAAAGTTGAACTACATTTATTTGAAGAAGAGGGTACAATTGAATGAAAGAACTCCAAACAATATGTTTTCTTCGTCTTTATTCTGATTTAATAGCCATCTAATTCAGCCTCCTTAACACTTTCGTCGCCCAGAGCAATCCGTCGAGTTTCTTGCGGGACCAAAATTCAACTGTCGGTGCGCTAGAGAAATAAGAGGGCGACGATAATAATGAATTCGGGTTCGATTCAGGCCGACTTTTCTGTTGAATCCGAATGAAATCAACCGACTGCTGATTAGAAAACTTAAAATAAATTTTCAGCCAATTGTACAGTGATGCCAATGATAATAAAAAATGAAATTCAACCGAACGTACTTGCTCTATATACTATATTCGATGACGATGAATAACTACAATTTTCACGAGTGTGTATATGTATGACCATTGTATTTAGCGGATAACTGTACAAAAGTCAAACATTTGTATTTTTCTTTTGTAACTATGAATATAATAACGAATAATATATGAATCCGTCGGATCCGGTGACAAAAGGGACTAAAACCAAATGAGAATAGTCCGGTAATGATCTTATGCATTCAATTCAATAAATATTCCACGAACGATGACGAACGACGAATAAGGAAGCTAGAGACAGTTGTTATTTATTCATTATATTGAATAATTGATTTCTCGGTTCCACAGACCTTTGCGCGAGTATAGGAGTATTATAAATTATCAACAGACACTGTAAAATGGTTCATGAATAGTTGAAAGGAGATTCTGTGTTGACTACCAGTGATAGCTTGAGAATTTTTTTAATAATATAAGTAACAACAGTTGAGTATAGGGGGCCTTCGTAGCCATATTGGTTGCGCGTTCGCTTAGTAAGCGATCGATCGTGAGTTCAAAACTCAGGACCTTCATTGACCATCTTTGTGTTGTTACAGAATAACTACGTCCACGCAACAATCATCAGCGATGGAGATCGATCCACGGTCGAAATAAGATCGATTCATCCATACAACTGCTCTGCTCTGCAAGAAACATCGGGCTGCTGTTCTATTAGTAACTCAACAATGATCATATCAACTGTCTCCGTTGTCCGGTGGTCCAACTGGACAATGAAGAACAGATGGAATACTCTTACGCCTAAATGGCTACTGTGTAAATGTACCAGATGCAATGGTATAGAAGGGAATACTCTTACGCCGAAAAGTTGGCAACTGTGTAATGTTCTATTTATAGATATGATAAATATTATATGTGACATGCACAAGATTCAAATTCGGCTCTGTTACAGCGAAATGCTAATGATCCTAAAATAAACAAATGAGATAAAAAAAACAGTTGAGCAAGTTCGGGGAGAGTCAACTGTTAGTTGTTACGATCTGTCAACTGTCGAATTATTAATCATATCCATACATTAACTTCAGGAATCAATAAATGTGCCTGTATTTCGGAGTATTACGAACATTCTAATCGTTTGAAAACTATTTCTCGATTCTTTACATGCTCTGTAGACGTCTATTTTTTTTTATCTGTGTTTGCACAATAATGACAAAATTGAATATCACTGCTCCATATTTGTTAGTTGTGGTATTGACTATTACAGTACATAATTTCTCCTCATTTTAACAATTATCATGACATTTCTATGCAAATATATCACTTTGTTGTATCCGACAGAGCGCGGGAACATTGCAGAATGTCGTGGGATTCTTCGCGGCATGCACCGAAGCCCAATCTTCTTTGAGCTGGTGTCGATATTTCTTCCAACGAAGCTCATCGAGAAACCAAATGAATAGTTTGTTCCTCGACGGTTGGCGCTGCTCGAGAAAAATCCGTATACGACTCCACACATTGTTGACGTTTTGCGGCTTTTGCAGCAGCCAATAGCGCGGTATCAGGAGGCATTGAACTCGATCCCGAGCGGTCACCATCCGGTCGTCCATGTGTTCGCCAACGCCGAAAACCGACCCACACGAATAGGTCGCCACATCGATGAAATGGAATTCGTAATTGATGGACGGATCCATTGGGGTGCAATCATTGTTGGGGGTGGTTCTTCCGGGAGATAAAGGCGTTGTTCTGTCGGTAAGAGATTATTAGATTAAGTTTTGTAGCTTTTAAAAAATGGATGGAATTGACGGAAGTTAGGCTTCACCCATTTGATTGTTTCGTTGATTGTACTAGTTCAACCATGCTAGAGCATTTCCTTCCGTGGAATTGTGCGATTTCGTCCCCTATTGGACGCGCATCAGCTAAGCTATACCGATATTTTCCCGATCGGCCCAGAACCTGTAGAGAAAATATGGATGACTTGTGAACGGTGATTTTCTTTTGTAAAGATTTGCAAAGAAAGAAACTAAAAATAATCATTACAAATAAAAATCAGTAATCAAAATGAAAGTAATACACACAAAAAAGTTTATTCACTAAAATATACCCAAATGTGCTTGCAACTATCTTGTCGTGTACTGTGCCGTTTCTGTTGCTTTGTCAATTGAAAACATTGTATAGAGTTGTTGTTTCCTCGTTTGGAAGGTTACGTGGTGTTATTTTCTTTTGTCCCACACATTTCTTAAGGTGTCCGAAAACTGATAATAGGACGTCATGCCACCGATAAAAATTTCCGCCAATCCGAATATCATACGACTAAGCAAATTATATATCAGCAACGCGATCAGAACGACAACTTCTCGAATTGACAGGTCTATCGCATCAAAATTAATCATAATCGGGCCTCTAAAATTTCAAAACAAATAGAGAGTGAGTTTTCCTTCCATGTGACTCCTCAAACAGTGCAATATAGACTTCATAAGCAAGGTTTTGAGGGTCCAGTGATACTTAAGAAGCCATGACTATCCAAAAAGGAAACGGTTGAAGTAGGCACAAGATCACAATATTTGAACAACTGATGACTAGGAGGTAGTTTTGTCAGATGAGCCTAGAAGAATGTTATTTATTTATTCATTATACTACGTCAGCTATAATGCTGCACAGACTGAAAACTCCTTATTTATAATATATTGAGTCGAACGCAAACATTCTTCGCAGGGATTCTCTTCGCTGACGTAGCGTCTCTAGATTTATTAGTTCACACCGATGTTCGTATGGAGGTTATCTAACTGGATCATTTCACGGTAATTTCCTCAGAGGGAATCGATCGTAGCTCCGTTGAACTCTCTCGATCCGAGCGATATGAACTTCTGGATAAGGGGCTCAGACTTTTTTTTATCTCATTTGTTTATTTATTTAGGCTCATTTGCATTTTAGCAGAGCCGGATTTGTTACATGTTTTGGTCGTATCTATAAATAGCACATTACACAGTTGTCATTTTTCAGACGTAAGAGTATTCCTTCTATACCATTGCATATGATACATTACACAGTAACCATTTAGGCGTAAGAGTGTTTCTCCTGTTCTTTCATTGTTCAGTTAGACCACCGGACAACGGAGACAGTTGATATGATCATTGTTGTGTTATTAATAGAACAACAGCCCGATGTTTCTTGCAGAGCAGAGCAGTTGTAAGTATGGATTGTTCTTATTTCAACCGTGGATCGATCTCCATCGCTGATGATTCTTGCGTGGACGTAGTTATTCTGTAACAATACAAAGATGGTCATTGAGGGCCCTGAGTTTTGAACTTACGATCAATCGCTTACTAAGCGAACGCGCAATCAATATGGCTACGAAGATCTCCTTGGCCCAGACTTGAACGCCATATCCAAGTACACTGCGGACGAGACAACAATATAGTGCGTATACATCACAAAATTCAGATGCGTTGTGGCGTATGAAACCGAGAATTGCGAAAGCCTTTGCAGTGGTTGCAGTGATGTGTTCATTGAAAGTTCGTTTGCAGTACATTGTTACCCTTGAATCTTTGATCGATGAGACACGGGCCAGTTTGCTGCTGTACACTTTGTAGTTAAAGTTCAGCTGTGTCCGAGATTTTTTGAAAGTGATTATTTTGCGCTTCGCTGCGTTAATTTCCATGCCGTTTGATATCCACCAACTTGCCACGGTGTCAACCTCATGCTGTAAATCGGCACAATTGACCGATGACCTGATTATTCGGTAGATTTTTAGGTTATCAGCGTACATGAGATGGTGAGGATTATGACGGTGACTTAGGTCGTTTACAAACAGAATCAAAATCAGTGGTCCGAGGTGGCTACATTGTGGTACGTCGGATGGTGTAGCGAAGCAGCTCGATTTTGAAGACTTCAGTTTCACGAAAGCGAGTCTTGTTTGCGGGTATGAGTGCAGCCACGTGATGAGCCAATTTGGGAAACATAGTTTATCAAGCAAGTCTATCTGGTCCGGCACTTTTGGCTGGGACAACAGACTTCAATGCACTGACAACGTTTACTATCGTGAAAGTTTGAAAAAAAAGAATGTACTCACGAAAAGATGAAGATACTCAGCTGTCGTAATCAGCTTCCAATCCCCTCAGTTCGGTCCGGTTGTGCGCGTTACGATGACGCAAGAAACGTCGTCGAGCTTTACGGAGAACATTACGTCGATGTTGAAGCTGAACATTCCACCGTGAATTTCAGCCTAGTTTAGCGAATGTAAATCCACAATGATAGCATCGTAATTGCGTCGGTTGAAATCGAAATTTCTGCCTGCTTCTATCGTATGGCGGTCGTCCAATGTACTTTGCGTGCCAAGAAAGAGAGGGTAAAATCACAGATGGCGCTTCGATCAGTTCATCTTCACTACTGTTACTGACAAAGGCCAAGTCAAGTAGTCTATTGTTGGCATCAGTGCCACAAATTATCAAAACCTATTCACGAATGAAGGCATTAGCTTTTTCCAAGTGTCGGATGAATTCTCTTCTGTTGACGCTCAACACCATTTCTGTTATGATGAGTATATCACAAAAGTCGAGACGCGTGAACTTTGTCTGGTATATTGAACGAAAACATCATGAACGAATTTCGCAAAGCCTGCATTCAGGCACTTTCATTACTGTCAATAATTCCAAGTGATTATCACGAACATTAAGTTGATCTTCATCGCTTGCAGTGAATTTTTATTGAAATCGTGTTTTATTTTCATATTCAGAAAAAAAGAAAGAACCAGGAATCCGGAAAAGGCAACATTAGTTTTCGTTGAGCGTTGACCGTTGTGCGGTGTCGAGCGGCTGAGAGAGATTTAGCGTTGAGCGTTTCGTTCATTTTTTATACTGTATTATAGTGACTTTCAACACTTTTTGGCTGCTTCGTCACTTTACTTACATTTTTGGAAGAATGTCCAGAGTGAGAATTTAATTCGTTACCTTTAGCGTGAGAGGTACGGTCTGTTTCTGTTTCCGCTTTCTATACTCTTTTACTATCGCCATTTCGCTCAATGTTTTCAATGAACCGGAAGCCATCATCTTCTTTTCCAAAATGGCATCGGAATACGATATTCGACTTCTGCTGTTGAAGCCCTTTCATCTAATACCCATATCGTAGGGGTTTTATATCATTGTAGGTCATTTAGAGCTAGTGTCATTAAACTAGAAATCAAAACAAGATTATGTTCGTTTTCCGCTCGTCTGTTATTGTCACCCATTGCTCATCTAATTGGGGGTGTACAACATTTCCGGCCAATCGGGAGTAGATTCATAAAACATAGCAAGGGTTATACTATACATTCCATTGTCGAAGTCGCCAAAACCAAGAGTTTTGTGCTACCGATTTTACTCTCAATTGGTTGACGTTGAATTTTATGCTTTGATTTTCATTAACACGCAATGATCTTCAATTTCGATGTTACGAATATCATAAACAAAATGAGGATGCAAATGAAAAATGAACTTCAGGGCAAGCTGATGTTTGCTGTTCATTCCACTGGTGTTCATTGATATTGTTGTTCCATGTTTATCGACTCTCTCTTGAGCAGTAGGTTATCAATACAAGGCAGGCTGAAAATCGCCGTATTTGAATGTTGTGAACGTGAATATTTTCGGCACTGGTTGGCATTACAGATCTGCTGCAGTCCACCAGCAAACATATTTTCCGTGAATGCAAACTCAGTGGACGCGTTCGACGGTAGGTAGGAGACCAAGCTTTCCTCGTATGACCAGAGTAAGTAAGGCAGATTGTAATCACCGATAATCATCACACAATCACCGTAGGCTACTCTATTGACGATTTGATGTAGGGGTAGTGGGGGCAAATTGGTCATGGGGGGCAAAGTGGTCACCTGCTTGTTTGGTAGTATAACTATTAACTATTGTTGCTTGTTGAATTTATTCAATCGGTTTCTGGAGCATAATATTGTTCCACATGATTGGAGACAAGTACGAGTTATAGCTATAAAAAAATCCGGAAAACCCGCGTTCGACTTCAATTCGTACCGCCCAATAGCAATGCTGTCTTGCATACGGAAAATTTTGTAGAAAATGATCTTGTTTCGTCTTGATCGATGGTTGAAACGAATGGTCTACTCTCAGATACACAATATGGGTTCCGCAGGGGTAAGGGGACGAATGATTGTCTTGCATTGCTTTCTTCAGAAATTCATTTGGCTTACGCCGAAAAAAAAACAACTGGCTCCAGTATTCTTGGACATAAAGGGGGACTTTGATTATGTTTCAATAGAGGTTTTGTCAGACAAATTACACTCTCGGGGTCTGCCGCCTCTATTGAATAATATGTTATATAACTTGCTTTGTGAGAAACATTTGAACTTTGCTCTCGGAGATTCGGCAGTAAGTCGGTTCTCTTACATGGGCCTCCCCCAGTTTTATGTTGAGGCCCCTTTTGTACAACTTCTATGTAAGCGACATTGACAATCGCCTTACACAAAATTGCAGCCTGAGACAACTTGCAGATGATGGAGTGGTGTCTGTCGTAGGATCAAACGAATCCGACCTGCAAGGACCCTTACAAGATACTTTGAACAAATTTTCAACCTGGGCCATTGGGCTAGGGATTGAATTCTCCACGGAGAAAACAGAGATGGTGATTTTTTCTAGGAAGCATAGACCAGCAAAACCAAAGCTTCAACTTTTGGGTAAACCGATCACTCATGCTATTTTTTTTATCCCATTTATTATTAGGCTCATTAGTATTTATCTGTAACAGAGCCGGGTTTAATCGTTTACATGTACATATGTTTATGTTTCTATAAATTGTGAATTACACAGTAGTTAGTAGTAGCCATTTAGGCGTTATGTTTTCTGTTCCATTACATTATGGTAAATTACACAGTAGTAGCCATTTAGGCGTAAGGGTATTCTTTCTGTTCTTCCATTGTTCAGCAGACCGGACAGCGGAGACAGTTGATGTTGATCATTGTTGAGTTATTTATAGAACAGCAGCCCGATGTTTTTTGCAGAGCAGAGCAGTTGTATGGATGAATCAATCTTTGTTCCACCGTGGATCGATTTCCATCGCTGATGATGGTTGCGTGGACGTAGTTATTCTATAACAACACAAAGATGGTCAATTGAGGGCCCTGAGTTTGAACTCACGATCGATCGCTTGGTAAGCGAACGCGTAACTTATAACGTTGTATCGAACAACTATTCTCTCAGTGATGGAGTATGGCAGTTTCTGTTTTCAATCAGCTGCCAAAACACACCTCATTAAACTCGAGCGAATTCAGTATCTTTGTCTCCGTATTGCGTTGGGATGTATGCCCTCAACGCATACCACGAGTCTCGAGGTTTTGGCAGGCGTACTCCCATTAAATGATCGCTTCAATTTATTATCTCTTCGGTTCCTCATCCGGTGTAAGGTTATGAATCCAGTGGTAATCGGAAATTTTGAGCAGTTGATCGAGTTAAATTTTCACTCTGGATTCATGAGTTCATATCATGAATTCATCTCCATGCAGGTTGATCCTTCTTCGTATATTCCCAACAGTGTTCGTTTTCGTGACTACAGCAATTCCTCTGTGCATTTTGATCTGTCCATTAAGCAAGATATCCATGGATATTCAGATTATCAACGATCGAGGATCGCTCCAACGATCTTCGATGCAAAGTATGGGGGTATCAATCGTGATAATATGTACTTTACTGATGGGTCTTCTATGAATGAGTCCACAGAATTTGGAGTGTTCAACAAATTTTTCAGAACCTCCCATAGTCTTCAGTTTCCTTGCTCAGTGTATATTGCTGAATTGGCAGCAATTCATTCAGCGCTGGACAGCGTCGCCTCACGACCTGTTGAACACTATTACATTGTAACGGATAGTCTTAGCTCTGTCGAAGCTATCCGTTCAGTGAGGCCGGAAAAGCACTCGCCGTTCTTCCTTGAGAATACGAGAAATTTTGAATGCTTTATCCAGACGCTGTTATGTCATTACCATTGTTTGGGTCCCTTCACATTGCTCAATTCCGGGTAATGAAGTTGCGGGAAGAGTAGTTGTAGGAGTCATTCTGTGACTAGATGTCGTGCCTTCTTCCGGAGCTAACGATGGAGAGTGGATGGTGCTTCCGGTGTGTCGGCTAAAACGGTTGGAACGAGTGTTGTTGCCTCCGATCTCCAAAAAACCTGCTTCTTGATTCCATGATTCCTTGATGACTCTCGGAAGCGAATTCCACGAGGCTAGGTTCCAGTGTCAAGTGCAAGAGGCCTCAGCGCGAGTTCCATCCCCATTTTTGTACGACACGAAAGTAAGGGATCTTGTATCTCTTTCACGAGGAACAAATTCAACCACTCTCAGATTGGTACTTTTCAACTTCGACTCCACCAATTGTGCAACCTTTGCGCCAGGAACATCTGATAAGACGCCCGAAATGTATAGCCAGAATATCTCGATATCTTGCTCCGGTGCAACCGGATTCGTATCCTGTACCGACTACCATACCGACTGTGCAAATGGCTTTGGCAGAACGACGGGAAGCGTTATAGTTGTCATTATATAGCGTCTAATAATATCATAAGCAAATGGAGATGAACCGGCGAAACTCGAAAATGCGAGTATTCGAAGCCAATAAACATGAAGTATGAGAGTTATTGAAACATCATAATTTGTCGAGCGACTCACTTCAATTACATGAATTCATTGACAGAATAATGACAAAATAGGTTTATCTAGTAATATCAAAGCGAAGGCCTCCAGCAAGTTTGCAAAAACTGAAGTCGGTACACCGTCCAGCAAGATGGAGATCCAAAGCATACCTGGAAGCTGATATTGAATTAGTTTAGTCCAGAATAGGTCCAGAATAAAGTGGATGCAATTTTTAGTCTTATTTTTTACCGTTATTTCCATGATCTATTCACAAAAATTGACCAAGTTTGCTTTCATATCACATGACTCTACATATTATTTTGATAAAATGTATTTCATTATTCTGGTGGATTATTTGAAGGATTGAAATTTGACTAGAGGTGGATAAACTTTCTACTGTATGCAATTCCAACCACAAGATTATCGAAACCACAAGTTGAATTCTAACGATTTTTTGACGTGGGACTACGTCTAACCGGAGTATATGGGGGGAAAATGAAAACCTAAACACAGAACATGCAGGAAAAAATGAAAGATTCCGAATGCTTATAACTCGATATATTCTTACTGGATCGGAAAGATGTTTGCATCAATTGATAGGGAATATTTCTACGCTTCTATCGCAATTAATAAAATGTTATTTTTCATTAGATAAACAATTGAACACCTGTAATATGTTAAGCGTTATCTAAACGCCCTAACTACCTAATTTTGATTGGCCCGATCTACGGTTTCCTTAACACAGCCATCAAAACCAAGCAGCCTTGGGGAAATCGGCATTGTAAATACATGAAAGTATGGGGACTTTTGTTCTCACTGAAATGTGTTCCCTAACACAGACTTCAAAACCAAGCAGCGTTGGAGAGATCGGCATTGTCAATACATGAAAGTCGGGGCTATTTTTGTTTCGACTGAAATGTGTTTCCCTAACACAGACTTCAAATGCATGGAACTTAGGGAAATTGGCATTGCAAATACATGCATGTCGGGGTAATTTTTGTTCCGACTGAAATGTGTTTCCCCAACACAGACTTTAGAACCAAGGTGTCTGAGGAAATTGACATTGCAAATTCGTGCAAGTCGGGGGCATTTTTGTTCCGGCTGAAATGTGTTTGCCTCTAACACGGACTTCAAAACCAAGATGTCTGGGAAAATCGGCTCAGCAAATAAATGCAAACTGCGAGTAGTTTTGTACTCGCTTGCCTTTGTGCAAGTGCCTGAAGTTCATCAAATCAAGCAAATTCGCGGTTCGAGAAAAACGTACACTTGAGAGATGCAAACTTCAGAAGGAAACGTAAAATAAAATAATCGTTTGATGGTTCTTCCGTTCACATATTTTGTCCTACGCATCATACCAAACGTAAAAGGACTGTCATTAAATTTACTTGTAACGAAGAACATAATCTATCACAATGCATGAATTGACCTTATAAGGAATTATACAATATTTTTACTCACAAAGCAAATATATTGAATTCAATTGAATTCGAGAATTGTTTCATTCTATCAAAAATTTAATCAATACAAACGAATGATTGCTACGCTAAGGTAGTCCCACGTCAACCTTGCGGTTATATCATAGATATAACCCACCCATTTTTTTTTTGAAAACAACTTTGCTTTACTTTAGTACGCCATTATTTTGAGAACGTAGAGTGCATTAACACTCCTATACTCGCGCATTGGTCTGTCAGACCGAGAAATCAATAATTCGTTCATTTCTCAGAAAATATCAACACTACGACTTTGTAATTCTCTCTAGCTTTGTTATTCTCCGTCATACATATACGAACACTTGTGAAAGAATTTCACTTGTGGAAGAATTGTAAACAGTAAACTATAAACTAATCGGTAGCTTATGGTAATTTTTAACAGTTACAGTTCCGGGGATATTTTTTTATAATGGACAATAACGACAAGAAAACAAGAAAAAGAAAAGGAAGTTCCTAGAAATCCTTTTATATCGTCTTTTTGTGCCCCATCTAAAAAAAGGCATTAATTCTTAGTTTACCAAGAAAACAGAGACAAAAAATATTAGAAATATGCAAACTTTATATTCCAGAACCTTTATCACCTGCTAATTATCTAGAAGGTCGTTATACATTCTTCTCTTCAATAAAAGACCCGAAAAACACGCAACAACTGCATGAAATGTAAAAAATATGTTTATTTCGAGCATGCAGTTATGATATGTTCTGATTCTTCCTCCAATGAAACCACAATCGATTAATGCGTTTTTATGTTATTTTATAGCTTTTTATACTTCCATAATTTTAATAAATAACAGTGAAAAATTCGAACTTCGTTATTTGTGTTGGAGTATCAAAAAATACTCAACTTTAAAGGAGGCTGAATTAGATGACTATTAAAACATAATAAAGATGAAGAAAACATATTTTTTGTAGTTTTTTCATTCAATCATATCCTCTTTTTCAAATAAATGCCAATAAAGCCTGAAAAATACACAATGACATCATTACAGAGAAGTTCAATTTTCGGTCTGTGACACCGCGCGCTACTATACGTGTTATGATTTTGCACGCGAGTACAGGAGGGTTAAAGGATAGCATCAGTCATGAAAAAGGACTACTTCACGAGAAACACTTCAGCGGTTATTAAAAATTTGAAATTATAGGGTGTCGTACTCATGAAGCGCGGCATTTGGACGATTTGTTTTCAAAAAGGTCTTTAAGTGTAATAATCTAACGTCAAATCGAATTTTGTAAAATATAAAAAACAAGCTGCAATAGGACATCTCAAAATAAATTTTTATGTCAAGTGGTTTATTTTTTATACAAATTGCCTCTTTAACGGCATACATTCATTCAATAAGTTGAAACACAATAAGACTGTATGAATATCAACCGTTACTGTTCAATGTCCATCACAAGATGTTAGCGTGGATTCCTAGCAATTGGCAAATGATGTGGAACTTGTGAAACTAACTTAAATTTTCTCTAAACACACATACTAACTTTGATTAGTTTCAGGCACTGTAACACCGCACACTGTCCGCTGAGCACAAGGTGCACATAGTTGACCGTAGATCGTCCCTCGACAAATATGGTTTGATCCGGCCTAAATTCGATCACCTTGGCCCTCGCGAAACATTCCCGTCTCTGTTCTTCGGTCCAGTGGTCGAAATATTGGAAGCGAGCGAATATGCCCATTAATTGATCCCATTCCGGTTTCAGTTTGGTGACGAGCTGTGGGAAACACTCACTCTCCAATACACCAGGGCTCACGAGCCTTACCGAGTGAAGGTATTCCAAACAATGAGGAAAATCTCAATCGAAACTCGCAAATTCGGCATATTGTGTGATGGCGTGCGCCAAGTGTTTTTTTTCTGCATAAGTACACGCGGGAAGTATGAGGAGTTTTGCCATCAATTCGATTATGGATATTCGATTTGCGTTTTATTGCATAGGCGTTTCCGGGTGAAGGGATGGGATTCCGGGGAAGCATACATTGCGTGAGAAAGGATACAGATATCTACTAAACAGACTTATTTTTAGCATGTGTTCCTTTTCACAATCAACACCACTCACATTTTGGTTCTGGCTTCAAGTGTGGGACATCTGTACATTATCTTTGGTAATTCATACAACCGAAAGTAATGAAGTCAATAAGTCTTTCGCTCTATTACTTTGGTGGAGTATATTCAATCGATTGTGAATATTCAAAAACGTTCATCGTTGCTGGTTGAACCACGTTCTGAAATAAGAAATATTTCCTAATTGGATCACATAAATATGTTCATTCGTAATTTCCTACTGGGAGTTTGAAAAACCGTTTGGAATGGTAATGTTATGTGAAAGTGGAAGTCGGAAGTTATCTTGAATCAATCGTCATATGCTTAACTTACTCTTAATGCTGTATTAATTGGAAATCTTTAAATGCAGAATGTTTTTCTCTCCGAAAATGAATTATTCATGATTTTTATTCATATACAGGGTGGGCCATTTAAAGTGGAAGCATCTTGCAACCCCATAACTTTTGACAGAGATGTCAGATTAACAAATGTCATACCGCGTTGGAAGCGTCATTTTAGTACAATTTTAACCATGGAACAATACACACCTAAACAAGGCGCTGAAATTGTTCAGCTGTACATTCAAAATAACTTCTCAATTGTGGCTTTTGGCAAAAAATCATAAAAAATCATAAAAATCATAAAAAATCATAATCGGTTTTATGCTACTGAAAACCCTCAATTCATCGAAACGCAACCTCTTTACGACCAAAAAGTTACTGTGTGGTGTGGCATTTATGCCGATAAAGTCATCGGCCCGTACTTCTTTGAAAACGAAAATGGAGCAACGGTAACCGTGAATGGGGAGCGTTATCGGACAATGATAACCGATTTTTTATTGCCATTTGTTCGTGAAAATGAATTGGACAATTACTGGTTCCAACAGGACGGCGCTACATGCCATACAGCGGCTGCCACGACCAAATTATTGCGCGAAGATTAATATCGAAAAACGGCGATTATGACTGGCCACCGAGATCACCTGATTTGACGCCTCCTGACTTTTTTTTATGGGGATATTTAAAATCCAAGGTATACACTGGTAAACCAAGGACCCTGGCTGCGCTGAAAGACAATATCCGACAAGAAATTGCTGCCATATCGGCCGAAACATTGGGCAAAGTGATGAAAAATGCCGAAAAAAGGGCACATTTTGCGGTCAAGGCCAGAGGCGGTCATTTACGAGATATCATATTCAAAAAGTAGTTAGAACAAATCTCCTTGGACCAAAATAAATGAATTTCAAAAAAAAATTTAAAATTCCACTTTTTTACTTTGCTATTGCAAAAACAAATCCTTCCACTTTAAATGGCCCACCCTGTAGATGGACCCCCACTGTATTTGTACAGTTACATTTTGAATTTAAAATTTTTGGTAACACAATATTAGTGTTGGTTGGTATATATGGGGGGTAAATTGAAAACCTAAACACGGAACATGCACGAAAAAATGAAAGATTTCGAATGTTTATAGCTCGAACATTCCTCAATAGATCGGAAAGATGTTTGCATCAATTGATAGAAAATATTTCTACGCATCTATCACAATGAATAAAATGTTTTTTTTTGCCCCAACAGACTTCCAAATCAATGTACCTAGTGGAATTCATTTTGCAAATACATGCAAGTGAGGGAAGGGAATTGTTGTTCCCATTTTAGTATGTTCCGTAACACAGCCATCAAAATTAATGTGCCTGGGGGAATCCGCTTTGTAGATACATGCAAGTTGGGGGAATTTTTGTTCCCTTCGAAGTATGTTCCCTAACACAGTCATCAAAACCAATGTGTCTTACATTACATGACGTATGTTCAAATTCTTTTCGTACACACAGAGCTGCTATCTGTCATGAGTATCAAGTGATGGTACTCACAAAAAGATAATCAACAAATTTTGTACTTCGACTATCTTTGGTGACCATTCCGAAGCCAGTTCGATAGCGTGAGAAGAGTACCATCACAAAACTAACACACGGTGAGTTTCAGCTTGACAGTTATAAACTGAGCTCATTAGTGAGTGCGCTGATGCTGAAATGTGCAAATATGACGAGACTCGGAAGCCTGGTTGAATGTTTTAGTGTGCCGATATTCACAACATTCGCTTCTTTGTGTTCGTTCTTTGCGAACAGGGTGCCAGATGTGGATATACAGCTTCATTTTGAAAACAATTTGAAGAAAAAATGTATTTTCTATTCTTCTTTTCAGATGGTCTTAACATTTAAGAGGAACTTCCCAACGTAGTATTACATGCGTCATTTGAATTAGGCATGGAACGCCTTGACTATATTTTGAGTTCAAGAACACGCATGTACCAGTGCAAATCGGAAGGAATTTCCTTAAAGAAGAATCCTTGGTTAGAACTGGATTGAACCCGAAACCCGTATTGATCTACCAAATATCTACCGAGAATCATGATAAATCGTACCATTTGTTTGTTTTTCATTCTCACTTATTTATTTTTTATTCATTGAACCATACCGTTGAAATCACGACTATTCCTATATACATATACAGCCATTCCATGCCAAACCGATGGAGTGGTTGTCAGATTTCTATGAAAGTGGTAGTTTTCTTCTTTATTACAAAATATTAGACCCGTATTTTTTATTTGTTCGTTAGAGTGACCATTTACATTTTAGGGTGGTCCGAAAAATCAACTTTTTCCCAAAAATGACATTCTTTAAAAATTCAAAACTTTTGAATCGTTGAACCGATTTAGATGATCGACATATCAAACTGATGACAATGAGTTCACTTTTGGGAAACATATCTCGACATCAGAGATGTTGTTTTTTTGGTTTTTGAGATATGATATGGTTTGTTTTTATTTTAGTAAAAAACATCATAAAACACTTTTTGTGAAACATTTCATCGATTAATTTGAAAATAGTACATTGAATTGAAAGAAACTGCATTTAAGTTTTGGGAAACATGAGTTTCCAGAGATGCAATTGAAGTTCTTCTTAACATGTTCGTATTACCACACCACCCCTCCCTCCTAAGTTTTGGGAAACATGAGTTTCCAAATATGCAATTGAAGCTCATTCAAGATATGGACACCCCGTCTCAGCAACCCTTGAATCGCAAACGTCCATGTGTAGTATCGTAATGCATCGAAATCCGGACACTTAAGCACTTACGATGATAACTTCAACTAGTATTGACATATCATACCACGAAAAATTACCGTTTCTATAGAATAAGAAGGCTTTCATGTAAGTTATCAATAACAAAATTCCACTTTGACCCGCCGTTGGATTTAAAATCATCTTAAGAATGTGCTTTTTATTTCGGACATGGATTTGTGAAACAAAATGCGTGTTTTGATTTTTTTCAATTTTTGGCAACAGTACAATGCTTGACAGTACAATAAATTGATAAAGTAGTAGCTATCAGTCACATTAATTCAACATGCAAAAGATGCAATGGTTTTGGTATGATATTGAATATAATGAAAAAGTGTCCGGATTCAAAAGCATTACTGTAATTGGAATGATTGAGCCTCGGAATGCTTCCCATATATAACGTTGCCTTCTGAAAAGACTACCCTCACATGGTGATGATCTATTCAGTGCCATTGGTGCTAGATACTAGACTGATTGGTCTTCGGGAGTAAGATACTGATACAGTATTTGTAAAATTTGTAAGCCATAACAATATAAGAGCAATATGAGAGCAACATTTTAAATTTTATCGTACACCTCAAACGCAGGCTGACGAGAATTTGCTCCGCCTTGCGTTCCACGTTTTGGAAGGTTGTCGGACAGCAGCCCTGCGAAGAAGGTGTTAGCATCGACAAGAAAAGAGCGAGCGAAGTGGTTGGACCAGGTGAAACAAGACACTGGAAGGATTGGTGCGGTTAGGAGTTGGAGAACTTCAGCCTTAGACTGGAGTGATTGACTAAATATTGTGGATAAGATCTTATCTCTATGATGGTTGTAGGATCATTGTGAAATAAAAATGGCTTACACAAATCGTTTATTTCAGATAAGTTAGTACATATGATTACAGATTAAACGTCATCCATTTTGTCTGGATAATGCCTTCTTATCCTACTCGTAACACAACTGTTATGTTCTCAAAAGTTACTGAAATTCCACATTAAACACAATTTGTATTCGGTTGAGGCAAACTAAACGTACATTAATCCCTACTCTATCAAATAATTTACTGATTGGCCTAGAAATATTACACGTGAAAATGAATTCCCGACAAAAAGGAAAAAATTAGCAGTTGTCACTACAGTTTGCAGAGGAGAAATGTTCGCTGGGTGGGTGCGTGTTTATGTGTATGTGTGTGTGCTTCGTATACGCGATCACGCACACTCAATAAATATGACAGACTAGGTCACTGACGGCTTTCACTCGCTAACTAACTAAATCGATCATGCTCGTTCGATCATCCAAAACCTTCATTCGCCCATTCATACAGTGTCTTGCGCAATTGTGTCGGAGTGAATCGGGAAGCAGGTGACAGCGCACCTGGGTGGAGGGGGGGATAAGTGTTCTCATTTCTTCCGGAACAAGAGCTGCTGCTGCTGTTCGGGGCTAAGATTGGAGAACATTTTCTGCGAGGATGACTGGGGGATGCCGTGGTTTAGGGCGAGAACCTTCGTGATTATGTTGAAATCCTCCGCCGAGCGAGCGGTAAACCCAGACTGAGATAGCAAGCTCTGCAGTTGGTTATCGGATCCGAATGGATGGAAGCCGCCTCCATTCTGGAAGTGGGGAATAGGGATCGGTTGCGATGGCCGGAAGGGAGTGTTGGTTCTCTGCTGCTGGTTGAATCCGAAATTTCCCGTGTCGGATTCATGTCGGAAAACTCGATTGCGCTGCAAGCTTGGTAGCTGTTGATCCAGGGAGAGCTGCGATTGGCTCGTCAGCAGACTGTGGGTTGGGTTTGCGTTGAACTGTTGGAAGGATTTTAGCGGGAGGAGTTGTTGCTTGGAGAGTTGGGGAGGTGAGAATTGCTGGACCGGAGGACTTATCGATTTGACCTGCTCGATCAAGGTACCTTGAGCGGTATTCGATTGGAAGTTGACGGGTTCCTTGAACGGAAGCTGTTGTTCCACCGAGATCGGGAATGATTTGTTAGGAGGAGGTATATTCGAAATGAACGGAATCGATGGTGTGTTACGGGGGAGCTCTTGGATAAACTGCTGTTGTGATGGTTCAGGAATGATTCGGTTTTGTTGATGCTGTTGATTGGCCGTTTGTTGCTGGAATGAGAAGGGGTTGAATTGTTGTTGCTGCTGCTGGTGGTTCTTCAATTGTTGCTGTTGTTGTTGCAGGTGTTGCTGTTGCTGACGGAATAGACGCTGTTCTTCTTCGAATTTCTGTAGTCGCAAACGAGCTTCTTCCTCCAATCTGAACCGTTGCTGTTGCAGTTGTCGTTGTTGTTGAAGAATTATTTGTTGTTCTTGAATAATTTTAGAACGAAGTAGTTGCTCCTGAATGCGTTGTTGCGTTTGGAGACTAATCAGCTGCTGTTCCAGTAGACGTGTTTTCTCTTCAAGAGTTTGGGAACCGAACGAGATTGTGGGAGGAACTACGGACGGAGTTATCAAATGGCTCGAAACTGGCTGAAGTGGGATATTTGGAACCGTAGGTGAAACGATGGGTGCAGGTGGATTGAACTCAGCAGGCTTTTTCTTTGGCGCAGTTTGGAACAGCGGGATGACATTCCTCGGAACCCCCTGTTGATCCTGCTGAACGGTAAACGCCGCCACTAATGGAGCTTTGTAGATCTTAACGTCTTCACTTTTAACCTTTTCAATGTTTTCACCGTCTTCATTGTGAGTCGGTGCTTCTGTGGTGGTCGTAGTTGATGTGGTCGTCGTTGTTGTAGATGGTTCCTGAGCTGTAGTGGCAGTGCTAGATACTGTGTTAACGAATGTGGCCTCGAAAAAGTCTTTATCGTACTTAGTATCTTCCAGTTTGTTAGCTGACCCGGAGGAAACGCTGCGGGCTACTTGATTAGAATCTACACCATTGTCTTGATCTTTCACAGGATCTGGAAGAGAAACAGCAGCGGAAAGTTCTTCGTCGTTGACTGGCGGCAACGTGGGTTCTGGCTTAGAGATGACAATCGTCCTAATAATTTCGTTGTCCTCTTTCACATTTTCGGTGTCAACAGTGTAGGTGTTAAATTTGACATTCTCCTGTCGTTCGCTGTTGGTGCTTTCTTCAAGAATTTCGTCCAGTATTGTGGTGGCAAAGTTCTCCTCTGTTGTGTTGGAGCCATCCTGCGTACTGTTGTTGGATACGTCTTGTCGATCCTTAAGGTTACGTAATGCACGCAACAATGCTTTTCGCAGAGTCGGATCCACTCGTATTCGGTTGAGGTCGGCATCGTCATTTGTAGTACCGTTTGAATCGTTGGCATCATTCGAGCTTGCCGCTGCCAGGGCAAGTAAAAGCGCAAAAAGGCATAAAAGTTTCATCTGAAACGAGAAAGAAAATAAAACATTATTAATCACACTATTTAGATAATTTCAACGAGCGGTCATGCCAAGCTACTGCCGCCAAGATCTGTCATAATTATCCACCCTCATTTATTTTAGTTTTCGCAGACTCCACTTTTTTTATCTGCGTTTCTCGTCAAATGTGAGAAGGAAAACAGATCAGGGGGCTATGATAAGTGGCGTTATGCGTACCGGCCTCGGATGTGTTGCGATGGAATGGAATATTATGCTGTTTCCCGGGTGGAAGTAAACAATTTCGTGCGAAAATGAATGATAATGGGGTCAAATTCCACGGCTGAGCGCGGTAACAAAGCGTCAGATTTGTATCGTTTGATCTGTGATATGCTCCATCCCCACGTGATAGTAGATGGAAGAGGCAGTTGTTACTTGAAATGTACCCTTGCATGGTTGTAGTACTGTTTATGGTTATTGGGGATAGCTCATTTAGTGCTAATTAAATCTCACAAGAAGAATTGTTAATCTAATTATGTAATGAACTATGATAATTCGCGGTGAGGAAATTTCTGGTCAACAGCTGAGAATGTACCTTGAATTAAACGCATAACTTAGTGGGTAAAGTCGAATTCCGAATAAACATCAAGGAACTGATACAATTTTTATTAGATATATCAATGAAAGGTGTATCAAATTGGCTGGATGACCTAGCGGATAACCTTGTGTAAATAACACATTATCTCAAGTGTGATATAGAAAGTGGGGTGTATTCATTAACATACCTTATTATTCCGATGTAATGCACCATCCTAACTGAACACAATTTAATGGGCGAAGTCCGTTTTTTGCCCATAATTTGGGCCCCAAACAAAACTGTCCAATTAGAGGCAAAAAATTCCAATTATTCGTGGTGCATTACAGGTCTGTCCAATTAGCTAGTGTCGAATTAGAGGTAATTTATTATATATGAATTGAAGTTAATTTTCCCGTATTAAATAGATTTTCTACGTGATAGGATTCTTTGCAATTGGCGAAAAAACCATGAATATCACAAAATTTATAGAAAAATGGTTGTCATATTATTTCTAGTGCAGATTTTTTAGCTGTTATGATGAATTCGCATGTGAAATGGAATTTTTGTTGTAACTTTTTGGTTCAGTAGTTTGGAAAGTCCTGGTTTTTATAATTAAAGTATCATTCCGTCTTATTCTATTTATCAGATATCCATGAAAACAAACTGGAAGCGTGCTAGTATGAAGAAATCGCCGAAATACTGTAATCAGTGGATGATATAGTAACACCACGCTAAATAGCCGATTGTTCAACACAATTCTGCAATATGCATTCTATTATTTATTACTAGCTGACCCGGCAAACTTCGTCCCGCCCAAAATTTATTTTTTGTTATCAATACCTTCAAACATTCACGTTTTCTTACTAAGCGCAAGTTCATGAGTCCAATATATAATATATTTGTTACATCCGGAGTTCCTCAAGGCTCTCATTTGGGGCCGCTTTTGTTCATTTTATTTGTTAATGACGTTTGCGTTTTTCTTAACAGTGTTAAGGCACTTATCTCCACAGTCAGCTCGCGCAGTCCGAAGCCGCCGGACGCAAAGTTGTTCGTGTCCGTTATTGTGTTGGAACAATACCGTTATCGGTTTCGCTGAAGTGATTGTGTCGCTCTAACGGTGTTTTCTTTATTGCGAGAGTGAAGTGATAAGTAATCACAACCAGCGGGAAGGAGAAGTCCTCCACTGCGGGCGCTGTGAGCGTGTGCCGTTCCTCGTCATCGTATTGTGGTGCGATACACCATTGCTGTTGTGCCAAGCGATCATCACGTGGTTCGATTGGAGCACCGTTACAAATCATCCGCACCGTGCGCTTCAAGTATTTTAGTTTATATATATATTAGGTTAAGGATTTAAAAAAGAAAAAAAGAAAAAGTATAATTGTATATCTGCCATAATGGCAGAGTGCGATCCTCTTGATATGGACATTGAATCTGATGTTTCCTCCTCACTAACTACTGGGAAGTCGCTTAAACGCGTTCCCCCCTCAGACGATGTCTTTTCAGAGGAAGAGTTAATCAACCTCAACAAGCCCCCTTCAAGAAAATTGGCAAACTTTTCCACTTCGCCCCCTCAATCTCCCGCTCCCGCTTCCGATTATCTCCCGAACTTGCCTCCCAGCCCAACTGTTCCCGCTCCCGCTCAACAATCGACCTCGTCCTCCCCCTCAGTTGTCCCCTCTCCGCGTGTCAAGGTCTATCCAGAAGATGCATCTGGATCTGGCCCATGGGTTGTTTTCTTCCGGCCAAAACCCAACGGGAAATCGCTCAACGTCATTCAGATCATGAAAGATCTGACAAAAAATTATTCCTCCGTGGTCGAAATTAGAAAGGTTCGACCGAACAAACTGCGTGTTGTCGTGGCTGATCGGAAGCAAGCTAACGAGATTGTTGTCGACAATAGGTTCGTACTAGAATATCGCGTCTATGTGCCCTGCCATAACGTAGAAATTTCGGGGGTGATTACAGAAACGGGTCTGACGAGCGCATTAATAAAAGAGGGAGATGGCAGATTTAAAAAGCTCCCTTTGACGAAAGTTAAAATTTTGGACTGCCATCAATTAGGAAAAGTGTCCCAGGAAGAGGGAAAAACAAAATTCACGCCGTCCGACTCGTTTCGAGTAACTTTTGCTGGTTCCGCCCTCCCTGACTACGTTATGGTGGACAAATTGAGGCTTCCGCTGCGTCTCTTCGTGCCAAAGCCCATGACTTGCAACAAATGCAAGTCAGTTGGTCACACAGCAGACTACTGCGCCAACAGGGAGCGCTGTGCCACTTGCGGAGAGCAACATGTGGGCAAATCCTGCAGTGCGACTGAGCATAAGTGTCCATATTGCGGGGGGACCCCACATGAGCTCTCAGCTTGTGAAAATTACAAGAGTCGCTGGGAGAAACAAAAGCGCTCTTTAAAGGAACGCTCGAAACGCACTTTTGCGGAAATTTTAAAGGGCGCTTCTCCACAGGCCCAACAACAACAACATCCAATCTCCTCACACAATATCTTTTCCACATTGCCAGTTGACGAAATGGAAGCGGACACAGCTCACGGGGGTACACCGTTTATTTCCCAAGGGAATCCCCGGCGCAAAAATGTGACCACTCCCAAAATTCAATCACAAGTCCCTCCGGTGATATCCCCTGTTAGCTTGCCTAAAAAAACGAGTGCAGCGGACAAGCAAAATCAGGTTCCTCCTGGCTTCCGTGGGAATAGTTCACCTTCGAACGACCCAGCACTCGAGGGGACATCAAAAACCCCAACTGTCCCTATTTTTCCGTCCAGCTCAACTTCCCAATCGGGATTTATAAAGTTGTCTGACCTTTTGGATCAAATCTTCAAGTGTTTTAACGTTTCCGACTCCATCAGAACCCTTGTCATCTCAATGCTTCCAGTATTAAAGACAATTTTGCAACAATTGATGCAAACATGGCCCCTCCTTGCAATGATTATCTCTCTTGATGTCTAATTCAAATAGAGAGGTCGGAGATATCACTGTTTTACAGTGGAATTGTCGTAGTCTTATCCCTAAATTGGATACATTCAAATTTTTAATTCATAAGTTCAATTGTGATGTTTTTGCTCTGTCCGAAACTTGGCTTTCTTCGCGAGATGATCTCTCTTTCCATGATTTCAATATTGTACGCTTGGACCGTGATGACAGATACGGAGGGGTGTTATTGGGGATCAATAAGTGCCACTCATTTTTTCGAATTGACCTTCCACCTATTGGAGGGATTGAAGCTGTTGCTTGTCATGCAAACATCAGAGGCAAAGACCTCTGTATTGTCAGCTTGTATTGGCCTCCGAGAGCTGCGGTTAGCCGCAAGCAACTTGTTGACATGTGCTCACTCCTTCCTGAGCCACGATTGATCTTGGGAGACTTCAACTCTCACGGAACTGCCTGGGGGGAACAGTACGACGACAATCGTTCATTGTTGATATATGACCTTTGTAACAGCTTCAATATGACCGTTTTGAACACTGGGGAAACAACACGTGTACCTAAACCTCCTGCTAACCCAAGTGCTCTTGACCTCTCGCTTTGCTCGAATTCACTATCGTTAGATTGCAAGTGAGATGTAATCCAGGACCCCAACGGTAGTGATCACTTGCCAATCAAAATTTCCATCACCATTGGGTCGAATTCTTCTGAATCTATAAACATGGCATATGACCTCACAAGACACATTGACTGGAAAAAATATGCGGACGCGATTACTCTAGCCATCAATTCCAGAGATGGTATACCTCCATTGGAGGAGTATAACTTCCTTTCTCGTTTGATCTATGACAGCGCAGTTCGCGCTCAAACGAAACCCAATCCAGGTTCCACCATTTTCCGAAGGCCTCCCAATCTATGGTGGGATAGCCAATGTTCCAAGCTTTATGTAGAAAAATCGAATGCATTTAAAGCTTTTCGGAAACGTGGTACTCCTGAAAATTTTCAAACGTATTTAGCCCTTGAGAATCAGTTCAAAAATTTGATCAAAGGGAAAAAACGTGCTTATTGGCGAAATTTCGTGGGAGGTTTGTCACGAGAAACGTCAATGAAAAAATTATGGAAAGTGGCTCGAAACATGAGAAATCGCTCTTCATCCAATGAAAGCGAGGAATATTCACATCGATGGATCTTTAATTTTGCACGAAAGGTTTGTCCTGATTCCGCTCCTGTGCAAAAAATTGTTCGAGATATACCACAAGGTAGGTGCGATCTTGATTCCGAGTTTTCGATGGTAGAATTCTCTCTTGCTCTGCTCTCATGTAACAATTCTGCTCCGGGATCGGATAGAATTAAGTTCAACTTGCTGAAAAACCTCCCTGATGTGGCGAAACATCGCTTGTTGAATTTATTCAATCGGTTTCTGGAGAATAATATTGTTCCAGATGATTGGAGACAAGTACGAGTTATAGCTATTCAAAAACCCGGAAAACCCGCGTCCGACTTCAATTCGTACCGCCCAATAGCAATGCTGTCTTGTATACGGAAATTGTTGGAGAAAATGATCTTGTTTCGCCTTGATCGATGGGTTGAAACGAATGGCCTACTCTCAGATACACAATATGGGTTCCGCAGGGGCAAGGGGACGAATGATTGTCTTACGTTGCTTTCTTCAGAAATTCAATTGGCTTACGCCGAAAAAAAACAAATGGCTTCAGTATTCTTGGACATAAAGGGGGCCTTTGATTCTGTTTCAATAGAGGTCCTGTCAGACAAATTACACTCTCGGGGTCTGCCGCCTCTATTGAATAATATGTTATATAACTTGCTTTGTGAGAAACATTTGAATTTTTCTCACGGCGATTCGACAGTAAGTCGGGTCTCCTACATGGGACTCCCCCAGGGCTCATGTTTAAGCCCCCTTTTGTACAACTTCTATGTAAGCGACATCGACAATTGCCTTACACAAAATTGCAACCTAAGACAACTTGCAGATGATGGAGTGGTGTCTGTCGTAGGATCAAACGAATCCGACCTGCAAGGACCCTTACAAGATACTTTGAACAATTTTTCAACCTGGGCCATTGGGCTAGGGATCGAATTCTCCACGGAGAAAACAGAGATGGTGGTTTTTTCTAGGAAGCATAGACCAGCAAAACCAAAGCTTCAACTTTTGGGTAAACCGATCACTCATGCTATGTCATTCAAGTATCTTGGGGTCTGGTTCGACTCCAAATGTACTTGGGGGGCCCATATTAGGTATCTGAGTAAAAAATGTCAACAAAGAATAAACTTTCTCCGTACAATTACCGGCACCTGGTGGGGAGCCCATCCTGAAGATCTTATAATGTTGTATCGAACAACTATTCTCTCAGTGATGGAGTATGGCAGTTTCTGTTTTCAATCAGCTGCCAAAACACACCTCATTAAACTCGAGCGAATTCAGTATCTTTGTCTCCGTATTGCGTTGGGATGTATGCCCTCAACGCATACCATGAGTCTCGAGGTTTTGGCAGGCGTACTCCCACTAAAAGATCGCTTCAATTTATTATCTCTTCGGTTCTTCATTCGGTGTAAGGTTATGAACCCATTGGTGATCGGAAATTTTGAGCAGCTGATCGAGCTAAATTTTCATTCTGGATTCATGAGCTCATATCATGAATTCGTCTCCATGCAGGTTGATCCTTCTTCGTATATTCCCAACCGTGTTTGTTTTCCTGACTACATCAATTCCTCTGTGCATTTTGATCTGTCCATGAAGCAGGATATCCATGGAATTCCAGATTATCATCGATCGGGGATCGTTCCTACGATTTTCGAAGCAAAGTATGGGCGTGTCAATTGTTATAATATGTACTTTACTGATGGGTCCTCTATGAATGAGTCCACAGGATTTGGAGTGTTCAACAAATTTTTTAGCACCTCACACAGTCTTCAGTATCCTTGCTCAGTGTATATTGCTGAATTGGCAGCAATACACTGGGCGCTGGACAGCGTCGCCTCACGACCTGTTGAACACTATTACATTGTAACGGATAGTCTTAGTTCTGTCGAAGCTATCCGTTCAGTGAGGCCGGAAAAGCACTCGCCGTACTTCCTTGAGAGAATACGAGAAATTTTGAGTGCTTTATCCAGACGCTGTTATGTCATTACCTTTGTCTGGGTCCCTTCACATTGCTCAATTCCGGGTAATGAGAGGGCTGACTCATTAGCAAAGGTAGGTGCAATTGAAGGCGAAATTTATCAGCGTCAAATCGCCTTCAATGAATTTTATTCTTTAGTTCGTAAAAATACCATCGTTAACTGGCAACGCAAATGGAACGAAGATGAATTGGGCCGGTGGCTCCACTCAATTATCCCTAAGGTTAGCCTCAATCCGTGGTTCAAAAGTCTGGAATTGAGTCGGGACTTTATTCGCACCTTCTCCCGACTCATGTCCAATCACTGTTCGTTAGACGCGCTGCTTTTTCGTTTTAATCTTGCCGACAGCAATCTCTGCGGTTGTGGCCATGGTTACCACGATATCGAACACGTTGTTTGGTCGTGCGAGTTGTATCTTGTCGCCAGATCGAATTTAGAAAACTCCCTTCGGGCTGGAGGAAAGCAGTCCAATGTGCCGGTGAGAGATGTGTTGGCTCGGTTAGACCTTGATTACATGTCCCAAATATATGTTTTCCTTAAAGCTATCGATCTTCGAGTGTGATTGTTCATACATCCTTTTCCCCTCCTTTTCGTCCTTCGCGAGCTATCGGTTCCCTTCCTACTAACATTAGAATAAGTTAAATTGTAAATACATATTATTTTTTTTTTTTTTTCCCAAAATATATAAATACATATTAGATGTAAGGATAGTTTTAAGAATTGAGTGTGAGGTGTCAGTGTGAATGAGAATGTGAATGTGAATGTGAGTGCGAGTGTAAACACACATCTCCTTACATCCCATCCTTTTCCTAATGAAAATGTGTCACCCTTCTAAACTCGAGTCGACCGCGAGTAATCGGTTTCCTATTTCATTAACCATAGAATTAAGGAAACAACATGTTGATATATGCTAGTTGAAATATAGTTAAGAGTTTGGCTCCATTAAACTTATGTAACTGAGCCTGTAAAAATAAACGGATTAATAAAAAAAAAAAAGGCACTTATCTACGCAGATGATATGAAACTGTATATGGAAATAAAGAATGAAGAAGATTCTCAAACATTCAAAAATGAAGTTGACATAGTTTATAATTGGTGCACTAAGAGTTTATTACAGCTCAATGTTAGGAAATGCACTTTGATTACTTTTACAAGAAGAAGAACACCATTGAACAATGGTGTTATACTGGGTAATCAACCCATCAGTAGATGTCAACGAGTAAGAGATTTAGGTGTGATCTTAGATTCGAAACTAACCTTCGTGGATCATTATAATACAATCATCCATAGAGCAAATAATATGTTGAGCTTCATTAAACGCTTTAGTTACCATTTCCACGATCTGTACACAATAAAAACATTGTATATTACATACGTCAGATCAATTCTCGAATACTGTAGTATTGTATGGTCCCCCTACATAACTTCACACGAAGACAGAATTGAATCTGTACAAAAACAATTTTTGTTATTTGCACTTCGTAAACTAGGCTGGTCTTCATATCATCTACCTCCATATGAAGCACGCTGTATGCTAATCAACATTAAAAGCCTAAAAGAACGTCGGAACTCTGCCATGATTCTATTTATTATTGATATCATATCACAACGAGTGGACTCAGAAGAAATATTAGGAAACCTGAATTTTTACGCACCGATTAGGAACCTGAGAAACCCTTACATTTTTTACATAGATTATCGAAGAACGAATTATGCCAAATATAGTCCTATTAATCGTATGATGAGCCTCTGTAACGAACACAGTGAAACAATTGATGTAACCATGTCAAGATCAATGCTCAAAGACTATCTGAATAGCATAAGATATCGTTAAATTTCACTGTAATATTTGGGCAGCATATTTAGTCTACGCTGGTTTGACGAAATAAATAAATAAAAAAAATTGAATCTGTAACTTGTTAAGATCGTCTTTTAAATTAAACGAATAAATTATCCAGCCAGCTCTCGTTAGATTGTTAGTTTTAAGTAAGTAGTTTTAAGTAGTATTTAGAATGTATCGGTCTACAATTTAGATTGACGACAATAAAATTAAAAAATAATAATCGCAGAACAGTTCGTTGATTGATCTTCTAATCGACCCCGTTGAATTTACCATTTACTGAAAAAATCCTAGTACTTCTACCAAAACTCATCATTATAATATCAGATTATTTTCAGACACAATTCTCGTTCAAGATTTTTCAACCACTTGCAAATAATATGTCTCTCCGTAACATGGAATAAATGTTTGATACAGAAAATATGATAGAATGAAGACAGACTTATAGAGAGGGAAGGAGTGTCTATTCCCCATAGAAACGTTTCGTGCCCCCTAAATTCTTCACATGCTAAATTTGGCTCCATTTGCTTGTTAGTTTTCGAGCTATGCAGAAATTTGTTTTTCATTTGTGTGACAGCCACCCTAAGAAAGGGGGGGGGGGGGGTTTGGGAGGTGGAAGGGGTGTCGAACCTACGAACCTCGAACCTACGAACTACGTCTTTCTGGAAGAGTACCGAATCAGAAAACAGGACAACGTTTATAACTATTTTCACTAAGGACGAATTCTGATGATTTACATACCAATTGAATCGGAAATTTTGTAAGACTTGTTCAATATGTTATACATTACAATTCCCTAATCCATAAACGATTTAAATTAATGAAAGCTGGGAGCATTTCCATTTTTCCATACATTTTTTTCTGTCGATTTGTTAGACTTTCCGCTCCGTCAATAACGAGCAACTAGTACATTCGTTTCTGTCCATATTTAAATTGTTTGGTATAAATAAGCCATCCGCGATTGGAATTCACTGCCGCATGCGAGCACAGCACAGCAAGCGGACAAATGTTTTTCCTTATGCGGATATCATACACATAGAGGTCTATTCCGAGAGTCGATTCACGACGTGACAGTCAATTTGCGCACGTGTTTGTATTCTGAGAATCAGTGTAATTAAAAAATTGCCAGGTGTAATGAAATCTTTCCATTTCTCATTGTACTTCCGAGTCGCCCGACTCTTAAAATTTGGTGAGAATTGAGTAGTGCGGGGCAATGGTGCGCACCTAACTGTTGTCTTTTTTTTATTAAATCGTTTATTTTTACAGGCTCAGTTCCATAACTTTAAATGTTAATGCTGCAAATCAGGGATCCAATCGTCAATCAAACACACCGTTCTTTTAGCAGTTCTATATTCAAATTATAAACGACGCTTTTAAGCTGAAATTACAATAGTTTGTTTGTTTTAATTCACTGCTAACAAATCTATGATTCTTCAATACCTACTCACAAATTCAGTGTTGAGCTTTACTTCAGAACCCTGATTATTCAATAGCAATTAACCTAGAATCTAACAAATTTGAGAATATTAATTTCTGGATAATATCTCTTGATATTTTTTTACTCACATGTTATTGATATTAAATGCTCTAAAAATAAATAACTGTATAAATTTCAACTAACAACGGTCCATTGAATTCAATTTTCGGGATTTTCATTTGTACGCCGACTGGTTTCTGCCACACATTTTTCCTAACTAAAATGTTCCTACGCAACGACTATAACCATAGGCTCCTGTTGCAATTTGAAAACGCTTGCGTTAACATTAAAGGAGCCAAACTCTTAACTATATTTCTACTAGCATATATTAACATGTTTCCTTAATTCTCTGGTTAATAAAATAGGAAACCGATTACTCGCGGTCGACTCGAGTTTAGAAGGGTTACACATTTTCATTAGGAAAAGGATGGGATGTAAGGAGATTGTATCAATGTTCACACTCATACACATGTTCACATTCACATTCACACTTCACACTCAATTCTTAAAAACTATATGTATTACAATTCAACTTATTCTAATGGAAGGGAACCGATAGCTCGCAAAGGACGAAAAGGAGGGGAAAATAATTGTTGTCGTCCAACAACTTTCGGAAGAGAAGCAAATAGGGAAGCAAATAGCTTACAAATAGTAACTATATATATTACCTTCGAAACGCACACCAAAAATATTTCGAGTTTTGTTTGTAGTTGGACAATTATCTATTACAGTAATTTACATTTAATACGACATTTTGATAACTCAACAGACCTGTAATGTGACACTAATTGGACATTTTTGTAAACATCGAGTTCGGAGAGTTCGGGGCCCAAATTATGGCCCCACATTGAAAGTCGACACTAGACTTCGACACTGTACCATTCTAATCGGAAATAGGCTTAAGCCTTTGAGTGCGTTGATTGAATTATTGATTAAACCAGTGCATTACAATTCAAAACCATCATCTTTTTCTTTTTTTCTTCTTCTTCTTCTTCATAACTTTCATCAGATTCATCGTCATCTTTTCCTGATTCAACAATTGTTTTCTTCAATAGAAATATTGTTTCATCTGGAAGTATTTGGTAACTATTTTTCTCCTTTTTAAAATAAGTATTTACTATTGGATCAGTGGAGTTAAGAAGATGAATCACTGTATTATTTTCTCGACTATTTTACGAGTGAAATGTTCTCGGGCATATTTGATTATTTTATGGCCTTTCTCTTGAGCAATCATTTCCTCAGTTCGGCGCCGTTTTGATCGCTCACTACACTCGTCGAATATCTTCACAGTTTTGGTAGGTTGTGGTGATTCCTGAAATGGTGGTATAGCATAATCCTTAAGCCAGTCTGCATTGTCATTCGCAAATTGATCACGTTACCGTTGTGATTGCCAAAATTTCCTGTTGGATTGTTTCCAGAAAGTTTGGAATTCATGATGCTTTTCAGTAGGAAAAATCTCTTTCGCTGCTATTTTCATTTCGTCTAGTGAATTTCGAAGCTTCATTGTTTAATATATTTGTTGTCTTTCTGATTCGGGTCCTTTGGTTGAAAGGGGACATTAAAATACATATATCAAACCATGAATAAACAACTTACTACACTTTGAATTGTGTGGTACCGCTGAAGTTCAAGACTCAAAGAAATTATTAATTTGATTTTCTAATATATCGCTGATATCTATTTTGAACGAACCGTGGAAACAATGACAATGGAATCACACAACGTTGCAAATGAAACTGAAATGAAACTTGCTATCGCTTTTCTCACCAAAACGACAATTCGCGTAGTTTTGCGCAGCGTCGAACAGTGTTGAATTGTCGCGGCAAACTGCGGCAACACATTTCTTAAGCTGGTTTTCAACAAAAAATCACAGTTTTTCATGATTTTTTTTATTCATGGGTGCTATGATTACAATATCTAACGAATTTATTTCGTATAGTTTTTTGAACAACTTTTCCTATGACGCCAAAAAATTCCAACCTATCATTGAAGCTGGAGAGCGTTTCAAAGTAATGTACTTTCATTCAAAAAATTGGCCAAAAACGTCAATACACCAAGCTTTGAAAAGTCAGAAAAATCAGATTTGATTTTTCGCGCTTAAATGTGGGATTTAAGCACTTGAATGTAGCAAGAAAGGTATAAGACCAACTTCGATTATATTTCATCAGATATTCAGATTTTATTGATTATTGCTTCGAATGTATGGTAAGGTAAATGATGTTTTTTTGTCCGATTTTGGGTGTTTTCACGCAACTAGTAAATGTAAATCGATTTTTCTTCATGAAAATCGCATGTAATCAAGACGAAAAGCTCCAAGTCTCTAGTTGTTAATAATATCTATAAGCATTTAAATTGTCAAATCTTCAACGTTTTTTAACGAGAATTTATGACCATGGTTTGTCTGGTTTTAGAAATCACTATTTTTAAATGAATAAATTCGAATTTTTAAATAGATTTTGCATTTCTCATTACTTTGGTTTATTGTCATCATATTGATTCATTCATAATTTAGACTTTCGAATTCGAATTTTCAAGTAGATATTGCATTTCTCATTGCTTGAGTTTATTGTCATCATATTGATCCTTTCATAATTTAGACTACTAGTCTATATACCAGGGGTGGCCAAACTTTTAGGCATCACGAGCGACTAATTGTTCAAATGTTAGGTCTCGGTCTACCAATGTTAACTGTATCAAAAAGTCATTAGTCACGCGCGAAATCATAACTCGCATACTCACAGACTGTGCGTGTCTCTGTAATTTCGCTATTGTGTGTGTTTTAGGCGTTATTTGTATTTATTTACCCGTTTTACGGGCAGTGGGAACTATATTACCACCAACGAAAAATATTAATTTCGCTGCATTTGAATTATTATTTCTACAGGTCAAAAAACTTCTACAGGTATCTATAAATATTTTATGGGCTGCTTAAAATGTACGATATTAATTTAGGAGTAATTTTTATGTAACAAAATCACGATGCCGACTATATAGGCAGAAAATTCGATTTGAACTCGTTGAAAATGCAACAAGTTGATAAGTTTGTTACTGTAAACATTCTATTTATAATCTACTGCGTAAAATCCTGCAATTTTTTCAATATAATAGATGGTGTATTACATGAAAAATTCAAATTTTGATTTTTTTCTTTGAAACTATATATAAAAAAAGTTTTTTTTTCACTGCACTAGAAATATTGCAAATCGCTGAAATAATCGGTATCGCTGCACTAGAAATATTGTTTTGAATTTTGCTTAACCGAAGGCGCAATAAAGTGAATTTACAATGCAGTGTTTTTCGCAACTACCATTTTTTCAACTGTTTCAATAGTTTTCAAATTTTTTTCAAAGGGAAATATGTGTTATTCCTCGTGTAAGGATTATGTTCTCTGAAGTTGTAGTCGATTCGTTGCCTAGTTTCCACGGCCCGTTAAAGGGTTAAAGTGAAAACATAGTTCATATTAATGAATATTCAATGATAAAATATTCTATAAAATAAAAATATGTATCGGTTGCTAAATAATTGATAAGTAATACTTTATTTTCTGTAAAGTTTCATCAATCAATATCGCTGAATTTTTCAAGAAAATTTTCATTTATGAACATACAAAGCATTCATTTTCGATAAACATACACTCAAGATGATTATTTTATTCCTCAATTAACTAGAAGGATAAGAGCTATCTATCAGAAATATAGGCCCCTATTATGTAAATCGATAGAATCTTATCAAATCGAGTTCTTTATCGAACGTTGGCGAATTGCATATTTTGAAAAGTTGCCGAAATGTTTCTTAAGTCAAAACTTCAGGAATGCAACAAGAAAATCAAAACAGCTCGAAAAATTATACCGACAACTATCATCCGACTGTATCTATACAGCAAAATAGTGATAACGAGCAAAATTCTGTTCAATTAAAATTACATAATAAGGCCCAATATTTAATTTTAGAAATTTATAATTTCTCATTCATCACTGTTTTTCTATTCATGCCTATATTACTTGAAAAAAATCTGCACAATTAATTCACGTTACTTATCATAATGATAAAATTAAAATAACAATACTTGATTGAAACTCGCATTCGCAGTCTTCAAAGTCTTTAAAAAAAATATTTTTTTTTTATTTTCGAAACCTTATGTCGGAAGCACTTTCCATTGGTTATTTTACAAATGGTGTGCCTGGAGAAAACATTGTTCAAATTGTTCCTCGTGACAATTTTTTGCTTTATTACAAGTTATGGTCGAATAACTGCATGTGTTAATATTAAATGATTAACAATCTGAAAGCAAATATTCAAACGGAAACTTTGATAAAGAAACATGTTCTCTCACGACTAATATGTTTTATTGAGGTTAGCACAAACACTTCATAAAATAATCACGGTAAAATGTGGTAGATAACACTATCCTAGACCAACTGGCGGGCGCCTAGGAATACCTACGCGGGCGACTGGTAGACCGCGGACTACCGTTTGGCCATCCCTGCTATAGACTATTTAGAATATTGCTTTTTTTTGCATTTTAGAGATGAACATCACTCAACACAGAGAAACTTTATTATTGCTACGCACCATAAAAACACTGCCAAGCGGCTGTCATAGTAATCATTTGGACAAACCAACATCAGTGCTTCGGAAAAACCATGATCAGAATTGAGGTCATTGAGATGCATTAATTACATGAAATCATGATGTTTACAATATTTGTAAGTGTTACAATCCAGAAAAGGTCTGAATACGTATGAAATAATCATCTGGTGGTTGATGAAAAGTTAGCACAAATGAGGGGCGCATTGGCACCAATAGAAGGTAGACTTCATAAATCTTTGAACATGTGGATCCGTAAAATCATCCTGTAAAACTACTGTAAATCAGTAAAAAGGCAATTTTATTTATATTTTTGGAAACATTTGTATATCTGATTTGTAACAAAAATGTGTCCAAACCAAGATCAGATTCTGGACTGAACCCGAATCTTTTCCAGTCATCGAACGAGGAAATCTCGCGGTACTCCCTGATGGTTCAATAACCAAAATCACGCTTCACTCTCAGGTTTTTCAAACATGTAAAAATTGCGTCTTCGCGCACTTTTTTATCTCGTTGTACGAATCTTTTTCATCGTTGATAAACAATGGACACGGAATGAAAATAAGCGAACAGATCCGTCATTGAATTGTGTAAACATAATGCTTCACCACTACAGCGGGGTAAAAAAGTGCATGGAAATATATTGGACACGGTGTACATGGAATATAGAAATGCTTCCGCTTTTCAAGAATTTGAAATGCTTTGGGGACTGAGAAATCGTTCTGATAAGTATACCATACTTATCTTAGAGCAATCGTAGAGAAATTCAGATTCGATTGGTATGGAAATCGTGAAAATCCTGTCACAGCAAAAATAGATCAATAATGTCCAAACCGTTTTATGAAAACGTGACATGTTTTCTGGTCTGGCTCCCTAATGAAATTCGTAGTCATACGCCAAAAATCCACATTATATTTTTTTTTATTTTCAAGTGACTTTGAACTTTGCAGTTCATTCGCTCCATGAAAAAATCACAATAAATCAGAAATATTATGAAAATGTGTTGCTAAGCGTGAAACCCGAGAAAGAAAGAAAGGTAGATCAATGATACGGAGAGACAAATTGGAAAAGTTTCGGAAAACTCGGAAAGTCGGAAATTCGGAAAATTGAATGCTCATATGTTCTACAATGACATCGCGTTTGTGGAATTAAGCTTCGTTTTCCGTTAGTGTGAAGCTAAAATGGCAATGGATTCTCAGGTGGAATAACGCACTTTGAAAATAAAAATTATGAACGAAAATTGAGTTTTCTGTATTAAATATGTATTCTATGTAATGGAGAAAGATATTATTTATATTTCTATAAAAGATTAATTAATGAAAAGTTCTGCGATTGAACCCCCAAACGTTCGCTTAGAAAATATTCATATCAAAAAATCAATTTTGGGGTAGCTGATGTTCGCCGGCTCAGCTAGTTATTAATAGAAGTGAAGCGTAGTGATAAACATTTTGAAAATGAAAATGATTGCTGGTTCTTTACAAATGTTTACAATCTTTACAAATTGAACAAAGTATAAAAAAGGACACATAGGAGAAGTGTGCAATACGCACCCCCTAAGCGAGAATGGATTTATCTTGACCGTGCTCTCAAAATTTAAGATAACAACTACGTCAGTACGTAGATTAGTTAACTCTCAGTCATCTGTAATCGTTCTGTATTTTAAATACTGAAAGTGCTACGAATTTTATTTTGTAAGGCGCCCAAATTCTAAATTTCCAATCATACGGTGTTAAATGGCCCAGCAGAAGTATAATATGCTCATGAGTTGTTTCTCTCAGAGACCAATGAGGTATATATAGAGGTGGAGCAGTAGGCGAAATATATATGTATTGGCATGCAAAATATCGTGTCGTAATCATTTGCAGTCAATATGAAATTTATATGGAAGATACAAAGCAATGTTGAAAGTACTCACGGTTGCATGATAATTTGAGCCAAAATTCTCATGAAATTATTCAACTGTTGGTTTTTTAACAGATGACAATTGTATCGTGGCTTATCTCGATTATTTATGTGGTAAAAAGGTCCAGAGAGCTGTCGTATGCTTAGTTCTCGAAAGCAGTAACATTTTCGATGAAATTTTGAATAATTGGCGATTATTCTCTTATATCATACACACCGACACTGAGAGCCTTCGAAACGTCCACTTCATAACGTTAAAATAATGAAAATACGTTTGTTTCTATGAACGTGGGGGAGTGAAAATGGCACATGGAAATATCACTTTTATCCATCTTTTCCGACGTGATTTCACAAATGTTCACTGCACGCTATCACATTAGCCTTATATTCAGCGGAAACACTAAAAAAAGTAACGTTTTTAATTGATAAATTACTTCCTGAAAATAGCTTTTTTACATGGATGCGGTGGGCAATCAAAGCTAAACACAACGACTGACGTCACTATTTGAGAAATAGTTATGGCAGCGCATGCTATGTCGCTCGAAACTCTACCCTCTTCATTACCTTTTTTCCAGTACATTGCTCAGAGACTATAAAGCTCAGAGAAACAGCTTGTATGAATGAGCGATTCCATCAATCTATTCGCTTCATGCCCACCAGCGAAGAGAAGAGACCGTTTCTCCGGTGAGCGTGTTCTCCCAGTATTCTTGTATTAATTCTTCAGTCCGTGCTCTTGTTTTCCTGCATTCTCTGAGCACATCATATAGATGCCAAATGTGAAGACATGTTTTCGTTTTGAAGACATTTTATTTTGTGAAAACATACTGAGGTCATTTCAAAGTATGTGAAAACAATTGTTTGGGTGATTTATCGAACATTATTTAGAAATATCGTGATGGTTCGCTCATTTTTGTTCATTATGATTACATTCGAAGACATTTATTCGTGCCATGCAAAGATATTTGAAAAAATCGTCTGGCATCCCTCACATCCAAGCTATTTCTCTCGTGAGAATGTTATCCGTCCGAAAGTGAGCATATTGCCCCGATCGACGGTATGCCATACTGCCCGATGGTAAGCTGATGCGGACAATATCAAATAGAGAAGGAAATGAATCCTTTTTTACCATTTTCTTCATCTGAGATATTCACTGGGAACTCGACTCAATGTATATATGACTCACAGTTATCGCCTCAAAAACCTTATAGAAATGATGTAGAAAATTATATCGAAAATCGCTTACAAAGAAAATTATCTTTTATATTTTTTTAAAGCATGTTACAAATGTAAAACTTGGATGGTGGGATTCTATCATTGACTAGCATGATAACCTGTATCCATTGCTTTTCTATTCTTGCTGGTTTACGAGAAAATCAGGCGGGTCAAATCGCCCGGTAGGTGCGTTTTAGACACATCTCCTCTACATTTATTGTACATTCAGTATGCTCTGGGTTCGATGCCTTTCATTCTGTGAATTAGTTTTTACCACACATGCCTCAAACGTCTTTCTTTTAGTAATAATAACATGGTACATTCTAATAAACTAGTCAATCGTCTGGCGAAAATACACCCTCCGGGGGAGCCTTATAAAGAAACGTAAATCAGAGGAGAGTTGAGTAACGTTCGCTTGGGACGGACGATATTGAATTAAAGAGACGTTAAACTCTGAGAGTTCATTCGTCTCTATTTGCTTGGGGGAGGTGCTGCGAAGATTTGTAGCATGTGGGACAAGCTAGTTCATCGAATTACATCTCCAGTGCTTTTGAAAGTTTGAAGTGAGAGGTCAAACATCGAACTTTTTATGCTTTACGCTCTTGGTTAGGGACCATCTGGTTTTACTCCGATGGCCTTCAGTGTTTGGTAAAAAGTTATTGCTGGGATAGTGAAACGCGGTTTGGGTTCATTGTTTCGATTTGCCCAACCAATCTCTGTCTCATGTTTCGTTAGTTTTTGGAGATCGACTTTGAGTTCGTTGAGTTTGTCGACCATATTGGCTAAACCACAAATCTTATGGTTTATCGAAACAGTACATGGACTTTTGATAAAAGCATACCCAAATCAAATAGTGACCTTGCATTGTCAAATTTGTATAATGGGTCAAACAACTTGGATTACGATGTTGATCGGCGTTGATGAAGATCGCACTTTGAAGCACTATGTTTCAGAAGTGCTATTCTACTCAATACTTACATGAGTGGAGTCAAATTTGCTATCGATAAATAGAACAGAAGCAAGCTTATTATTTGAGTGCCCCATCATAGTATAAATGATCAAGTATCAAGTTATCTCGAAACCCATTCAAATCAAACCCAAACATCACTCGAACTTATTTAAGGATAAAACTGAATATTCGTTCGGATTAGTTAGTCTCCTCAAAAAATTATCAGATAAAAATCACCCATTTGAGTGTGATTTTTACTACGCGGAAATGTTGTTTTTTCCACGAGTACTTATGTGAATTGTGATTTTTCGTCTATCATAAAACAATGAAATTATAAAATGTATAAACATGTGTGTACTATGTATGCACAAAAACATCAGACATCAGAAAAATATCCCTTAGAAAACAATATCAACAAGCTATTCGACTGTCACCAGCTGTTGCTTTTACTACCATGTCACGAGATGATTCATGAGATATATTTATGACAATTTCTTGATATAGATATGACATTATCGCACAAAGAAAGGTATTGATTATCAGTTATCGAACCTCGTCAGTGGGGCCCGTATCTTCGAGTGATAGCGTATATAGAGGAGTGATTGGAAAACATCACTGCTTATCACGATAGACGAATTTGCTGATAATAACATGTTTAGTTCGATTTACTCCTGCGTGGGGTTAATTCAAGAGTTTTGTTTCGTGTTCGACGACGCATCATGGATCCAGAAGACATCCTGGAGTCTTATGCTAAGGATTTGCTGATACTCCCGGGTAACAGAAAACTAGATGTTGTGGACGCCAAACCCGATGAAAAACGCGTACAGAATGAAGACTGTGAGCCGATTGTGGATGAAGACACATTGCCGGGAGAAGTGCCAAGACGCAAAGGGTCACTATATCTCGACACCCCGGCGAGTCCAACATTGAAGGTATATCCAATGAACGGATCAAGGCGAGGTAAGGTGCTTATTTTCAACCACGTGCTGTTCGACGACGGATATTACTCAGAGCGAATTGGAACTGAGAATGATGTTAAACGACTTTATGCAACCATGCCGCGACTCGGTTTCCAAGAGAGGGATATTATTGTGTATGATGATTACTCATTTAGTGATATTCAGAGAACAGCTATCAAATGTGAGTAACATAATTAATCCTTCATGACCTGCAGTGAATGTAAATCTGCAATTTTTTCCTCACAGTAGAGTTCGATGAGGATCTGCAGGATTCGGACTGTTTAATCGTAGTAATTTTGACACACGGTGAAGATGGTGACTACCTAATGGCCAGAGATAACAAATATCATCTCTACAGATTCATTGAAAACTTCACTCCTACGGCACTGAAATCAATGGCTGGGAAACCAAAGTTGTTCATAGTTCAAGCATGTCGCGGAAATAAAATAGACAGAGGTGTGACACTCAGAGCCAAATCTATACAGGTTTCAAATTCGATGGACCACGTTGACTCGCAAACGGAAATTTTTGTCTACCCCGAATTTGCAGACTTGCTGATAATGATGAGCTCACATCACGGTATGTTGAAGATCGTTCAAATTGGCTTGAATTACAACTAAATATTTTCTCAGGCCATTATTCGTTTCGGAACGAAACTGGAAGCTGGATGATCCAAGAGCTGTGCAACGTGATCGAGAACTGTGATATAGATTCCTCTTCTATTTACGATATTCTAACTGAAACTAGCGACGCCGTGTCGAAGCGAATTTCGAATGCCGACGGTGCGTTGAACAAGAAGAAACAAATCCCTAGCTTCTATTCTACTCTCACCAAACGATTGTACTTCAAGGCATCCCGATAGATGATTCATTCGTTGTTTTTAAAACTTGATCAAATTCGTCAGAATCAATTTCTGATAATACTTTGTTCATAATGATAGGGAATAATTATTTAGCTGGAGGTTCCGATTATTGGAGACATAATTGGCAGATTGATTGATGGTCTCGGTAAAATCAAAATGAATCAGAGCTATTAAATGACAACGAACTTAATTTAGGAGATATATGAGCACATGTATGAAAATAGTTTTGATACACTCAAATATTCTGATGGTATAAACTTAGAATCACCGCTGTGTGGCGCTCTCAGTTGTTTATTTTGAGTTCAGTTTTGATGACCCATTACGCAAAGCGTTTGCATGCCCATGCAGCAAAATGCAGACCGATTTTAGGCTAAGATAAGATCAGACAATAGGGGGTCTCTTACGGACCAAATTTCTGTCAGATACGGACCAAATTTCTGTCAGTCGTTCTGATTTCTGATTGGCTGATTTAGATAAATTTTTTAAACAAAGCCAATTTTCTCAGTGTTGCCAATAAAAATAAATAGCGTTGGATTTGTATTAAATTTAGAAATGGTGAATTCAATGAATACTACGATATTTAGTTTGAAGGAAATGTGACGGAATTACATGCAAGTTTATGTATGTGTTTTTTCACAATGTAGTAAAGTGAACGGCAAAACACTCATTTGTCAATTTAGCTTCGTTTGGTCCCTAATGCGATTTCATATTTCGGAATATAATTTCCATTGCTAAGAAGAAATGGAAAGTCTCATCATTCACTATGCAGATGGCAGAGTTGTTAGCTGTAGCTCGAAAAAATGAAAAAAGAGATGATTAATACCATCCAGGTTGTGTTTTGCTGTCCACCAATTGTTACACTGCTGACATGTTCATTCCCGCTGACTTATTTTGATGATGTAAAAAGCTACGAATTTTGTTCTATTCTGTCGAGGAAAGTTTTCGCTTTCCTCGGTGTTCGACGGTATTCTTATAGTCGAATTCAATATTCATATCATCCACATTATCACTAAAACTAGATGAAGCTGAAATTCGATATGATGTCGATGCTGCTTCACTGTCCATCAATTTCTGGGCTGAACATTCTTCTCGCCGCTTTGATAGCAAGTTCATCAATCCAACAAGATGTTCTTGTGTATCCGCTGTATGCGAATCATTCGGTAGCATGGTCATGTATTGCGAAAGAGTCAGGATTTTCAAGTTGTTTCTGAATGAAGTGAGCGCCGTTGTTTTGCACGAATCAGCGAGAAAAACGGACAATCTTGGACTAGTTGTTGTGGATATCATTATTATATTATAGACATGGGTATTTAAAAGACTTATTTTATTTTTTATCTTTTTTGATAATGCCTTACTGAAAATAAGCGAATTCATTAAATTCGCACCAACCAAATGTTACGATTCATAAAAAACAGAAATTGAACAAATCCGAAATTTTATAATATTTGGCAACTCTGGCATCTTCATGTCATGGCTTCGTTTTTGTACGACGAAGAAGAGTAAGAAGCTAGTTGTCTCATCTTGTCTTAGATTTTAGGTATTAAAAGCCAGCCTGTCTGGCAACCCTGATTTTTTGGCATGGTTTAGGCATGCCTAAAACGTTGAGCTCCGACCGAACTAGGGGTCCGACGATAAATTTTCCGTCTGGCTCACAAAAGGTCAACGATAGAGGATTTTTCTAAAAATTATCTTCTAGCATATGAGACCGACGCGAACCAGGAGTAAAATTCAGTGTCAGTTTCCATGGACCAACGCGCGGCTCAACGTGGTAAATGGATTGGCTTTGTAGTCAATTGAAACATAATGTTCTAATGTCTATTAATATTGATTTGGAATCAAAAAACTAAACAAAGACTTTACAATCAAGGGGTGACACCACACCGAACAACCGCCCCGGGTATCACTCGGTCACGCTACGCCGCTGACTGGAACAAAATTAATAATCAACTTATTAAATCAATATTATAGTAATTCCAAAATGAAAGGTTGGCTATCCCTTGCAGCAACGTAATACACACACTAGTAAAACTAAATTTAAGAAAATTCCTTCAGGGAAATACATTACTTCAATAAATTGAAATTTCGACCAGATTTCAGCCCTATGATCGCGTAGTTGATTATTAGTATATTGAACGTATGATTTACAACAAATCAAACTGAATTAGGGCTCAATAAATTGACATAATAGAGATTGCCATTACAGTGGTTCGCTAAATTTGCGACTATTTTCTCCGACTGCGTTGATTATGCTAATGTTTGATTATTCGTGGCGAAAAGGGAAATTCGCTGCCGGGTGATGGTCACGATAGACTAGTCAGCCTAAACATGCCGCGGATGGATGGTACGAGAAATGTCAGCCAAGCGGGGCTGAAGTCAAAATGCCCTGGAGGCGGCAAGGCACGTTCGTTCGGAAAGAAGTCTTTTTCAGCTTTATAGTTTATTCGTGGCTAAAACGCCCCCTACTGGAGTTACTTCATGAGTGGATCTCAAATTGCTCAAGTTTATGCTAACTGATAAACTTTTACGAATGGAAGAGAATGAAGGGTTTCGTTTTCGGTTTGAGCAAAGGTCGAAAACCTGTCACAACATAAACGGCATTATGACGGGGTAAAGTTTGATCGATCAGCGAATGTAAGCCAGCGCTCACTCACGAATTGAGCCGACCTTGGAACATAGGATGGATTTATGAGGGCAGGAATTATGTGACGAGGGGGTTTGTTCGGTACATGAATATAGAAGTGTGCTCTCAAGCAGAATGCACATAACACTTCGAACAGAAATATGCTTCGTTTGGAAGTGAAAAATTATTTCCTGCACTGTTAGATCTGATTCTTCAATTAGCATACCTTTCTAAACAATGCATTCGATTAACTTTTAAGTAACATGTGGTAGAAAACATCCTAATATAAATTCGATACTATGTGCCATGCTGGAACAGATACTTGCCTTTCTAGAACTTCCACTTGTTTCCCATACACGTATTAATGTCAAAGTGAACCGGAACGCTATATAGTTGGCGCTATTTAGGTCTTGATATAGTTGTTGAATAACATTTCACTATTCAAGGAAAACATCTTCGCTATACCGCCAAAGCTCTGTAAAAATTAAAGGTCAAATATTTGAATTTTAATTTATGGCACCTGATATCGATAACAAATAATACGATTTGAGGATATAAATCGCCACATAGGGCCAGAATGTGAAAACCTCGGAAGGAAAACTAGTTCACTTTTAAGGTGTTCTGAATATGTCAAACACCAAATCAACAGAATGTTGGAACGGGTTCTAATTACGGTGCCCATCGAATTTTCACTTGATTTAAATAAAACATTCATCTTACCAACATCGTTCGCATCCAACATTTAGAAAAATGAACTATGCATCAGTTTTTATGAATGGAGATACATTCATGCAGATACTTCTTCTGATAGCACTCTTTCTGACAATGTTTCTGACTTCTGGATCAACAAGGTAGAAAATATCACTTTTCAGTCCGCAGCTACCTATTGTTTTGAGCTTCTCAATTCAGCCCTCCCTTTGCCATCCGATTGAGAGATTCCTGCAATTTTCGCCGTATCTCTCGCTGGCAACTCCGAATAGCTTACGAGTCACTAGTTTCGAATGAGTTTTTAGGATCAGCTGTTGTTTTTCTGCCACTTCCGAGATTCCTCCCGATGGTCAAACATTACCGAAATCGTTTCAGGGTACAGTTTATATAAGTCTATGCTCTACAAAGCTAACAAAATTTGAAGTCATATTCTGTGCATAGTTTTCTCGTTGACAAGGATAAGAAGTAGACATAAATTATAGATAAAAAGTATATGTTATCTTAATTGCTCTGCTCTGTTCTGATTTCATAACTTTTTGATTTGAATGCATAACTAGAGAGATATTTTTCTGATTCGCTCCTTTTGATCACAAATAAAACAATAGAAGGGTGGTGACACGACCGCGTTGTTAATGTAGGACTTGATGCATTCAATTCACCTTCAATTCAATTGTCATTTTCTATATTAACTATCACAACCATCCTTAATGATATAAAGGAACGAAATTTTATAACATACTCTGTAAGAGATTTTTTTTGGTGGCACTGATGCGTGATTTTGTTATAACTTTATCGCAGCCTTGAAACAGATATTTCAATAATTATACTAAGTCTCAGCAGCAGGCGCTGGTTGATCGCTGTCTAGTCTTAAACATAAAAAATGAAGTCATAAAGTCTTAATTTATACCTGATGCAATGATACATTGCTTTTAGCTTTGTTTATTTTCTGGAGGCTTTTAACCTTCTGTTCCTGTAATGCGGCCCTCACATCCGTTAGCCATTTTTGCTGGATGGTCAGCATACGGAAGATACTCGAGCTTCACACAACATAGGTCAAATCCAAAGAGAGATTCTGACTTCGTTGCTGAAAAAAACCCACTTGTTTGATAAAATTTTATTCAACTGTGGAAGACGAATGAATCGAAATATTTGAAATTTTCATAGACATACAAGAAAGAAGATGAAACGCATACGTCAGACCCGATTTATCAGTCATCCAGTTTTTCAAATTTGCGAACCGATCAAACGCATACTTCATAGCAAACGCTTATTCTATTCAACAAACGCATAATTCATTGCACAGAATTATTGCAATGAGGGACGCGAACGATCGGCGAACCAGCTATATTTTCAAACTAACTCTCAGCCTTAACCCTCTACCGCCCGAGTTTTTTATTTATCTAAAAAAATCTACTCCACTCTTATCTCGAATTTCCGACTTCCAGCATAAAATACTCCTAGTAGAAAGCTGCCAGCATAAAAACAATGTGTATGTGTGATAGATGGAAATATTCTAAAGACGTTCTAGTGGGGGTGAACATTGAAAATAAAGGCTGAATAATTTGAAAAGGAATCCGCGAAGCCCGTCTAAAGGCGGGCTTGGGCTGTAGAGGGTTAATACATGAAGTTGGCTGATCGCAGTCTAGAGTGTCTCTAACAGAACATGTCGAAGTCACGGAATTCATATCCCCCTTCAATGCAACACACCATTGCCGCTCCATTAGTTGTCTTTTAACAGCACAACTGAGAGCACAAATTGCTTATGCCATTCGAACAATCAGAACAATAATTATTTTTTTCGGTTGTATTTGGGGTTGCCTCTAAAAAGCCGGCTACCTCGATCGAGATGACCTGGCAGATGCCCGCAAGTTTTGTATTCTGATTCTTGGAATCCTATTAGTGTTACCCACTGCCATCTGAAGAATGTCGTCAGCAAGACGACCACAAAGACTTCCCTAGGCAGGACCTGGAATAGACAAATCATGATGACGAGAAAGAGGTTGACGGTAAGAACAGAACCTTGGGGTACTATTTTCTCCTCGTGAATATTAAGCAGCTGATAGTACCAATTTTACCCTCAAAGGTTCAGCGTGTGGTGAAGTTCTTGATAATTTGAATAGTCCCCACCAATACCGCAGTTTTCAGTAGTAACGGGATCTGGTGTACGTCTTCGGTGGTCGCGAAGTAGGTGTTGGTGCCGGAAGGCGAACTGCCGATAGTCCAATTTTCTGTAAAAGATCCCGAGAAAGACGAACTGTCCAAGCAGGGACAGCAGTTTCAGCGTTTTATAGCCGATACCATCAGAGCCAATTGGTTCACTGTTGGTTCTGGCTGAGAGTATCATTGGGATGGCTCACGTGGACCATAGAGATGCTGACAGAAGCGGCGTCCGCCTCCTGTCAACGGATGCACTCGGGGTCATATTCGGAGATGAAGGAGAATCCCGCGAAATATTCCCCGAGCGAGTTCAAAGTATCTGCCGACCGTTGAAGATTATACTGAACATAAGCACAAGTCTGGCTCATCGGGCGGAGCTCACTACTGGGGGAATGTCTTATATTTTGCTATCAGGAACAATTGTATTTGCATTTTCTCTGTCTAACTCTACACGCGTCACTCATAGGCTATGTTCTTCCCACTTTAACATTATCTTCCTTTACTCAAATTCCGTTTTCTCACTATAAAACTTCATTTTCTTTTTGTATTCTTCTTCGCGTACCCATGGATACACGCCAACTCTATTTTTTTTCCAATCGTATTGTGAGATTTCATACTATTTCGAGACATTCGAGCCGCTTCTAACGAACCGGGAGTCACCAATGTCGGTGTCGGAATACGATTTTCGACTTCCGCTGGTTAGCAACCCATATCGTATGGGTTCTACATAGTTTTTTGTCATTTAGAACTATTATCAGCAAACCGGAAGTCGAAACTAGATTATATTCTATATTCTCGAATCTATATTCATTAGGGTGACCATGTACATTTTGATTATTGGCCCAAAAAAATTATCTGTGCAAAGTTTCAGCTCGATCGGGCATGATTTAGGGGTGCCTCAAAGTTTTGATTTTTTGATCCTCGAAAATCTTCCAAGGGGGGAGTGAAGGAAATTTGGGAAATCGATTTTTTTCGATGCTCAATCATGTCCGATTGAGCTGAAACCTTGCACGGGTCATTTTTTGGGCCAATAAACAAATTGTACAAGGTCGGTTTTTGAAATTCGATGATGAAATTTTTCCCATGCATCCATTGCCACCATCATGTTTATCTATTGTCAACAAATCATAGAACAATGTTCATGTTTTGAAACGGAACTGCAATTTATTAAATTAATCATTAATGTTCAACAGTTCGAAACAGCGAAAAGTCAGGTATTGTCAAGTCACAAACATATTATACTGGCAACAAACCAATCCAACTATAAAATAATCTACAAAATTCTCCCAATTTAACTATAACATTAACTATAACTCTGCGTGCTTTATACATTGAAAACATTGAAAACGCCAAAAAGGGGTTTGTAATGAGACAATGGGCCTGATTCTCGAATACACTACGAATACACTTCACGGTGGAAACGGAATGAAACGTGTTCGCGATGACAACGGTACAGTGTCGACATCTGGATACGAGATTAGTTTCCCACTAAATTTATCATTATTGTTAGGACGTAACCCCTCGTTACAGCAGCACCGTAACCGAATAGATCGTTGTAATCGAATACGGTGTAACTTGACAGGAGGAATGAAATGATAAACAAAGAGAAAAACAATAGGGATAGTGTATGAAGAGTTGTACGAAAATTAGATCAATACTATTTGAAATTTACGTGGCAACGGAAAGGAATATTAGATAGGAATTAGAAAGGAAAAAAGGTAATAGAATTTATTATAAGAAATTATAAAGTCTGTCTCTCACCAAAATTTATAAATTTAGAACTTCAGAGTTCATCGAAGTAGCTGAACAGCAGGAAAGATCCTCCATTAAGGATTCACTAAATTTGTAAGACACGATGAATTATGTACTGAATCAATATTAATTAAATAAATTTCAGCTTAAAGCAGACTGAACATAAGAATCGAGTCTCGCTCTCAAGGTTTAGCAAACCCTACGCCCACAAAACTTTAAGAAATTTATACGTGGGTTGGAAATGGAAGGACTCCTCGACACTAAAGAAGTCTCCCACTGCAGACGATGCAATCGTCCTGACTCAGCCGAAGCACATATGGTTGCCTGCGATCAATGCAGTATGTGGGAGCATTTTGGTTGTGCAGGTGTGAACGAGGCAGTTAAGAATCGTTCCTTTGTCTGTAAAGAGTGCATAGTGGAAAACAAATCCAGCCAAAAACTCCGAATTCCGAAGTCTACGAAGGGAGTTGATAAAGCATCCAAGGCTTCCGCAGGGAGAAGTATGACATCCAAACGAAATAAAGTATCAATGTCACCCCCCGCAAGTATCACATCTAGCACGCGTATTGCATTATTAGAGGCAGAAATGAAAATTGTTGAAGAAGAGCTGTCACTGAAAGAGCAAGCGAACATAGAAGAAAAGGAAATCAAACAACGACAGTTGGCAGAGCAACAACGTCAAATTGAAGAAAGGAAGAGGATAATGGAGGAAGAAAAACGTCTACGAGAGCTTACGTTGGAGGAGGAGAAAACGTTTCAGAAAAAACAACAAGTTATTCGACAGCAATCACTGGAACAAAAGCGGCTACTACTACGAGAAATCGCAGCGAGTAGTAAGGGCAGTAAGACTGAATCTGTTGACTCTAGAAAGAAAGTATCGGATTGGTTAGTGGGTCAGCGCTCCAATGAAGGTTCTGAAGGACGGGGTTCATATGGCGAAAACCATCCCGAAAATAACATAAACGAAGCAGCAGCATTACCTGTACCCAATCGAGTCGAGAGTCCTCCATGCCCGACCACATCGATCACCAGTGGCGGTCATCAATCGAATCGTCCTCTGGTTGGGAACAAATTAAACAGTACATCAATTCCAGGTCATGCATCACGACTTTTGGAGACACGATGTGGTGAAGCGCTAGGCCCACACCATATTGCAGCACGCCAAGTAATGGGAAAGGAGTTACCGATCTTCAACGGCAATCCAGAGGACTGGCCGATTTTCATCAGCAACTTTGAGCAGTCTACCGCATTGTGCGGGTACTCAGACGCGGAAAATATGATCCGTCTACAAAGATGCCTGAAAGGGCATGCACTAGAGGCAGTGCGCAGCCGATTGCTGCTCCCGTCAAGTGTTCCATCCATTTTAGAAACGTTACGAATTTTATACGGGAGACCTGAACTATTAATTCGTTCGCTGATGAAAAAGATTCAGAGTGTACCAGCCCCTAGACACGATCGGCTAGAAACGGTGATAGATTTTGGACTAGCGGTCCAAAACTTAGTGGATCACCTTCAAGCCGCGCACCAAGAATCACACCTTTCAAACCCAATGCTGATGCAGGAACTGGTAGAGAAACTACCAGGTTCTCTAAAGTTGGATTGGGCGCTACATAAGAGCCAGGAGCCTATCCCTACACTGCGAACTTTCAGCAGTTTCATGACGAAGTTAGTCACGGCAGCCAGCGAAGTGACATTTGAATCACCGAACGTCAACGTGAACAGGAGTGAGCGCAATAGACCGAGGGATAAAGCATATATTCAATCTCACTCCGCAGTCCCGAGACCTTTACAATTCCAAGCATTGAATTCAATGCCAAACCGAGGAAAATATGCGCAGTTTGTAATCGCGATGGTCACCGTGTGGCCGAGTGTTCCGAATTTAAATCCTGGAATGTAGATTTTTTTTTTTTTATCCAAAATATATATTTTTATTAAGGCTCATATGGCGTCAACCTGACGGGGCCGGGAGTTCAATATTTCGACAATGTTTGCCTTATAACTATGTTAGTAATATGTAACCGATTACTCGCGGTTGGCTCGAGGTTAGTATTACAAGTGTTTTCGTAATTGTGATGTTGCTGTCTTCAATGATCTGTACCTGTGCCCGACACGGGATACTTCCTATTGGGATGCAGCTGACCATTAATCAGCAACGCCCCCCTAGTCTGTACCCCATATCTAGCGTGGTGCGTCTTCTCGAGGAATCCAGGATAGAATGGTCACTAGCCGGCGCAATCATCAGCTCGTGTAGAGTTGTCATGAGCGATACAACCTTTGGCTTTTGTTGAATCATCAGTGGACTGCACAACCTTTGGCCCGTGTATCTGTAAAGAGTGTGTGTATGTATTGCCGCGACTAAGTAAAAGTTTATAGATCGGATAGGAGGGATACGAAACAGGGACACAACAGGGAAAAATCATTAAACGTTGACATCGGCGTTCCTGAGGAACAGGTATAGATGAAGCAGAAGATCAGGATCACGGCTACCTAAGATATCCCGGACGGGGATATCCGATTGTCTGCCTTTTGCTCTCAGTGCTCTAGAGAGCTGAGAGCGAGCAGCATGGAACCGGATACACGACCAGACAATATGCTCGATGTCGTGGTAGCCATCGCCACAATCACAAAGATTGTTTGCTGCGAGCCCAATTCGATAGAGATGCGCGTTTAGGTTGTAGTGATTGGACATAAGCCGAGATATCACGCGAATGAAACATTTCGCATTCAATCCCTTAAACCAAGCTTTCGTCGAAACCTTAGGGATAATCGTGTGTAACCAACGACCGAACTCATCTTCACTCCACATGCGCTGCCAACTAACGAGTGTGTCCTGACGAGGAATGTGAAAAAATTCGTTATAAGTAATTTGCCTTTCAAAAAGTGTGCCTTCTGAAGCGCCCACCTTAGCTAGCGAGTCCGCTTTCTCATTCCCCGGAATCGAACAATGAGAGGGAACCCATGCTAAGGTAATCTTGAATAATTTTTCGACTAAAACACTCAATAGATGTCTTATTCTTGTTAGGAAATAAGATGAGCGTTTTTCAACTTTCATTGAGCGCATTGCCTCTATTGAGCTGAGACTGTCTGAAAAAATAAAATAATGGTCGATGGGCAATGTTTCAATGATCCCTAATGCGTAATATATCGCACCCAGTTCAGCGACATACACGGAACAAGGATCTTTGAGTTTGAATATGGAATGGAATGTAGATGATAGATGGAAGATTGTTCAACAGAAAGGCCTGTGTGAAAGGCCTTGTTTGAACAATCATGGCAGATGGCCGTACAAATCTTGGAAAGGATGTGATGTTCAAGATTGTCGCAATAAACATCATTCGTTGCTCCATTATCCCTCGTCTACAACTCGTCCTTTAAATGTTTCGATAAATTCCACTTTTGCAAGTTGTCTTCCAATCTTTCGCATAATTCCCGTCGTGTTGTACAACAACGATCGAGCCGTAACGATATTCGCCTTTATCGACGAGGGGTCGTCATTAACCCTGCTAGAGGACACCATCGCTCAATGTCTAGGTTTGGAGGGAGTGGCAGAATGCTTAACTCTCAGATGGACGGGGAATGTTACTCGAAAAGAGATGAGATCTCAGAGAGTTCAACTTGAAATTGCGGGAAAAAATAGCTCATTGAAACATAAACTCGTTAATGCACGTACCGTTAGCAATCTAGTCCTACCATCGCAATCTCTAAAATATCACCAACTTGCGGAAAGATTTCCCCATCTACGAGGCTTACCACTTGAAGACTATGACTCAATCCAACCGAAACTTTTAATCGGATTAGACAATCTTCGGCTAGGCGTTCCGCTGAAAGTTCGACAAAGGCATTCGGGTGAACCGATTGCAGCGAAATGTCGTTTGGGCTGGGGAATCTACGGGAGCGTTCCTGCCAATCAAATTCTAGAAGTTCCAATCAATTTCCACGTCGCGGATATCACTGATCCCGATCTTTTGCTGAACGAACAATTGCGAGATTATTTCGCGCTGGAAAGCCTGGGGACAACAGTTCACGGTACACAAATTGAAACTGAGGAAGATAAGCTGGCAAGACACATCCTGATGGAAACCACTCGCCGCACGGAGGTGGGGTTCGAAACGGGGCTTTTGTGGAAACAGGATTGCCCAAACTTCCCGAATAATTACCCAATGGCACTACGTCGCTTGCAATCTCTAGAGAAAAGGCTTAAGAAGGAACCACATTTGATGGAGCGAATTAGAGAACAAATAGCGGAATACGAAAGCAAGGAATACGCTCATAAAATAACCAACGAAGAAATAAAAACAACCGATTCCAAACGAGTATGGTATTTACCATTAGGTGTTGTCGTTAATCCCAAGAAGCCAGAGAAGGTTAGACTTATCTGGGATGCTGCAGCCAAGGCCAATGGAACATCACTCAACTCCCAACTCCTGAAAGGACCAGATCTATTGACGCCACTCCCAATGGTTCTGTGTAAATTTCGTCTATTTCCTATTGCAGTTTGTGGCGATATTAGGGAAATGTTCCATCAAATAAAAATTCGACCGCAAGACCGACAATCACAACGTTTTCTATGGCGAGATAATCCATCCAGATCCCCTCAAATATATGTGATGGATGTTGCCACCTTCGGCGCCACGTGCTCACCTGCATCAGCACAGTATGTGAAAAATGTTAACGCAGCAGATTTCACTGATCTTCTTCCACGTGCTGTCTCCGCGATTCAAAATAACCACTATGTGGATGACTATTTAGATAGTTTCGTGACTATTCAAGAGGCGGTTCAAGTGCTGAACGATGTCAGAACGATTCATGCCGCAGGGGGTTTTGAAATTAGAAATTTTCTTTCAAACTCAGCAGAAGTATTAAGCTGTATGGGTGAGAAAACATCCGAAGGGTCTAAGAACCTTTTTCTCGAACGTGGCTCTGATACAGAATCAGTACTTGGTATGCGCTGGATCCCAAGAGAAGATGCTTTCACATTTACGATCGGTTTGCGAAATGATTTGCTACCAGTGCTGGAAGGCCACTATGTCCCCACTAAACGTGAAGTACTGAAAGTAGTGATGAGTTTATTCGATCCTTTGGGACTTGTTGCATTTTTCCTCATACATGGCAGAATATTGATGCAAGACATTTGGGCCACGGGATGTGATTGGGATGACCAGATAAACGCTGAACTATTTTCTCGCTGGCAACAATGGGCACAACTCTTTCCACAGCTGAGTAGTCTGTGCATTCCCAGATGTCATTTCAACACACCGTTTCCACATGATGTCAGTCGTATACAGGTCCACATTTTCGTAGACGCTAGCGAGTCGGCGTATTCATGCGTCGTCTATTTTCGACTTGCAACAGAAGATAACGTCCAAGTGTCATTAGTGGGAGCAAAATCAAAAGTGGCTCCTCTTAGGTCTCTATCGATCCCAAGGCTGGAACTGAATGCAGCTCTATTAGGTGTTCGATACCTGCAATCGGTGGAAAATTATTATGCTATCAAAAATAATCAGCGGTACTTTTGGAGTGACTCGACTACTGTTATTGCATGGATCAACTCTGAGCATCGCCGATACAATAAATTTGTAGCCGTTAGAATTGGAGAAATATTAACAGTAACGGACCAGCAAAATTGGCGATGGATTCCATCGAAACTAAATCCAGCCGATCAGGCCACTAAATGGAACGATGGGCCGAAACTTTATTCTCACAGTGTCTGGTTTAAAGGGCTTGATTTTCTATATGAATCTGCAGACAAATGGCCTGCACAAAGGAAACTTGCAACGTCCGAGGAAGAGTTACGTCACTGTCAACATCACAACATCGATCAAAATATGTTCATCGATGTTACCCGGTTCAGTAAGCGGGAAAGATTGCAAAGGTCAATGGCATTCGTCTTTCGATTTTCAGACAACTTGAGAAGAAAAATAGCGAAAGTTCCGTTGCAGTCGGGCATCCTCCAGCAAGACGAGTTGAAACGAGCAGAAGAATCCTTATGGAAATTCGCACAAGCAGAGGTGTTTTCTGCTGAAATTAATATACTTTCTAGAACGCGCGGTAGCCCTGAAGAACGCCATGCAGTAGTATCCAAAAGCAGTTCAATATATAAAATGTGGCCTTACGTCGATCATCACGGAGTAATTAGGATGCGCAGTAGAAGCAGTGCAGCTACGTTTATACCGTTCGAGGCAAAGTATCCAGTCATTCTGCCTCGCCATCACCTGATCACCAACCTAATAGCAGACTGGTATCATCGTCGATTCAACCACGCCAACAGAGAAACAGTCGTGAACGAAATGAGGCAACGTTTTGAAATACCCAGATTACGGTCTATTATATATAAAGTTACCAAAAGTTGTGTCTGGTGCCGAGTCACGAAAGCAGTGCCTGCCACGCCTGCTATGGCACCTCTTCCAGACTGTCGAACAACGCCATTTATCAGACCCTTCACATATGTAGGACTCGATTACTTCGGACCAGTTCCAATTCGCGTCGGTCGTAGTCAAGTAAAACGTTGGGTGGCATTATTCACCTGCCTTACGATAAGGGCCGTGCACCTCGAATTAGTGCACAGTCTCTCGACAGAATCCTGTATCATGGCGATAAGGCGATTTGTAACACGACGTGGCCCTCCAGCGGAGTTCTATACAGACAATGCAACGTGTTTCCAGGGTGCTAGTAAAGAGCTTCAGATCGAAATCGCTACAAAACTGGCCTCAACGTTCACCAGTAACCAGACTAGTTGGAGATTTATTCCCCCTGCCGCCCCTCATATGGGAGGAGCTTGGGAACGACTTGTTCGGTCCGTGAAAATAGCTATATCTTCAGTTATAGAAGCGCCACGAAAACCAGACGAGGAAACGTTGGAGACTATTCTGTGCGAAGCTGAAGCGATGATTAACTGTCGGCCGCTAACGTACATACCTCTTCAATCGGCGGATCAAGAGGCGTTAACGCCTAACCACTTCATTTTGGGCAACTCCACTGGCGTAAAAATTCTACCTATGGAACCTATCGACTACTCCGGAATACTTCGCAGCAGTTGGAAGTTGGTACAAAGCATAACCGATGAGTTTTGGAGGAGATGGATACGGGAGTATTTGCCGGTCATATCTAGAAGGTGTAAATGGTTCGAGACTGTTAAGGACCTACAAGTCGGGGATTTGGTGTTAGTAGTGAGTGGAGCGACAAGAAATCAATGGATCCGTGGCAGAATTGTGGAGGTGATCCCCGGAAAGGATAAAAGAATTCGCCAAGCTATGGTGAAAACATCAGCTGGCGTTTTCAGACGAGCAGCTACAAAACTGGCGGTGTTAGACGTCCTTGAGTAAGGTAAACCCCAAACATACGAAACATAAAGAGCACTAGGGTTTACGGGAGGGGGTATGTTAGGACGTAACCCCTCGTTACAGCAGCACCGTAACCGAATAGATCGTTGTAATCGAATACGGTGTAACTTGACAGGAGGAATGAAATGATAAACAAAGAGAAAAACAATAGGGATAGTGTATGAAGAGTTGTACGAAAATTAGATCAATACTATTTGAAATTTACGTGGCAACGGAAAGGAATATTAGATAGGAATTAGAAAGGAAAAAAGGTAATAGAATTTATTATAAGAAATTATAAAGTCTGTCTCTCACCAAAATTTATAAATTTAGAACTTCAGAGTTCATCGAAGTAGCTGAACAGCAGGAAAGATCCTCCATTAAGGATTCACTAAATTTGTAAGACACGATGAATTATGTACTGAATCAATATTAATTAAATAAATTTCAGCTTAAAGCAGACTGAACATAAAAATCGAGTCTCGCTCTCAAGGTTTAGCAAACCCTACGCCCACAATTATAATATCAAATTATCTTCAGATGAAATTTTTGTATGAGATTATTATATCACATGAAGAAAACAAAAGTTTTCCACTCACATTGAATACCAGTTTGATACGAATAAGTTAATTTTCATTAATGATTTTTTATTTGAAAAGTGCTCATTCTGCCTGAAAACTCATCATTATCTTCGCTTCACTAACTCGTAAAACGTAGTTCAATGGCGTGTCGTTTATTTCGTTTCCACCGTGAAGTGTATTCGAGAATTAGGCCCAATATGTTGTCACATCACACTGGAATGGATCGTATCGTGACGTGGCAACAACTTCTAGAGGTACTTCATACTTCTCTTTTTGTGGACCAATCTTAGTAAAATTTTGCGATTTGTTGACCCTCGTTGTTGGCTGAGAGAAACCCGAGCATAAAAATGTTTGAACTTAAGTTCGTCTGATACACCGAAAAGTGCTCTATTTTTGTGACGAGGCAACGCTTCAAAATACCTATTTTTCAAATGCTTGTTTCTCATGCATTATAAAAAAATACGTTGGTTTAACCACTGCTCTTTAGACTAGTATTTCATTATTCATTCAATGGTATATAGACATTGAAGTTTGGTTGGGGGGGAATTCTAGCGCAGAGACACGAGTTTCGGACGTTTTTTCGAGTAAAGTTTTTTTTCCGTAAAAATAAAACAAAGAGTATCTTTACTATCTATTATATCGATTCCAGCCCTTCTGGTTATCTGAAATAAAACAGATTCTGAATCAGTAAAGATGCCGCTATCACATGAACCTCGGACAAGTCAAAAACATCTTTTTTGACAAGATGGCGGCCGTTTGAAAAACAAAATGCTGTTTAAAATTTTTTTTCTTACGTTTCCCGATTTTTAAAAAATAGTAAAATTTGAAAAATGTTATTTTTTAGAAATTCATGCGATAGAGAGATGCCTGCAGATTGTATAAATTTGACAGGAATCGGTTCAGTAGAACTTGAGATATCGTGTACGCCAGTTTGAAAAAAACTAGTTTCGAGAAAAACGCGTTTGAAGTTCATTGTTATGGCCGTACCAGGTTGAATACCGCATCACTAAAATGGCTCTAACTCGGTAAATAATAGGATTTTCAATAAGTCCTTTCTAGGGTATATTCTTATATGCCTAAACTACAGAAATATGAACGAAAAATTTTCTGATTTTTTTCAAATTTCTAGATTAGAATACTTCCTTAAGCAAAGTTGTTAATGTAAATGATGTCTAAAGAAACATTAAAATAGCGAAAATCTCAAATATTTTGTAATATTAGGCTGTCAAAAAAGTCCTGCGGTATTTTTTTTTGAATTTTCATTTGTTCATAAAATTAGTTACAATCATCTGTTTTAAGTCAAATATGCGCCGTTTTGTTCGATGTTCCCAACGAGATGCCAACTTCATAATACCCCTGTTATAGAAGCTCGCTTCCTTATTGGCAAAAAACTCGGATAGCCAATTTTCACAGGCCTCTTTTGTGGCTAACTTCTGACTACCTAGCTCGTTCGCCATGGACAAAAACAGGTGGTAGTCACTTGGTGCAAGGTCCGGAGTATACGGCGGATGCAAAAGAACCTCCCATCCGAGCTCCCGGAGCTTCTGGCGCGTCACCAAAGAAGTGTGTGGCCTGGCGTTGTCCTGATGGAAGACAATGCGGCCTCTGTTTATCAAAGATGCCCTTTTCTTCATGAGTGTTCCTTCAAGCGGTCCAGTTGTTGGCAGTACAGGTCCGAATTGAGCGTTTGGCCATAGGGAAGCAGCTCATAATAGATTATTCCTTGATAATCCCACCAAACACACAGCAGAACCTTCCTGGCCGTTAATGAGGGCTTGGCCACCGTCTGAGCCGCTTCAGCGGGCTTCGACCATGACCGTTTGCGCTTCACGTTGTCGTAAGTGACCCACTTTTCATCGCCAGTCACCATCCGCTTCAGAAACGGGTCGATTTTGTTGCGATTCAGCAGCGATTCACATGCGTCGATACGGTCAAAGATGTTTTTTGCGTCAACGTGTGTGGCACCCATACATCGAGCTTCTTTGTGAATCCAAGCTTTTTCAAATGGTTAATAACGGTTTGATGACTTATCCCCAGCTCTTGGCCGATGCTACGGCTGCTACTATGCCGGTCTTTCTCGGCTAATTCAGCGATTTTGTCGCAATTTTCGACGACAGGCCTTCCGGAGCGTGGCGCATCTTCGACGACCTCTACACCAGAACGAAAACGTTGAAACCATAGTTGTGTGGTAGAAATGGAAACTGTATCGGGTCCATAAACTGCACAAATTTCATTGGCAGCTTGAGATGCATTTTTGCCTTTGTCATAGTAGTACTGTAAAATATGTCGGATTGTCTCTTTATTTTGCTCCATATTTGCGACACTATAACTCACGAACGACTTAACCAAACAAAACACTGTCATAGACTATATTACAGCGCGCAAAAATACCTTTCCAACAAGCTATAGTATGACTCGATACAATGAATACAACTAGAACTACGCGCTTACAACGACACCTCGCGGAAATACAGCAGGACTTTTATATTTGACTAATATAATTATTTGGTTTTTAAATATGCTCTTCTCAAAGGTTGGTGTATGAAAATTTAATTCATTTCAAATAACTCTTATTACAACTAGTGCTTATAACGATTTTTTCCTAAACTTGATCTACAATTTAGTTATTTAGTGCATAACCCCATGGGATGGGTCTACTGGGTAATTGCCAAGCACATATTTGAGAAGGAAGCTATAGTTTCTTACAATATATCCGATTTCGAGAAAAATGGCCAGCAGTGAAACTAGGATTGGGCGATCTTAAGTAAAAAATCGATCTTGGCGATTCGATTTTCTAAACGGCATAGGGATCGATTCACTGATTTCACTTACCAGAGAATCGATCTTTAAAGAATCGAATGCCTTTTTTTTCTACTATTTGTGCTATATAAGTGTCGTCTTTTCTTTAAATATGGAATAAACATTTCACATTTTTATTCAAACATCAAAGAATTTTTATTTTGATACTCAGCATGAAGGTCAAAAAACAAATTTGAAAACAAAGAAAAGTATTATCCAGGGCATTCATCTTGTACCGTCATGGAACCATTTCATCAAATAAATTCATTGAAAATTATTATTAGAAATTCAACAAACTGATATTTGTTCAGAATTCCGCCGGCAATAATTCCATTAAATCCAACCGTGCCATATGTGTGGCATTCAGTCGAAATATTGGTCCCAGCCCAGCTCAAAAAAGATCGTTTCAGCTGGACCTGATGTCACCATCCAATTTCGTCACAATTTTCACTGTCAGTCTGGTGAATGTGATGGTGTGAGTATAATTTTCGACTGCTTGTTTTTTATAATGATCAACCTTAAAAAACTGCTTTACGAACACTAATTCGACAGCCTTGAAAAGGGTTCCAATATTTATGAAATTTTTCAGGTGATGTTCGATGAGATTAAAATCAATGTTCCTTAAAAAACACATTAACTAGATCGGAAAGATCGAAGAGAAAAGATCAATTTTCGCGATTTCCTCAAAATCCAAATCCGAAAAATCGGAAATCGGAGAGGAAAAGAACGAACTTTTAAATATCGATCCAAGATCGACCAATCCTAGTTTAAACTACAAGGTTTATTCGTCTTTAGCTTTGAAAGAGGCCATTTAGATGATAGTCAAAGGAGAATCCTTGGATAGAATCCACGATCGTATGTTTGGTAAGCGGACAGGCAACACGTTTGGCTACGAAAACCCTCAGAGCGAACCGATTATTTATAGTGTTAGTTCATTTCCTCCTTCTCCTTGGATGGAATGGTACACGATGGTTAGCTGCGATTGTTTTCGCAGTAGTCTGAATGTATTCAAATAGTACTTTTCCGCTACTTGAACCACTCATTTTACTCGGTAAAATTTGGAGAGCACAAATTGGATCAATTGAAAACTGGGATTTGGCACGTTTAGATGATGCTTTACATTTTGAAATTATTCAATTATTTGTTCCAAAAAAATCATTAATCAAAATCATGAGACGATGAATGATCCAATTGAGGGTGAGAAGTTCATCGTACATCTGCAGCGGAAGTCAGATAACAAGGTAACACGCTTCACTTTGGAAGATACTTTCTTTTTAGCTGTTATTTTAATCACGAGGAGGTTTTCGTAGCCACATTGATTGCGCGTTCGCTTAACATCGATCGTGAGTTCAAAACTCAGGACTCTTAATTGACCATCTTTGTGTTGTTATAGAATAAATACGTCCACGCAATAATCAGCAACGATGGAGATCGATTCACGGTCGTATGCAGATCGATTCATCCATACAACTGCTCTGCTCTGTAAGAAACATCGGGCTGTTGTTCTATTAATAACACAACAAAGATCATATCAACTGTCTCCATTGTCCGGTGGTCTATCTGAACAATGGAAGAACAGAAGAAATACTCTTACGCTTAAATGGCTACTGTGTAATGTAATTGTATAGAAGGAATATTTTACGCCAAAAAATGGTAACTGTGTTATGTGCTATTTATAGATACGACAAAACATGTGACTTGTATACGATTAAAATCCGGCCCTGTTACAGCTGAAATGCTAATGAGCCTAAACAAATAAACAAATGAGATGAAAAAAAATAATCAGAAGCCGATGACAGAAGAGGACACATCGAATCTCAAAATCTTATCTTATGAGGACTATAAACATCCCATTCGGATTCGGAAATACTGTGTGTGTGTGTGTGTATAATTTTTTTTCTATTTATGGCTTTAGCATTTGTTTACCAAGAAGTTTCTAGCTTCTATGTCATTCGCCTAATCGGGGATACCTTCACTCGGGCCATCTCACGTCACTCACGGTGCAGAATAGGAAAGATAATAATATCATCAATCTCGATGGCTGAGTGCGCAAACAAAGAGAATTTTAGGACAAAGCCATTCATTAGATACAATTTGAGCTTACCCCTTCAAGCTTCAACGCCCTTCATGACAGCATTGGGACATGCAGCCACTAGGCTTCACCGTCTTCCTTGTGTGCACAACCAAGACATATATCACCCATCATTGGAAGCCCATAAACATGCACATAAATCTTGTTCGTTTCTCACATAAATCTTCCTCCAGATGACCAATACGTGATCGGCGTGATCGTAAAATGAAGAAGAAACAACCAGTTATCATATGAATAGTGTTTACTAACACGTTGGCTTCAAATCATCCCAGTTCAACTGATTTTTTTTTGCGAGATGAGCAACTCGATTATGTAAGTTGCCTCTTGAGCTCTAAGAGCCTTTCTTCATTACTGCAGTCGGTCAACCGGTTGGCTCGGCAGATTCGGTGCGTTCCCCCGCAGTGGGGCAACAATGTATGAACATTTTAGTGTGACACGTTGTTTGGCTGGGTGCGCTGTAAGTTAACAGCAAATATTTGTTCGTGAATTGGAGAAATTGCGAGTTACGTGTTACGGGTAGCATTGCATGGTAGCGACACTTTGCACATGGGACGAAAAGAGTGATCTCATCAGGGGATTGCGATTGTGGAACTTTCGCTGAATTTTTATTGGTCGGGAGGCGATGTAGTATTTTTTTTCTCGTTGGGTGACAATATTCGCAAATGAATTCCGTTTCTGTGATAAATGGCAGATAAATAAAGGGGAAACTAATTAATTTACGATATAGAGAAAAAACGATATATTGAATATGTTATTAGGCCCTTTGTGTGTAAATAATGCGAATTTACTTGGTTAAAATGGAAGGATTGCATGTTCATAATTGAATAATCTAATTTGAAAGCATTGCCTGGTGAATATGCAGGGCGAGGAAGTAGGGTAGGGCGGGGCTAGTTGGTCATAGGGTAAGTTGGTCAGTGACGATATCTTGGAATCTGAGCGTCCAAATAATTAGCGATCTGTGGATGAAAAATAGCGAATTTCTGATACAAAAAATAAGCAAAATGGAAAAACTTTTTATTAAGTATTTTAAAAAATACGGACATGGTTCCGATTTTGACAAAAACCATTCACGGTTTGATCATTATAAAATGTGTTCTAAACCTGGTTAATAACCATGAAAAAAATCTGCTCAAACGTTAAACAAAGGTTTGTTGTACGTATTAGCTTTAAGTGTTAATGGAAATCGCTATTAAAATTATTTTTATTGAATTTTCATGAATATTCTTTTTCATATATAGAGGGGCTAGTTGGTTATACAAATTGCTCGTTTGAGAGCAACGCATATAAAACTTTCAGGTATGCCGTGTTTCATGACGCAAGCTATAAACAAATATAGAAAGCACATGTTTTACTGCTAAACCCAGTGTATTTGAAACGAGACAACCACCACACAAGCCACTTGCAATGTAATTGTCATATTTATATTTTTTGCTGTAAAATTTTCATTAAATATAATATCAGAACTCACAATAATGCATTCAGTAATGTAGCATACCTGGAGGCTATTTCTATATACTTTGGGGCGAACGGTACAAATGTCATCAAAACAAATGCGAGCATGAATGCAAGCGGTTGTGCGTCGCAGGGATGCCAGGTGATTTTTTTTTCAAAAGACTTGAAATGGTACGTCTTCACCATAACATGAATGTCTTCACCATAACATCGGAGGAAATCTCTTCGCATAAAAACGAAACTGTGATAACTCTATTTGTTTATGTCAGCTTTGAAATTTTGGTTGTAACTCAAACCATATCCATGAAACTAATTTTAGACCGGAAAACCTTCGATTTGTGAAGTGGTCGTTTGAAAGATCTAGATCAGTGATTTTCAACCGGTGGGGAATTCCCCCCTAGTGGGGAATTCGGTCAATAAAAGGGGGAATTGTGCTAGGGAATATTGCACAACTACTTCGCTTTGGAAATGACAATGACTAGCAAAAATTGCCACAAAAACTTTATTGGATAAGCTAAAATTTGCGATTCTCGGAAAACATTTCCAAATCTGAAATGTAATGTTCAATTTAACAACTTCGCAATGTTTCAAAGACTTTCGTCAGTGAATGATGATGGAACAGACGACGAAACAGTACAGAAGACCATAAAAAGGAGATTGTACAGCATTTGTCAAGGTTTTTTTACAACAAGTTAAACTTGAAACAAATTTTCCTTATACAGGTCGGACTTCATTATATACAGACTCGATTATATACAGACTCGGTTATATATGATTCGATTATATACAATTTTGGACTCGATTATATACAGAAGCGAAAAATATTTTTTTTTTCCAAATATGCCTTATTTAAGCTAAATTTTCATAATAGATTAAAAAATGTATAGGGGAAGGTGGTCCTATCCCGACCGGAAGTCCTGAAGCGTCTTCCCTTGAAACTCGGGAATGGTGCTACCTACCAAATTGTTAGTAGTGTCAAATGAAAGGTGGCACAACTGCCTTTTCGTTTCAGTTTCCGTTTTCGTTTCCGTTTCCATTTCCGTTTCCGTTTCCGTTTCCGTTTCCGTTTCCGTTTCCGTTTCCGTTTCCGTTTCCGTTTCCGTTTCCGTTTCCGTTTCCGTTTCCGTTTCCGTTTCCGTTTCCGTTTCGTTACCGTTTACGTTTGTACATGAGCTCTTTTGCTACCACCATATCGGTCTAACACTTTCTTTGTCAAACTCTATTGCATCTTTTCCGGTCTATTAGGGTTTTATTTTAGGGTTTTGATTGAACCGGAAGTCACCATCTTCGTTTCCAAAATGGCATTGGAATACGATATTCGACGTTCGTTGGTAAAATCCTTACGTCCAATACCCATATCGTAGGGGATTTCCATCATTTTGAACACTTAGAACCATTATCAGCAAACCGAAAGCAGAAACAAGATACCGCTCGTCAGTTATTTTTACATTTTACGGATATAATTTGGGGGGTCACGTTACATCAAAGAAGGGGCTGCAAAGGATTAATAGTTTGTTGCGGAAAAGGATAGTTTTAAATACTGTTTCTGAATTATTTTCAATAATTGTAATGTGTCAACCTTAAATGCATTTTGTTGATTGGAATAAGCGTTATGAAAAATCTTTTTAATTTCTGTTTCATTTCGGTTATTGGATACTTATAAAAACAAATCAAATCATTTCAGCTTAATTCAAGCATTGGTATTCCGTAACGATTTTCTCCAGGATGTTTCCAAGAAGCTCTCGCAGCAAAAATTGTCTCTCCAATGTCAAACGGTTTTCCTCCGCCCAAGAGATAACTGTATCGATGCTGCGCAACGCCGATTCATTTGAAATGCGTTGTCCTGAATCCTCTTCTATGTCAATCGAATGGGATTCCATTGCCGATGAAGCATTTGTATCTTGCGTAGTCGAACATGTATTGTCACCATCATAAAACGACGTGTTTGGATGTAAAACGACGTGTTTGGATGTAAAACTATTTCGATGCCGTATAATAAACAGGTAAATCATTGACATTTTTCAATGCTCTTGGTTGCTTGAATTTACCAATAACCATGAGCGGAAGCTTGTATGAGCCATCAGCATTGCTGCATGGCATAAACGTTACTCGCTCCTTGTTCCCTTTCGTCCGGGTGCCGATGACTCGTCCATTGAGACAAATGTGGACGAAGGAGTGCATTTAAAAAAGAGACCACTTTCATCGGCGTTGAACATTTGGCTGGGAGACAGATGACGCTGACGCACTATGATCGAGAATTGTTCAATATATGCATCAATGCATGCAGCATTGTTGGACAATTTTTCGCCGGTTATTTTTAAAAACCTTATGTTGTGTCTCCTAATGAAGTTAATGACGTATCCACGACTACCTTTGAACTTTCCGTCGTGGTAGAGTTGATCGTACAATTTCTTTGCTTGGATTGTCAATATGTCCTGGCTAATAGGAACATGGCGTTCACGTTTCTGAAAAAACCATATGTACAATGCATCATCAAGCAGTGGATACTTCGCCTTCTTGAAAGTTTTTCGCTTGTCTATATAAATTATTATTTTAATAAAAAAATCTATTACTTAGAGCCGGGTAATTTAACAAAACTTTTTACAACTTACCCATTCGGATTTGCCGCTGTGCAATTCGTTCTTCGATCTTTATCTTATTTTTCTTCAGATGGTACACCGTTGCTTCAGCAATGTTATATTTCCGTCTTACGTCACTGATCGACAGCCCATGGTCGAGATCAAAGGCTATTTTTATTTTTTCAGTAAAAGTTAAAACATTTCCTCTCTTTTGATATTTGAAACAGTCTCCATTATAGGTTTTTAGTTGCTTGTAAACAACAAGACGAATTCAAATAACGGGTTGCATTTTTGGGAAAAAATGTAAATGATATTTATTTCAATTAATTGAGATGTTTTATAACTTCATTCAATACCAAATTTTTTCATCTCTCAAATTAAAGTAACCGAATCGTTCTAAGCAGACCACTTTTTAAATTATAGCCAGCTTAAAGCAAACATCGTCTAAAAAAGAAAAGTTCAATAACTCTGTTATTGTTGAGATTCGATCATGTGCGCAGAAGGATTTTTTTCATCAAATATGATCCTTTATCACCTCCTGAAAGAATGCGGATTTTTTATGTGAGAAAGGTATTTTCTGACTTTAAGGGGATGAATCAAAAATTAAATTCAACTTTTATATTCAAAAAACACAAAATATAATATTATATGCATATATTTAAAAAAATTATAAAATAAAAAAAAAATTTTTTTTGACTCGATTATGTACAGGATTCGATTATATACAGTGAAAAAAATCTGGAGACTGTATATAATCGAGTGCGGGCTGTATCAAAAAACAAGATTTGGACATGGTTTGAACTGCTTCCCGACTGGCAGTGATGAAATTTTCGGATGAATTTCAAATTCATGAAATGAAAAATTTCATGAAATTTTTTGTTGTCTTTTGTGTTAATCTGGAAATCTGGAAATCTGTGAATCTACATTTCCTACAACGCAGCTGACGGAATTAAAACACCGTAACAGAGTGGATATCGAAGATGACATGGGGGGTGCTTTTCGACAACGTTCACAAGAATTACGATTTTGGCGGAAATAGTTCAGGTGCAGATGCCATACTGTCTTGTCAAACTTTATATACCTTTTTTGTAATCAGATACAAACATAACATCAAATTTGTTGCGAATATAACTCGAAAACCGTTTGTATTCTTTCATTATTTTACTGATATTCTACAGACTTTCTTACAAAATACTGATAGGCAGTAAGCACTGGGATTAATTTTCGTAAAGGGGGGAACGGAGTAAAAAAGGTTGAAAACCACTGATCTAGATTAATCTATTGTATAGTAGGGCCAAAATGATAGGAATTCAATGTCACAATCATTCGAAATTTCGAGCGCAAATGAACTAATGTCTTCTAGAGACAATAAGTATTCAGACCGCTTCGTTCGCTGAGACTAAAGCCCTACTTTTTTGACGATATTTTTGGCCAATAGTTAGAATTTCATGGAAATAATATCTTTTAAAAATCCACGTACGCTATCATACTGAAATGTCTTCACATATTTCATAATGTCTTCACAAAATCAAATGTCTTCAATGTCTTCTGGCATCTCTGGTTCGCCACAAAGTGGAAGAGAGACGAAATCGCTAGAAAAGATTGTCTGACTAATTTTCAACGATGGTAATTTGAAATTTTCATTAATTTGTTTTACTACATTAATTTTTTATTTAATTAAATTATAATGAAGGAAACTTCTAATTGAAAAACGCTCATAAAATAACATGCCTATTACCCCGTGTGTGGGGTTAGTTGTTCAATTTATTCTGAAAAATAAAGACGTTAAATAGAAGAGAAACGACAAATAATAGATTCTCTGGTTATTTTTCATTGAAAGGGTAAAAGGTAAGCTTCATTGTGGTACACAACATTCTAACGCAAAACTTCGTACTACAAAGTTATAACCAAATTTATTCAAAAATGACCAACTAGCCCCACCCAACCCTACTTTCCAATATTGTCCATTTGAATTTCTTTCTAAGGCCTTTGCAGAGTGCAGTCCGCTCGTCTCATACTGAGAAATTATGACTATCCACCATTATGATCATTTTTTTCAATACAACGTTTTTTTTAAATAGTAAAATAACGAAGTTTCTAGTACCTATCTTTATTCAAAGCTTTAACAATTTAAAACTGCATTCGGGCTTGTTAATCTGATAGAGAATTTTCGCCTCCCAAAATGGATAGGGCCACCAGACGTCGATGGTGAACATTCGACATCGCGATTTGTGATCTTGCCCAATATTTACAGAGCGTATCATTGATAAAATGAACAGTTTACTTCGAATGTAATAAGCATGTTATAAACATGCAAGTTTTTTGGTGTCTCAGACACTTATAATCTTTCCATCTTTTTCCCCATCAGTTGTATCGTTCGATTCGATACACCTTTACGGTTTTATTGATACAATAAGTCTGCTTCTATTTCGATTGATTTGGTTACGGTCAATGCATTTCTGCATATGGTGAAACTTATAAACATGTTTACTGCGTTCAGCGCTGATCATTTCGTAACATTATTAAACTGGGTCGAAAACATCAGGCTTTGCTTTTAGAATTTTAACCAAAGAAGAGTAATTTCCATTTCTGTGATTGTCAGTTCTAGTAAGGCAATCGACAAAGCTATACCTTTTCAGCTGAACATTACAGTTAATTGACATCTCATGTAAAATTATATGACTTTTCTCTTCTTTTTCTTTCTCCACAATTCCCAAAAAACGACCCAAAATGGTTGAAATGTTTCTGTGTTTCCAAATATGCAAGAAAAGTTAAGTAGGATTTAATTACAAATTAAAAGTAGGACTGGGGCAAAAATTAGCATAAACGCCGCTCCCACCGTCGTTGCCACTCAATTGTTGTGTGTTGTGAGCCATTTCGTGCAGTCTGCCACCGGGCTGCTTATCCTAGGGCTATTACGCACATTTGATTGTCAGTTTCTCACGCAGCCACCCACCCCAGAACAATGTAGCAACAAGGTGATACGGCTGTCGAAGAAATCTGAATTGAATTATCAACGTCAAAATGCGGCTAACTTGGCTTTTTCTTTTTTGGTTAATCGTTGTTTACTTTCCGGGCGTGGAGAATAAAGAAACAAAATCCGTGCGAGTGTTTCACTATTTCACACTTGTGTGAGCGTGAAATGAATTATTGCTAACCGCTCGTCAGACGGCTGAATAATTTAGTTTTTTTTTGCGCAGGTGTCAAAACGGTAACGAGTTGGCGCTCAAAACTGTTGTACAATTTTCTTGTTAATTCTATTGAGAAACGTCTTATAGCGGCACTGTTGCAATTTGCAGATGATGGATTCGGTTGACGATGCCCATCTTCAGAGCATCGAACATTCGGTTTGCCTTATTAAGCCAACCTTAAAGTCGTTCTTGTTCTCGGTAGCGCTTCGGCCCATGATAGAGTCATATTTTATAAGTTTTTGTCTCCCAACTCCATCAACCAATCCATCCAATAGAATAGCGTGTGAAACAAATGCTGAAGGTTCATTAGAAAAATATCATGACTAACGAGGGTCTTAGACGAAGTGTAAGTGTTATGATAATGTGAAACACATCAATATTTAATACACGATGTTCTGGATTGCAAACTAATCTGAGCTATATTTCTGAGTTGAGTCCTATGCTTCGATTCAACGTGAGATTTTGAAATTGAAATGTACGTTACATCGATGTTCCCCTGTACACGTTTTCCAATGAATTGTTTTTTGACGTAGGACTACGTCTAACCGGAAGATATAGGGGGTGAAATGGAAATCCAGGCACTGAACAAGTAGGAAAAAATGCAAGATTTGGAACGCTTATAACTCGAGCATTTCTCAATAGATCGCAAAGGTTTTTGCCTCAATTGATAGGAAATATATCTACGCATCTATCATAACGAATAACATTTCATTTTTCTTGAGATAAATAATTGAATAATTGTGAAATATCAAGCATTGTCAAAATGCACTATGTGCCCATTTTTGATTGGTCCATTTTGTGCTCCTCAAATCGTACCGACCAAAACGGGCAACCAGAGCAGCAGCGAAATAGAATGAAGCACGATTGGAAAGGAAAAAGAAAAAAATGAACGAAACATTGGTCGCAGTCTCACACATGCGTAAGTCTCGAGCCAGCCAGTCAGCTTAAAAATCCCCGCTCCGCTGCCGTAACGATCATTCTCGTTCAAACCGTACACCACATCGGTTCGCATCACAACACATCAACAAACCAACCCAAGCAGCCATGTCTGGACATGGCAAAGGAGGAAAAGTGAAGGGAAAGGCAAAATCCCGCTCGAACCGTGTTGATCTGGAGTTCCCCGCAAGGGTAGCTAGGCCGAGCGCGTTAGTACCAGTGCACCAGTCCACCTAGCCGGCGTTATATAGTTTCGGCCGCCGAAGTGATCGAGTTAGCTGGCAAAGCTGCTCGCGACGATAAGAAAACCCGCATTCGGAACAGAACACATTCGGTTAGGTGGACATCAAGACAACAGGCAGTTGCGATGGCAAACGCAATCGCAAAACGGCATCAGGTAGCAAGAGAAAAAAGTTTGTTCTTTATACAAACTGCTTTGGTGGCAAATCCAGAACAAGGCGGCATCGAGGGCGTTCGAAATGTTTTTTTTCAAAACCACGAGTACTAAGTTTTCTAAATTGGAACCATTCCATAAAACAAGGCGCTTTTCAGGGCCATTAAACCTTCCAAAAAAGAGTTTAGGAGATACAGTTCAATGCTTTCTAAAACATTATCCAAAATAATAATAAAACACAAATTGATTTTTTCATAATTTGTTTGCCAGGATCTGATGAGTATGTGAATTTGGCAGTTGTTCTGAGCTTATTGATAGTTGGGGACTTTCCTGATTATTCAATTTTCACCAATTCTTAAGTTGTTTCCAGATTGAAAGTACAGTAATTTACAATTAGTTCGACATTTAGCTAATTGGACGGACATGTAATGCGACTTATTTAGTTGGACATTTTTGTAAACATAGAGATCCAAATTATGACCCCACATTGAAAGTCGACACTGTACCACTGTCATCGTAAATATTCAATTACAGGTTGAAATCGCCTCCAATGCGACACTGAGTGGCGCTTCGGCACGTCGCATTCAATGTAATTTACTGTAAAATATGTCACAAGCTGGATGGGAAGAAATTTTCCAACTGTGAAAGCTGTGGCGAGTGGCAAATGCAATCGCTAAACAGAGAGGTTTAGCCGAACAAGATGGGGATATCGAGTGATAACAAAACAATAAACTCTTTGGATTGAAGATAATTATGTGATCCTGAAAAGGACCCTTTTTAGCCTGCATGTGAATCCAACGAGCGAACAAATCGTAATGAATGTATTTTTTTTGCCATCGCTCCCTTTTAACGCTCATTCGTTCGTCTCGTTGGACTCGCACCTCTGGCTGAGTCTGCCGATTTGTCTCTATCCTGTGAGTGTGTACCGCTTGAGTACAAAACACGCGGACCCCAAAAAAATATCTTATTTTCTTTCAAACCGTAAACCCGTGAGGTTGTACGGCATCGGCATCGTGGACGTAACAAAGGAGGACAAGTTAAGGGAAAGGCAAAGTCTCACTCGAACCGTGCAGGTCTCCAGTTCCCTGTTGGTCGCATTCACTGATTGCTCCGCAAGGGTAACTAGGCCGAACGGATTGGTGCCGGAGCACCAGTATACCTAACAGCGATTATAGAGTTTCGGCCGTCGAAGTGCTCGAGTTGGCTTGCAAAGCTGCTCACGACAATCAGAAAACCCGCATCAAGAACAGAGCAGCTTCGGTTCGGCGCTCATTAAGGCAACAATTAGTTTCAGTGAGTGGCAAAGTGTTTCTCCGGCACGTCGCATTAAATGTAATTTACTGAACAACATGTCACAAGCTGGATGGGAAGAAATTTTCCAACTGTGAAAGCTGTGGCGAGTGGCAAACGCAATAGCTAAACAGGAAGGTTTAACCGAACAAGATGGGAATATCGAGTGATAACAAAAACACAACACCAAAGGTTCTTTTCAGAACCATCAACATATTCATAAAGAGTAAACAGTAAACTAATCCATTTTTCAGGTAGATAGGTAGGTATTCACGTATTCAAAATAAAACAATATATTTAAAATATATATTTAACAAAAGCTGTCCCCTTTGTATTGTCCTACGTCACTCCGGTTATGTCCCCGACATTACCCACCCGTCTTTTTTATTTATTTATTTATTATGTTTTATGTCTTAAATGCTGTCAAAACGGGTCCCACGAAGCGGTAATTTGAGTTTCGGAAATAGGGAAAGGTCACGCGGGGCCATATCTGGAGAGTACGGTGCTTGTTCAATCACTTTCGTGCCATTTTTGGTCAAAAATTCGCTCACATCGATCGATCGACATTGACATTGACACATTGAGCTGGTGCATCATCGTGGTGCAAAATTCTAGAGTTATCCTTCCACAAATCGGGACGAATTTCTTTTTTCAAATGCCTCATAACCCCAATGTAATACTCGTTATTTTCCGTTTGGCCGTCCGGAAGAAATTCTGAATAAAACACATCGTATCAATAACCGCAGAGTAAAAAAAAGTCTCAGGAGGGTAGTGTCCGAGACACGACTGGAATGTTTTCCTAACACAGACGTCAGAACCATGGAGTGTGGGGAAATTGGCATTGCAAATATGATGCAAGCTGCGGGTACTTTTATTGGTAATTATCTTATATTATATTGGTGAGTTTTTTTTATTTATTTCATCCATACATAACACAGGAGGCATCTAATCTAGGATCACAGAGGGTGGATTTCATCATATCTCATTCCACTTCGGCATCTTTTATCTGATACGCACCATCCAACGACTGTTTACCATCTTTCTGTTAGAATCATTCGATAAACACTGGTGGAGTGAAGAAAAAGCCCAACAACAACCTTTTCAGGGCCACCAAATCATTATCAATGAGTTTAACGATGTAATACATCAAACATATCCAAAATCAATAGATAGCCTAACGGAATCCTACGTCAACTATTTCATGGTGGCCCTGAAAAGGTTGTTGTTGGGCTTTTTCTTCACTCCACCAGTGTTTACCGAATGATTCTAACAGAAAGATGGTAAACAGTCGTTGGATGGTGCGTATCAGATAAAAGATGCCGAAGTGGAATGAGATATGATGAAATCCACCCTCTGTGATCCTAGATGAGATGCCTCCTGTGTTATGTATGGATGAAATAAATAAAAAAAACAGGAAGTGGGTTATATCTATGGTATAACCTCAAGGGTGACGTAGGACTATCGTTGATTTAGAGATCATTTGTTTGAAGTTGAATCTAAATCCATTCTGAATGAATGAATAAATGAATATTTGGGAGACTTCGAAAACGAGAGCGTTACGTTGGAGGCACAAGGTTTTATGCATCCAATATAGGATACGAAAAACCTTGTTCTGAAGAATAATCTTCAGAAGCTAACCTGCTAACTGTACTTGATTGACAAATCACAAACTCAAATGTATTATATGGATATTTTATGGATAGAAAACATTCAATTAAACTCTTTCACATGAATATATTTTGAAAATTCCCAGAGGAACTGGCAGATTATTTTCAGTAACGATTAGTTATTTCCACATTTTCCTCGATACTGGAAGCCCACCAGTGGTTAATACCAACTCGATAACCACCTGTTAATAGCACTTGATTGAAAAATATTTGGTCGCAGTGTTACATGGATAGAAAACATTCAAATAATCTCTTTCACATGAATATATTTTAAAATTCCCAGAGGAACAGGCAGATTACTTTCCAGCAATGATTAGATTTTTCCGGAACTTTCTCGATGCTGAATGGCATCCTAACGGAAAGAGTTCGGCGCGTGTATGTGTCGATCCTTCGCCGTCCACCTCCTCCAGCACGTTAGGCAACGATGTTGTCTTGTCGATGTCCTCACGAAAAATGAATGTGTCTCACCACCAGAATATCGCTTAAGTATGCTTTTTGTGTGTGATTGAATCGAGAGAAGGTGTGGTTTACGATGGCAATTTGGAAGGAAAACTAGAGGGGAATGAACTCTCTGAGCTCGGAACTTTCGGCGACTGAGCAATAATCGATTGCGGGCGCATACAATATTGGATACGGAAATATCCTACTGATGGGGAAGAATAATCTTCTGAAGCTATCCTGTTAATTGCGATTGATTGAAAAACCACAAAACCAAATGTATTTGATCACAGTGTTACATGGAAAGAAAACATTCAAATAAACTCTTTCACATGAATATATTTTGAAAATTCCCAGAGGAACTGGCAGATTATTTTCAGTAACGATTAGATATTTCCACATTTTCCTCGATACTGGAAGCCCACCAGTGGTTAATGCCAACTCGATAACCACCTGTTAATAGCACTTGATTGAAACATATTTGGTCACAGTGTAACATGGATAGAAAACATTCAATTAAACTCTTTCACATGAACATATTTTGAAAATTCCCAAAGGAACTGGCAGATTATTTTCCAGCAATGATTAGATCTTTCCGGAACTTTCTCGATGCTGAATGGCATCCTAACGGAAAGAGTTCTGCGCGTGTATGTGTCGATCCTTCGCCGTCCACCTCCTCCAGCACGTTAGGCAACGATGTTGTCTTGTCGATGTCCTCACGAAAAATGAATGTGTCTCACCACCAGAATATCGCTTAAGTATGCTTTTTGTGTGTGATTGAATCGAGAGAAGGTGTGGTTTACGATGGCAATTTGGAAGGCAAACTAGAGGGGAATGAACTCTCTGAGCTCGGAACTTTCGGCGACTGAGCAATAATCGATTGCGGGCGCATACAATATTGGATACGGAAATATCCTACTGATGGGGAAGAATAATCTTCTGAAGCTATCCTGTTAATTGCGATTGATTGAAAAACCACAAAACCAAATGTATTTGGTCACAGTGTTACATGGATAGAAAACATTCAATTAAACTCTTTCACATGAATATATTTTGAAAATTCCCAAAGGAACTGGCAGATTATTTTCAGTAACGCTTAGATATTTCCACATTTTCCTCGATACTGGAAGCCCACCAGTGGTTAATGCCAACTCGATAACCACCTGTTAATAGCCGCGCGTGTATGTGTGTGTAGCGATGTCTTCCCAGGGAACCGTTTGTGGCATCACTCTCCTCCTGATAGATTCCCTTCTGGCCTAAGGTGCACAAACAGGCTCTTGGTGACACCGTTCATCCGCGCTTTCATGATAAATAAAGAGCTTCACCGCAACAGCGACAACATGCTCCAATCGCTGTTCAATTAGAACTGAGTGGATTTCCGAGCGCCGCTCGCTTATATACCGATTGGTGATTTCAATAGCCTGTTTTGAAAGCAATTTTAAGACTATTGAAACAAGTTTTTGGATCAAAAAGTAACAAGTATATAACGCGTAGACATTTTATCTTTCGAATGAAGTGTTTATCATACCATTTCGTTCAGTTGTTTAGGAGCTATTAACGCTCAAAATCTCGGTCTCCGGCGTAACGCTTTCGTTTTCGAAACTTTGATTTTACACCCCGGTATAGAAATGAAAGACGTAGTCCTACGTCAAAACTCACCAATATAATATAAGATAATTACCAATGAAAGTACCCACAGCTTGCATCATATTTGCAATGCCAATTTCCCCACACTCCATGGTTCTGACGTCTGTGTTAGGAAAACATTCCGATTTGCAAAAACGCAAGCGAGTACAAAAGTACAAGCAGCTTGTATCTATTTTGCAATGCCGATTTCCACAGGCTCCATGGTTTTGAAATTTGTGTTAGGGAAACATCCATTCATTCCAGAGATCGTACCTCAATCGTTGCGCAATCATAACTGAGTGGAGTTTCAGGCGGCATTTGTTTTTATACCGATTGGTGTGATTTCATTAGCCTGTTTTGAAAGCATTATTAAGGCTATTGAAACAAGGTGTGTTTTTTTGTGTTCGGCATTTATTTGAATCGAGAAGGTGGAGTGGGTTTTGACGTAGAACTACGTCTTTCATTAAGGGTGTCAAATCAGAAAACAGGTCACGTTTTTATGAAATAAAGTTAGCGTTAATAACTATTTTTGCCGCGAACGGATTTTGGCGATATACATACTAAACGAATCGGAAATTCCGTAAGATTTGTTTAATATGCCATACAATAGAATCCCCTGGTTAGTAAATGGTTAAAATTCATGAAAACTTTAAGTGTTTCTATTTTCCCATACATTTGTTCTGTCCATTTGAGTGCTTTCCCGAACAGAGATATCAATAACGAGCAACTTATCGACGACCAACGGAGGGGAAATCGTAGGATTTAAAGTCTCCGTGAAAAAAGGAAAAGAAGAAGAATGAAGGGGAATACGTGCCTAGAGTATAAACAGTGGATCTCACTGAGGCAAACTTTCATTCGGCATCGGACTGTTGAGTAATCCAGTTCACTTTGCTTTCGCTGCGCTCCGATCTAAGATTGGACCCCATCAGTGGTAATCCAACTAGGAAATCGTCGTTTGATTTTTCGGTTCGTTTTTCGCGTTATTTGTATCGTGTGTTCTTCTTTCCGCATCATAAATTTGACGCTTCGCGTAGTGTGCGATGAGCAAGAAGAAGAGGAAGGCAGGCTCGAGCCCTGCAGAAAACGAACGCATTGCCAGGGGCAATAAAATTTCGAGGTAAGCGTCATCTAATGATGTACGCGGTGTTGGTGCAGTGAAAAGCGCTCGCACTGAACCGAGCCTTCGCAAATGTGGCACCGCACCGAACAACAGCGAAGTAGGCGATTTTGGCGCGTCGGTCGAAAATGTAAACGCCCAGGCAGCAACCAAAATCAAGCTCCCCCCGCTGGTGGTGAAGGCGGTCGCTCTTGACAAACTCATCAGCGAATTCGCATCGATGGGTGTTACAGCAGAGTACAAGCTGTGTGGCATAATTCAGTCTTTTTCCAAGCAGTTAACATTGTTTATTTTCCGTCTTCATAAGGACTTCGTTGGTGCCTTTGAGAATGCATCAATGCATTAAACTGACGTTATGGCGAAGCAGATGTTAAGGTTGTGCACCAAAAAATTATTTGGGAATACCAAGCATCTTGAATGTCTTACTTGGAATGTTACAAGTTATTTGGGTTCGCATGCCAGTCGCAAAACTGCCTTCAACTAGGACTGCATTTGCGCTAATATTGATCATAATGAAGCATTGCTACTGTTTTCGAGGTTGTTATTAACAAAAAGAGTTTATTTCTCTTGTTTAGTCATCAAGAAAGTAAATGTTCTGGAATTTTGTATGTGATAAGGTTTCGCTTAACAGTAGCAAAACTTCCTCCACTAAGGGTGACAGCTGCGCTTCTCTCGAGCATGAGAAAGTAATGCAACTCTTTTCGAGGCCAGTAATATTAACAGAAGCGTTTCTTTTGAGAATAGCGCAAAATGATGAGAAATGTTTATATTGCTAGTAGTTTCAAGCCACCAATGTATGGCTCTGTATGCATGCTATGGTGAACGCTTGTTTGGCGCTTGGTTTATGCTTAGTTTGTACGAACGATATCTAGAGGTGCGATTCCTTTGAGACAATACTAAATAACATGTAGCATGATATTTGATACTTGCAAGTGTTGTCATTGTTGTTGTTTACATGCGGTGCCAAAGATATATTGATGTAGTTATGAGATATGGAATAATGGTTCTGATGCAACATGTATATAATCGACTGTAGCCGAGTCTATGTCAATTTCGAAAAAGGCCACCGGAATAGCCTTCGAGGTTTTCAATGCATTGACATGAAATAAATTGCGACATATGATTGTTTTGCGAGGGCAAGAAAGAATCATCAATCAATTATCGTCAACTGATTCTACAATGAAAAAATCATTTCAGAGATTATTCTACTAAGCAGTTGTTTGTAAAATTTCACAGCATTATAGAATAATATCCGAAGGTATAAACAAGCGACTTATATAAAATAACAGCGTAGTTCTACGTCAACAATGCGGTCGTATCTTGGACACAACCTCCTATAATTTTTTGTATTTTTGTTTTCAATTTGAAGAAATATCTGATGGAAAAAATATGTCATTCAAACGATGAGGTGATTGTAGGAATAAATGAATATTTTTCAGACTTGAACATATCCAATTCGGAAGAAACCAATAAAATACAGCAGCGTTGAACGAAGTATATAAACCTAAAAGGAGACTGAGAAATAAAAGATGTTTACCCTAAAAAATAAGGAAGTTTTTATTTTTGCACGGACTTTTCAAACGACCCTCGTAGTACAACATAATCACGCATCTTTATCGCATTGGACTTGCATGGAACAATTTATGTGAACATACTTCATGCTGTCCGCTCTCAACTACCCAGATCACTTAGGTCAAAGGGTAGACAAACTAGAGTCCCTGTCCAGGATATTTTAGGTAACCGTGATCCTAATCTTCTGCTTCATCTATCTCAATTCTCCAGAAACGTCGAAGTCAAAATTTAATGGTGTCACTTTTCTGTCTGATTGTTATATGTGTAAGAATAAAATTTGCATATTCCAAATTCTATGCATTAAATCAAAAAACCGTCAAAGCAGCGGGTCCTGCAAATATAAAGATTGAGTCATTAAATATCTAGATGCACTGAATATTTTGACAGCAGTTTGTTTAAAATTGTGTGGCACGGACTTTAGTCCTCGAGGCATTGTGACATGTGCTGACTTTAGACGGCAACCCTACGCATTGGCCGTCAACATCGATGCCCACTTCTCGATGCTTATCGTAGCGACCCACGTTATTTCTTCCTCTTTGACTCTTCGACCGCCAAGCAGGTAAGACATGTGGAACAACCAGGTTTTACGATCCCTTTTCCCAACAATAAATCGGAACTGCACAATGGCGATCCTGCCAGGAGTTGCAGGTTATTTTCTCTTCTTTCCTTTTACTGCAACGTAATTGTCGAGCCAAAATCAAATATCTATACTAGGTTGGGAAAAGGGATCATATTCAACTGCATGTAGAAGAATCTTTTAGTTTGCGAAAAAATATATGGTGCTTAAAGTGAGTTTAGGTTTACAGCAAGAACTAACGCAAAGTGGAATAGAGCGATTAAGGTGGCCGTACACTGTTTGCCCGGAGGTCAAATATTTGATATTTTTTGACAGAGAAAGGTTGATTTGATATTTGTACAAACACTATTTTGTTTGCCACTCTTCAATTTTCAACAGTAGTAAACAATATCAAACACCGAACATGGAAAAAAATCAACTGAAGTATTCAAGGTAACCTAACAATGTACCGACAGGTTCGAAGAACAGACTGAAAAAATATTTTAGGCATCCAATAATTGAATATTTGCTTGTCGTGTTTTGTGTACAATATATTTGATCAGTACACGTTGACCAAATTTTATCTGTCAAAAAGAGTCAAATATTTGGCTTCGGTCAAACAGTGTATGAGCACCCTTAGTATGGCTTTTGTAAATAGATATTTCCGTGAGCGAATCAAAGAATCGCGCTAAGCGGGTTGAGCTAACCGCGTTGATTAGAACGAAACAAGGCAATCGAGTATAACTATCGCATATAGCGGGTCGAATAGACCGCGCGAAGCATAGTTTGTGAAAATCATGGTGAGCGGATCAAAGAATCGCGCTGTGCGGTTTGATACAACGCGCCGAGACGAAAGGAAAACAAGTCAGGCGGGTCGAAAGACAGCGCAGAGCAGATAAAAAGTGCCGTGTTAAGCGTGTCGAAAAACATCGTCGAGCAGGTTGACAAAATCGTGCTGAGCAGAACAGACAAATATGAAAAATTACTACATATCCGAAAGTTTATTTTTTTGTTTTTGCTTCAACTATGTGCTACCAGAGAAGCGGATTTACAAATCACGCTCTAGAATAAGATGAAATGAGTTAATTCGCATCGTTTTGATGTATCATTGCAGATTCTCAGTGAATTAAATAGCGAAATAAATCACTGCTGAAATGTCTGGTGAAGGAAAATACGTTCGTCGTAGTGGGGGCAAAAGTGCGCACTTATTGAATTGTACTTCTGAGGTAACTTGTAACAAAAATAAATACTTCATCATCAGAAGCGGGAGAAGCATCATTACTAGAGTGTGTAGGCACCATCTAGTGGGTAAGAGGGGGGTGTTGTATGATGTTTTATGGGTGGATATGAGTGGGTGTTATGGTCCAACATACCACGTGGGAATTTTTGGGAGGGAGGAGACTGACATTATAAGATATTTGAAAATGTCCAACATTTGAAACAGAATTCGTTTTTGTTAACAAACTAGCTGACCCGTTGAACTTCGCCCCACCCACAATTGATATATTGATATGAATCATTTCGAACACTCAAGTTTTCACAGAAATTATTTTTATGTACGTTATCTATACTCGCGGTATATATTTTTTTACATAAACCTGATGTAGACTGAGACGCATCAATCCTGATACTGAATGTTCAAATCCATTGCTCCTTTATTGAGTTAAATCGTGAGGAACGGACACCAAATCATTTGTATTTTTATAGATCAAGTTAATAAATACATAGTTACCTGATTTATTTGAAACTCATTGTTGAAAAAATAACAATATCTATTTGAAGTTCATTGTGAAAACATAAACATAAACGAAACTTAACCGTTATTGAATTGAATGCATGGTGAAAATAAAAACAGTTTTCATTTGAAATTCATTTTGAATTATTTTGAAGCAATTGTTTATTTTTCTTCCTCATCTTGGATTTTGGTTTTGAGGATTCCGACGCTTTGCCTTGGAGCGCTGTTGCTTCGTTGCGCTGTTTTGGGGTTCGAAGAGACAGACGATGGCTCCTTATGAAGCTAGGAAGCCCAATCCTTTCCTGCCAGTTTTGCAACTTTGTTGAATTCGTTCTGGAGGTTGTGGCTTCCGCAAAACCAAACGACAGGTGCCTCAAATCTTTGAGAGTCATACCCTAGAAAGCTTTGTCCAGTGCTCTGCAATGGTTCGCCAGATCCTCAGATTGTTGACTGGTCTGAACCGCTCTAGGTGCTCGCTGGCACATCCCAGCAGAAGTAGAAATGTCAATAAAAGAAGATTCAAAACATAGATCACTTACTGATATGAGCCTCTTCCTCAGAGCTGATTCAGAAATACCGAGGTCCACCGCAATCCGACGCTTCGAGACTCCCTCCCGAAATCTTTGTCGGCCCGATAGCATTTTCTGGAGGGCATTTCTTCAAATCAGTTTTCTTGTTATGGATCCCGTTCAAAATATGGTTGAAAACATTTTATGATTTTTGTCTTTCGGGAACATATTGAGGTACAAATTAAAAATCAAAAATCAAGCACATCGTGAAAATCGTCCAATTTCAAACGATTATTGCTCAGTCATTTCATGATAGATTGATGAAATTTTTGCGTCAATCCATTTCGGCACTCCATAACATTGTTTTATATTGAAGAAAATAATATATGTCATGAAACTAACTATCAAACAATTGAAAAATCTCAACCCCTATCCTAACGGAAATACCCACTTCTGATTGGTCGAAATTGACGACACATGCGGCAGGTCCCTAACAGAGACTTCAAAACCAAGCTGACTGGGGAAAATCGGCATTGTAAATACATGAAAGTAGGGGGAACTGTTGTTCCCATCGAAATGTGTTCCCTAACAGAGACACCAAACCCGGGGGAAATCGGCATTGCGAGTATAAGCAAGTCGGGGGCATTTTTATTTTGCAAGTAAGGTGAGCGATACGATTAATCCTAACAAGTCGGTTGAAAAGTTTATAAGGTAACAATTTTGTTTGCAAAATTCAGTTTTATTATTCAACATAATTGCCTTCGAGAGCGATAAAGCGATTATAGCGATCTTGCAACTTTTCACAACTAGCGATCTGGCAACCTTTACAGTACTCTTTCGACTCTTTCTCAAAATATGCCTTAGTTTCGGTAATTCGGAATTTTCAGTAATTCCGGTGATATTCCACAGTTCACTACAATAGATCAAACTAATGGTCGCAGTGGTACAATGCTCCTACAGAAGATATTCCACAGTTGCAATGGAGCAGAGTCCAGATAACGTTTGTCAAGCCAATCTTTGGTTTGCACTGTATTTTTTCCATCAAAAAGTAATGCTTTATCAATACACGAAATTCGAATTTTTCCATTTTTTTCACAATAACAAAACAGGAAGTGGGTTATATCTATGGTATAACCGCAAGGGTGACGTAGGATTATCGTTGATTTAGGGATCATTTGTATGAAGTTGAATCTGAATTCATTCTGAATGAATGAATATTTGGAGAACTTCGAAAACGAGAGCGTTACGTTGGAGGCACAAGGTTTTATGCATCCAATATTGGATACGGAAATATCCTACTGATGGGGAAGAATAATCTTCAGAAGCTATCCTGTTGATTGCGATTGATTGAAAAATCACAAAACCTAATGTATTTGGTCACAGTGCCACATGGATAGAAAACATTAAAATAAACTCTTTCATATGAATGTAATTTTAAATTCCCAGAGGAACTGGCAGATTATTTTCAGTAACGATTAGATATTTCCACATTTTCCTCGATACTGGAAGCCCACCAGTGGTTAATGCTAACTCGATAACCATCTGTTAATAGCACTTGATTGAAACATATTTGGTCACAGTGTTACATGGATAGAAAACATTCAAATAAACTCTTTCACATGAATGTATTTTTAAATTCCTAGAGGAACTGGCAGATTATTTTCCGGATCTTTCTCGATCCAAACGGAAAGAATTCCGTGCGTGTATGTGTGTGTGTGTGTGTGTAGCGGCTGCTTCGAGATCTTCCCGGGGAACCGTTTGTAGCATCACTCTCCTCCTGATGGATTCCCTTCTGGCCTAAGGTGCACAAACAGGCTCTTGGTGACACCGTTCATCCGCGCTTTCATGATAAATGAAGAGCTTCACCACAACAGCGACAACATGCTCCAATCGCTGTTCAATTAGAACTGAGTGGATTTCCGAGCGGCGCTCACTTATATACCGATTGGTGATTTCAATAGCCTATTTTGAAAGCAAATTTAAGACTATTGAAACAAGTTTTTGGATCAGAAAGTAACAAGTGTAGAACGCGTAGACATTTTATCTTTCGAATGAAATGTTTATCATACCATTTCGTTCAGTTGCTTAGGAGCTATTAACACTCAAAATCTCGGTCTCCGGCGTAACGCTTTCGTTTTCGAAACTTTGATTTTACACCCCGGTATAGAAATGAAAGACGTAGTCCTACGTCAAAAGTTGCTTCACTCTCAAATCTGTCAAATTTTGACAAGTATCCATTGAAAGATGGTGCTTTGTGATAGTCAAGTAGATTTTTGCAAGAGACGTCATCTAGACGTCAACCTTATGAACTTTTCAGCCGAATTTAAATTTGGAAATTTATTGTTGGTTGCTTGGTGAAATTTTATATCAATGACCGATCGTGTATTGTTAAAAAAATTGGGTAGGTTATATCTATGATATAACCGCAAGGTTGAAGTGGGTCTTTTTAGCTTAGCAATCATTTGTTTGTATTGATTAAATTCTTGATTGAATGGAACAATTTCTGATTTTGGTTGAATTCAATGTATTTGCTTTGTAAGTAGAAATATTTAATAAATACCATGTTATGTCAATTCATGCATTGTGATTCGCTACAAGTAAATCCTTTTACGTTTGTATGATGCCTACGACAAAATATGTGAACGGAAGAATTATAAAACGATTATTTTGACGTAGGACTACGTCTAACCGGAAGATATAGGGGGTGAAATGGAAATCTAGGCACTGAACAAGTAGGAAAAAATGCAAGATTTGGAACGCTTATAAACCGAGCATTTCTCATTAGATCGCAAAGGTTTTTGCATCAATTGATAGGAAATATATCTACGCATCTATCATAACGAATAACATTTCATTTTTCTTGAGATAAATAATTGAATAATTGTGAAATATCAAGCATTGTCAAAATGCACAATGTGTCCATTTTTGATTGGTCCATTTCGTGCTCCTCAAATCGTACCGACCAAAACGGGAAACCAGAGCAGCAGCGAAATAGAATGAAGCACGATTGGAAAGGAAAAAGAAAAAAAATGAACGGATCATTGGTCGCCGTCTCACACATGCGTAATTCTCGAGCCAGTCAGCTTAAAAATCCCCGCTCCGCTGCCGTAACGATCATTCTCATTCAAACCGTACACTACATCGGTTCGCATCACAACACATCAACAAACCAACCCAAGCAGCCATGTCTGGACATGGTAAAGGAGGAAAAGTGAAGGGAAAGGCAAAATCCCGCTCGAACCGTGTTGATCTGGAGTTCCCCGCAAGGGTAGCCAGGCCGAGCGCGTTAGTACCAGTGCACCAGTCCACCTAGCCGGCGTTATATAGTTTCGGCCGCCGAAGTGATCGAGTTAGCTGGTAAAGCTGCTCGCGACGATTAGAAAACCCGCATTCGGAACAGAACACATTCGGTTCTGTGGACATCAAGACAACAGGCAGTTGCAGCGAGTGGCGAGTGGCAACGCAATCGCAAAACGGCATCAGGTAGCAGAAGAAAAAAGTTTGTTCTTTATACACACTGCTTTGGTGGCAAATCCAGAACAAGGCGGCATCGAGGGCGTTCGAAATGGTTTTTTTTTCAAAACCACGAGTACTAAGTTTTCTAAATTGGAACCATTCCATAAAACAAGGCGCTTTTCAGGGCCATTAAACCTTCCAAAAAAGAGTTTAGGAAATACAGTTCAATACTTTCTAAAACAATATCCAAAATAATAATAAAACACAAATTGATTTTTTCATAATTTGTTTGCCAGGATATGATGAGTATGTGAATTTGGCAGTTGTTCTGAGCTTATTGATTTTCACCAATTCTTAAATTGCTTCTAGATTGAAAGTACAGTAATTTACACTTATCTCGACATTTAGCTAATTGGACGGACCTGTAATGCGACATATTTAGTCGGACATTTTTGTAAACATAGAGTTCGGGGTCCAAATTATGACCCCACATTGAAGGTCGACACTGTACCACTGTCATCGCAAATGTTCAATTACAGGTTAAAATTACCTCCAATCCGATACTGAGTGGTGGTAATGCGACGTGCCATTGAATGTAATTTACTGTAAAATATGTCACAAGCTGGATGGGAAGAAATTTTCCAACTGTGAAAGCTGTGGCGAGTGGCAAATGCAATCGCTAAACAGCAAGGTTTAGCCGAACAAGATGGGGATATCGAGTGATAACAAAACAATAAACTCTTTAGATTGAAGATAATTTTGTGATCCTGAAAAGGACCCTTTTTAGCCTGCATGTGAATCCAACGAGCGAACAAATCGTAATGAATGTATTTTTTTGCCATCGCTCCCTTTTAACGCTCATTCGTTCGTCTCGTTGGACTCGCCCCTCTGGCTGAGTCTGCCGATTTGTCTCTATCCTGTGAGTGTGTACCGCTAGAGTATAAAACACACGGACCCCAAAAAAATATCTTATTTTCTTTCAAACCGTAAACCCGTGTGGTTGTACGGCATCGGCATCGTGGACGTAACAAAGGAGGACAAGTTAAGGGAAAGGCAAAGTCTCACTCGAACCGTGCAGGTTTCCAGTTCCTTGTTGGTCGCATTCACTGATTGCTCCGCAAGGGTAAATAGGCCGAACGGATTGGCGCCGGAGCACCAGTATACCTAACAGCGATTATAGAGTTTCGGCCGTCGGAGTGCTCGAGTTGGCTTGCATAACTGCTCACGACAATCAGAAAACCCGCATCAAGAACAGAGCAGCTTCGGTTCGGCGCTCATCAAGGCAACAATTAGTTTCAGTGAGTGGCAAAGTGTTTCTCCGGCACGTCGCATTAAATGTAATTTACTGAACAACATGTCACAAGATGGGAAGAAATTTTCCAACTGGGAAAGCTGTGGCGAGTGGCAAACGCAATAGCTAAACAGGAAGGTTTAACCGAACAAGATGGGAATATCGAGTGATAACAAAAACACCACACCAAAGGTTCTTTTCAGAATCATCAACATATAGAGAAAACAGTAAACTAATCCATTTTTCAGGTAGATAGGTAGGTTTTCACGTAGGAGAAGAAAATAAAACAATATATTTAAAATACATATTTAACAAAAGCTGTCTCCTTTGTATAGTCCTACGTCACTCCGGTTATGTCCCCGACATTACCCACCCGTCTTTTATTTTACATTTCCCTCATTACACTCAAGTTTGCATCTCTCAAGTGTGCGTACTTCTCGAACCCCGAATTTGCTTGATTTGATGAACTTCGAACACATATTGTTTAATCAAAGGCGTTATCGCAGCAAATGGTTATCAACATTTTGTCTGATCATCAAATTATACGCGTATTAATTTCAATGAGCAGAGGATATTAGGGCATATCCTTCAATGCAATCTTGAATAACCGAGCCAAAGCGTTGTGTTCGTACCCACTTTTGTAATCCGCGTTAGAAAAACACTTTTCGGTGTGCAAAAAAAACATGCGGGTGCAGTAGTACCCCCAGCTTGCATGAATCAACAACTTCAACTTCTACTTTTTATACTATAGAGGCTTTAAACTTGAAAGTTCATTCTCCTCTAGTGTCTGCACGATTTTCCCAGGTTCCTAAGTTTAGAAGACCGTGTTAAGGAAACATATTCTAGTCTGCACAAAGGCAAGCGAGTACAAAAGTACTCGCAGTTTGAATTTATTTGCAAAGCCGATTTCCCCAGATACCTTGGTTTTGAAGTCTGTGTTAGGGAAACACATTTCAGTCGGAACGAAAATACCCTGACTTTCATGTATTTGCAATGCCGATTTCTTCAACGCTGCTTGGTTCTGAAGTCTGTGTTAGGGAACACATTTCGGTGAAAACAAAATCCCCATACTTCGTATGAATTTGCAATGCCGTTTTCCCCAAGGCTGCTTGGCTTTGATGGCTGTGTTGGGGAAACCGTCAATCGGGCCAATCAAAACGAGGCAGTAAGGGCGTTTAGATAACGCTCAACATTTTACAGTTATTCAATTGTTTATCTAATGTAAAATAATATTTTATTAATCGCGATTGATGCGTAGAAATATTTCCTATCAATTGATGCAAACATCTTTTCGATCCAGTAAGACATGTTCGAGTTATAAGCATTCGGAATCTTTCATTTTTTCCTGCATGTTCTGTGTTTAGGTTTTCATTTTACCCCCCATATATTCCGGTTAGAGGTAGTCCCACGTCAAAATTTAGAACAAGTGTAAGTGTGAAATTGTATATGGTAGCAGTTGTGTTCAAAATTACTTGATATATGAAACGATTTATTTCAATTGTCATTAATAAAAACCAAGGATAAACAGAACGTTTAATGAATCCATATATTTAATTCTAAACATACATTTTATTTACTTCTATAATATCGGGTTTCGAACCCTCGACCCATGGGTGCAACCTTAAACTACGGCACGTTTGCAATCTGATCTATTTGTTCATACTGCTTATGGGTGGCTCTATACCGATGGGCATGTGCTCTCCAACGACATAGTGCTGTGTTGTGTTGCTTTTGTTATGTGGCTTTTGTTAATTGTGTGTCAATCTTGTTCATTTATCCTACATGCGCATGTTTGTTATTGGACAAAGAAGTTTCGTACTCACGACCATGGATTTACGTGATCGATGCGGCGGCTGCTTCTGTTCCAGTATAGGCGGGTGATGAACAGCCTTTTCCGGTGCGCCTTGCCGCGATTGTAAACGTTTTGGTGCGCAGCGCGTTTCTCTAAGGGTGCGAGAACGATGAGCCTTGATTGGATGATCGGCCAGTTTCAACGTTGCTCCGTGGGATCAGAAGCGGCACTTCCTAAGACGTTCACAGAAAAGCACACACAGAAACTTCAACTTTTCTCGCGGTTTAAAAAAACTATCACCACTCCTGCCTCGGTCCACGGTCCAAGTTGAAATGGACGAACATATAATGGTCTCATATTCAAACATTCTCGGGCGATCACCTTTAACCTCCACACAGATGAGATTGTGTTGGATCTGAATTTCAAAATAATGAAACGAGGGGCTTCCAGAAGTCGAAATCAGTACCATGTTACATTACATTGGTGAGTTTTTTTTCTTTATTTCATCCATACATAACACAGAAAGCATCTCGTCTAGGGGAGGTTTTCATCATATCTAATTCCACTTCGGCATCTTCTATCTGATACGCACCATTAAACGACTGTTTACCATCCTTCTGTCATCATCACTCGGTAAAACTGGTGAAGCGACCAAACAATACCCAACAACCAAACAAAACAGCCCTTTTCAGAGCCACCAACTCATTATCAAAGAGTTTAACGATGTAATTCTTCAAACATATCCAAAATCAACAGATAGCCTAACGGAATCCTACGTCAACTATGCGGTCGTGTCTCGAACATAACCCTCCTGTGACTTTTTGAGAGCAAAATGCTGGTGCGAACTTTTGCCCACATCCACACAGCCCCACAAGCAATTTTCGAACTAATCGATTTTTTAAAAAAAGCTCTTGAACTTTTTCACAAAAACGAATACGCACTTGACGGTGACCTTGACACCTTGACGGTGTAGTTTCGAACTTCCCAGTTATTTTAGGTAGAGGAGATGGGGGTAAGACGGACATGTTAAGGAAAACTTCAATTGTATCTTTGGAAACTCATGTTTTCAAAAATTTAAAAGCAGTTTCTTACAGTTCAATATAGTGGTTTTCGAAATAACTGGCCAAATGATTTATAAAAATGTGTTTCTCCATGTTTTTTTACTGAAAATAAAGCAAGCCGAAAAGTAGAACATTTTTATCGGTGCGGGTATAATGGACATGTAGGGGGGGGGGTATATGGATATCATGCATTGGATGTGATTATGGATGTGACTGTCCATTTCACCCCCCCCCCCCTTTGCAATTATTTCAATAATTTAAATTAACCACTTACGAATGAATTTACTTTTCCGTACATACCCAATATCGCTTCTCTGTCAACTCACAAACTGGAATATAACCATCAGTGAATTCAATTTTGCAATTAACCCACACAAAATGCTTAATATCGAAGCCGCAAAAGTTACATCCACACGCGGAATCATGTTCGATTTTCGGTTTTTGTTGCTCTATTCCACTTTTGATCAGTATTCATTGTCATAGGATGGTTTAAATATTATAAAATAGCATGTAGAAGGGGTTCCCATCAACAGAAATTTGAAATTCATAATGCTACTATACAAATCAACCACCTGTCCATTATACCCCCACTGTCCGTCTTACCCGCGGCTCCCCTAAGTAAATCGTCATCCCCAAGATTGAAAAAAAGATCAAAACATCGCAAAAGTCTTTTTATCTCATAACTTTTTACCACTTTCATGAAATGTATCATGTGTATATGTGTGAGCTATTGACACAAAATTGTGTCTATACGATTGTGTCAAATTGACGCATATCCGTAGAGATAGGTATACCACATAGAGAATTTCGATATTTTAACACTTCTGAAGAAAAGCTGTCATACAAGTGAAACACAAAATTCTACATTACTCGAGAATTAATCAAGCCAGTGAAACCAAATTAGGTATATGGAGGTTTTAGGATGCAATTAATGTAAAAAACATTGTTAATTGATGAACCATCAACAAGAGCGTTTATCTTCTCAGAAGGAATCCTTATTATTTAATCTATAAACTTTTACTCTCTTGTTGAGGCACCCTATATAACCCCTCTTTCTTATGTGATGTTCATTGCTCCATGCGTTATCTTTTGTGTCATCTTTTACTAATGTTTTCTGTTCGGAAATCGTCCAGTTTCGCAGCGTTGTTCAAACCATGTTCTTTACTGGTTTGTAACATTTTCTGTCGTAAACAGCCAGCTGACAGCTTCACGAGCAAAAAAATTAAATATATGCATTTACGCTATGTAATGAACCATGCCACATCGAGCGCTTTAGTTTTTATCGCACAAACGTTTTTCTTTTCCTCTCAGCAACACAAAATCTTTACATAATGAATCCTTTTTGTGGGCTTGAATGAGTTTGAGAACGGCATTCAAGAAAGAATACGTAAATCTCTGCGTATAATAGATAATTAATTTCTGTATCTCCATGAAATCAATACTAATTTCATAATTGACTAGCAGGCAAAATCGAGTGATTTTTAAGAAACGTTGATTTGGATTCCATTGTCACACAATTATTTCATTGTGCTTTGAGTTTCCTCCAATACGTGGTCAGCTACCTTACTGGTAAAGTCCTATTCTTTATGTTGGGCTGTTCAGTGTCTATTGTTATTCCGACAATTAACACTTTTATGGTCGACATGTTCGGCTGCAGCTTTGCTTAGCTCGTTTCATGAAGAAACCCACAGATGGCTTTCCCACTGCCATGTACCACAATAACACAGTTTTTCTAAGACTAGTTTCAACAAACGCAAAAAGGTTAAATTTACTTGTCATACTCACGAAATATACAACAAAAGTAAAGAAACATCACCTTTTTGTGGACAATCTGTAATGAGAAAAGATGTTTGTAATTAGAAAATAGAAGAACAAATACATTGATATAAATTATTGGTTCAATCACAGAAGAAAATGCGGTAACTTATTCCGGTAAAACTCTGCTGAGAAATAACAGCTGGTCCAGCAGGTCAGCGAAAGCAGCGGAGAGGGCAATTTAAGATTGTCTGAACGCTTCCCATCTCGATCAATCCATAATTCGTTTCGATTAGTTAGTCTTCAAATGACGCAATTTCTCTGGAGTCAGTCCACGTTTAAATGATTATCCAATCAAGTCGCTCTTCGTCGCTCACAGACCCCTTCACAGGTTTTCTTCGTTGAAAGTGAAACGCGTGAGGTTGATGACCCTTGCCGGAGCCACGAATGATAGGTGAAAACAAAATTGTTCCAAACATTCGTGACCTTGGATGTGCTCAAAGCGTATGGAGAGAAGATCGACGGGCTTCGGAATGAAGGTAAAAGTTAGAATGAAGCTGTGCATCGGCTCATTTCGAACGATTCATGTAGATCCCGTTTTTTTTCTAGCATTCAAGATAAATGGACCATTTCTTTTTGTCCAGTGAGTCCCGATTATGCCTCGGTAATTGGAGATTACCTTTTCATTTTCTAATTCTTACTAGAATGAATCACGAATGTCTACCCCAGAGAATAGGTTTACATCGAATATTAGAAAGTGGTTCGACTTACTAATAGGCGACGCGTCGGTTTATTGACCTCTGACTACCTGATAACCTTCAGCTTAGTTTCCAATAAATTCACTCCTAAGAGATTTGCGATATGGTTTTGATAGCTATTTCACACCACATAAGCCCAGCTCCAAACGAGTTCATGGAGATGCTTTCCCATCCCGCTGCTACACGTTGTGTCGGCGATTTACCCTTATTTTTTGCGATGCTTGCGGCGTCTTGTTCATAACCGTCTTCTTCGCGATTAATTATCCAATTAAATAATCTATTGTTGTGTTACTTTATGCTTTTCAATCGCCAGCGGTCGAACTTTGCGCTTTTCCACACCTAACCGCGGTGTGGTCTTAGCGTGCGCCTCATAACTCATCGGTTAGTTTCTCCACCACGTGCGTGTCATTTTTTTCCCGTGGAAAAAAAAGTATGCCGTCTTTCGTTTAAGCATTGCCAGCTTCTTCGTCTGCTTCTCTTCTTCATTTTCATACAAATGATTACACGGTTCGAAATCTGCAGAAAATATGTACACAATCGGGTATTACATAATGCGCCTCGCAGTTAGAGACGATGATGTCGGGTAGGTCACCGAAAGGCAGGGGGGATGAGAGAAGTCCTCACAAGATAGGTATGGTGGTCAATAGAAAATTATTTTATAACTGATAATTAAAACTGTCATGTCAAAAAAGGTTGATAGCATATGGTCTCGGACTGAGTGATAATAATCACCCCTATTCAGTATTTCGATCGATTCGAAATATTTGGAACGACTTCATAAAACTTCATTTTGTATTCCGTTCGAGTTGTTTTTGCATTTCGTTCGATCTGTTTCTCTTGGAACATTGGATGGGCAAAACGTTTGAAATAGAGAATGCGAAATTAAAACTCGAACGAAATAACGGTTTCGAACGAAATGTAAATCCGTCGAAATACAGAATAGGGCTGAATACTAGTTGTCATGAGACAGTTGATCTTGTCATACACCATTGTTGACAAGACGGTTGTTTAATCCATGATCAAAATCTTCTAGGAGATTTTTGTTCCATTTGACAACTTCAACACAGAAGGTCAGTAGAAATTTCGCGAATGCGTTTATTTGTTCTGGCATCAACAAACTACAGTGGTCCAAATGATACAATTATCTAACTCCAATTAATTCTAAGAATGTAGGGGAGTCGATGGTAAGCCGACGCCATAAAAGAAAGCGTTGTTTAATAATATCTGAGGGCACATATTGTTATGTTTCCCTCATTGAATCATTGTCTGTATTATTTCCAATGGAATATAAGCGAAATCAGTGCTTTTAAACTGTATTTTGGCAAGTCAATTTCCAAAACTAACATAAAAACGGAGTTCACCAACAAGTGCGGATGAAACCGGCACCCCATAGTGGTAACCGTCATCTCAATTTGTTTCGCATAACTAGAACGGCTGGAATCGTGTACGCCATAGCGCAACATTTTTTTGAACCCTTTCACTTCATCAGCTCTTAACTATTCTAGTTATGAATATTTTTTCTCCGTTCAATTTTTGTTGAATTGTTTAAAGATAGATGAACAAATAATGATATAATGGGTACAAAAAATATTCTTTGTTTTATTTTGACGGAGCTCGAAAAACCGTCCGAAATGTGTGTCTCTACACTAGAATACCCCCTTAAATCAATATCCGTCATACAATGGCTTTAACACGTTAAGTCCCGATTTTTTCTTGCTTCCTTTTCCATTTAGCGCGCAGCAAGATCGTTTGCACAATTTCAGTGACGGTCCCAGTTCCCAAAGATAATTATGGTATGGATAGAAAATAGTTAGCAATTCGACTAGAAAGTCGCAATTCACATTTTGTAAAACATCCGAAAACAAACCGCATATACTCTTATTTTGTTATTTTGTAACTGTCAGTCCCAGTCAGTCAGCACTTTCCTACCAAAAACCTCAACGTCGGCCCCTAGGGACCGACGCTGGGCTTAACGTGTTAATCACACTAGGATTCGACCTCAAATCACAGAAAATATTGAGTTCATGACCGTAGGTAAATTTATTCAGGTTTTTGTGATTATGATAACAATAAAATTAATCAAATTCTTTTTATTTAGTTTAACACGTTAAGACCCACGTCGGTCCCTGGGGACTGACACTGAAATTTCCGTCTGTTTTGCACCGACCTCACAGGACCGACAGTAGACTTTTCGTTCGGAGAGTGTCGGCATTGGGAACGGCAACAACGAAGTAACAAAATGATATTTAGAAAAATCCACTATAGGTTCGCTGGGACCGACACGGGCCAGACGAAAAGTTCATTGTCGGTCCCCTATTTCGGTCGGGGCTAAACGTGTTATTACTCTGGTTGAGACCATCAAATGGCCATTATTTTTTGTTCAATGATGAAGATTTCATACCTCTAATTAATCTTATCAAACAACCTTAATCCAACATTAAATTCATATTAGATCAATAGTTCAATTCATTAAAAAAACAACTTGAGATTAATAAATGTATATCAGTTAATCAGTCAGTCGTTGGAAAGTTACAGCCAAAAGAATGAAATCATCTCAAGGGTTATAGTATAGCTGTACGAATTTTAAAACGCGTTTTTCTCGAAACCATGTTATTTAAACTGGTGGTATCGATATCTCAGGATCTGTTCGTCCGATTTGACTGAAATTTTTAATCAGCATATAAAAATGAATTATCTAAGGCGTTACATAGCCGTTTTTTGATATCAATTTTTTTTCGATTTTTAAAAAATCGACATTCAGAGATGTTTCATAAAAAATATCTAATTTTTTCAAAAACCCCTATGTAACACTTTAGGTGTTGTCATAAGGTTTCAAAATATTCATTGGAAGGAATTAGTTCTACGACACACCGTTGCTTCAGAACTGATATCACCAGCAAGGAACCGATTTTCAGACAGCATGTATACATCCAGCTGTCAACAGCATCATGGAAAATACATCTTCAAACATCTTCTTCTTCTTCTTCAATGGCACTAAGGTTCCTAGAGGAACTTCGCCGTCTCAACGTAGTATTACTTGCGTCATTTTTATTAGTACTTAGTTGAGATTTCTATGCCAAATAACACGCCTTGAATGCATTCTGAGTGGCAAGCTCTAGAATACGCGTGATCACAGTGCAAGTCGGAGGAAATTTCTTTGACGAAAAATTCCCCCGACCAGAACGGGAATCGAACCCGAACACCCGGCATGTTAGTTATGACGCTAACCACTCGGCCACGGGAGCACAAACATACTTCAAACATACCTTAAACAATAACCAAAATACACGAACACTCCCCTTGTTCGTAACATCCGGAAAAAATCCACGAAAATTCATTATTTTCCGACCTTCCAGACGAGGGTCCCCCCCTTAAGAACAATAAATGCACGTCATATCGAAATCCGTGCAGGGTATCTCATGAACAGGGTTGCCAACTATAATTTTAAAAATTCAGGAAGAATGAAAATAAAAGTCAGGATAAATCAGGACAACTCATATTGGGTTGTCCGGAAAGTACATGCCGATTTAGGAGAAACCACATACATTCTTACCATTTTATTCTACAATCTCTCGCTATCTTTCACACAGCATAAAAATTCTATCCTCCCAGAACATATTTGTTTTCTAGCATCTTTATGCTGGCCATAGTTTTTTTTACCATCGAGAGAATATTGCAGGGACTTTTTGATAAGTAATTTATATTTTTTCCCAAAAACCCACAGCATCACTACGTTGCACTGCAGAGAATTAAATATTCAGAATTCCTTTGAATTCGTCGTCCATACTTTGAAATGAATCTTTACTCACCAAATGAGAGAAGTATATTAACAGAGGATGAATTGTTGTTTTGACGTAGAAGTACGTCTTTCATTAAGGGCGCCAAATCAGAAAACAGGTCACGTTTTTATGAAATGAAATAAAGTGAACGTTAATAACTAATTTTGCCGCCAACGGATTTTGACAATTTATATACCAAACGAATCGACAATTCCCTAATATTTGTTTCTATGCTATATATTACAATCCCCTGGTGTGTAAACGGTTCAAATTGATGAAAACTAGAAGCATTTCCATTTGCTAGAAGCATTTGTCATTTTTGAGCATCCCCACCCATGCCGTCAATAACGAGCAACTTATTGGTGATCAACAAAAGGGAATGATTTAAAGTCTCCGTGAACAAACTAGAGAAGAAGAAGAAAAACAAAGGAGAATATTTGCCTAGAGCATAAATATTGGATCCCGCTGAATTCATTCCTTCGTGAGGGCACGGACTGGACAACACCGTTGCTGGGCAAGCTGGACGGCGTACCGTTGCTCAAGCCAATGGAGGTGAACGAGTAGGAAAGTTTCCCAATGGGTCTTTTTGAAGACTAGAGATGAGTGAACTGAAAAGTTTAAAGTCTCTTTAATTCAATAAAGAAGAAGAAGAAGAAGAAGAAGAAGAAGGCAAACTTTCAGTATCGTTCTATATACGAAGCAATGAACATCGTTTGTTCTTCCTTGTTTTACGTCATCACATATCTTCGTTTCGGATTGAGCTGTGGGCGCGACCAAATTATTTACTCGCTGATGTTTTTGGCATTGCAATCATTATATCAAACTGACGCCATACCATTAGGGTTTTTTTTTTAAGTGACTTTCAACACATTTCGGCTGGTTCGTTACTTCTATTTCCATTTTTAGAAGAATGTCGGGAGTGAGAATTGAACTCGTGATCTCTGCGTGAAAGGTATGGAAGTTACCACTACGTCAGATCACCTCCACATACCATTAGGGTTATGAACTACACAATTGTATTGGGAATTATCAAATCAGCCTATTATCGACTCACCAAGAAAATAATAAGTCGGGAAAATTGACAATGACAAAACTATCTCCACCAAGGATAACAGCTAATCTATTCGAGACCGGAATTATTAATAGAAAGGGCTTCTGTTGATAAGAGCGCAAAGCGGAGGCCTTAAACATAATAACAGAGTAGTTCTACGTCAATAATGTGGTCTTGTCTTGGATACAGCCTCCTATATATTTCTTTTAAATTTGGTGTTATTTGATTCGATTATAGATATAATTACTACAGTTTCACAATTAAAGTTGGTTTAACATTAATTCTGACGAGCAAATGTATTATAAAATCTTATTACATTGACTATGAATACAAAAAGTTTCTCTTGAGTATTATTACACTTTGAAACGTATTCCCCCATTAATAACATTGTGGCTACACGTACATACACCACAAAAAAGGTGATGTTAATCCCCAAACTTATTTCTTGAATTATTGAAGAATAACTTGTTTCATGGGAATATCTAGCACTGTTTTGAAAAGCCTGCGTTTAAGGACGCAGGGCATTCCTCAGGAACAGAATAAACATATTTTTCACAGTCCATCTCACTCCCACTGGCATCTGTCCGTTTCACCCCACCAGTACTGTTATTTCAATAATTTAAGTTTTCCACTCACGAATGTATTTACACTCACGAATGTATATACCTAATATCGCTTCTCTATTAACTTACAAACCGAAATATAACCATTAGCGAACTGAAATATGAAATTGAACCACTCAAAATATCGAAGCCGCAAAAATTACATCCACACGCGGAATCATGTTCGTTTTTTTCTCTTTTCTACTTTTGATCAGTATTCATTGTCATAGAGTGATTTCAATATTACAGAATAGCATGTAGAAAGGGGTCTCATTCACAGAAATTAGAAATTCATAATGAAAATATACACATCAACCAACTGCCCATCTTACTCCCACTGTCCGTCTTACCCGCACCTACCCTACGGGGTTTTCACTCTGGGAGCTATTCAGTCGATTTGCAACGATCACACATATTGAGAAAGAAGTTAGGTACAACTTTCTACCGGGAGAATTTAATTTTATGTTAGCATTATATATAAGTGGACCGGAGAGATATTATGACAGTTCTCATTTCCAATCAGGAATATTTTGATAGGGATCCCAGTATATTTTTTGCGGACAATTTTCATCCAGATAAAGTAAGAGTACAAACAAATCTGATCAACTAGTTTATATAAATATAAATGATTTGGTGTCCGTTCCTCATGATTTAACTCAAGAACGGATCAACGGATTTGAACAGTCATTATCAAAATTGAAGTGTCTCAGTCTGCCACACAAATTAAACACAAATTTCTGCATTACTCGAGAATTAATCAAGCAAACGAAACCAGATTTGGCATGTGGAGGTTTTAGGGTGCAATAAATGATTCTATGGTGGTTAGACACTCCTCCCCCTCTCTTAGGGGGTCTGCCATACAAATGAAGCATACATTTCCGCATAATTCAAGAACTAATCAAGCAAACGTAACTAAATTTGGCATGTGGAGGTTTTATGGGGAAGAAACATTTCTAAGGTGGTTCGACACTTCACCCTCTTTTCTAAGAAAGTCTCCCATACAAATGGAAAACAAATTTCTGCATAACTCGAGAACTAATCAAGCAAACGAAACCAAATTTGGCATGTGGAGGTTTTAGGATGCAATAAAGATTTCTATGTTGGTTCGACACTCTTCCCTCCTCTCTTAGTGTGGGCTGTCATACAAATGAAACACAAATTTCTGCATAACTCGAAAACTAATCAAGCAAAATTTGGCATGTGAAGATTTTAGGGGACACAAAACGGGGGAAGAGGGGAGGGGTCTGTCTTTATTCTATCATATTTTCGGTATCAAACATTTATTCCATGTAACGGAGAAACATGTTATTTGCAAGTGGTTGAAAAATCTTGAACGAGAATTGTGTCTGAAAATAATCTGATATTATAATGATGAGTTTTGGTAGAAGTACTAGGAATTTTTAGTGAGAGGTAAATTCAACGGGGTCGATTAGAAGATCAATCAATGAACAGTTCTGCGATTGGACTCATGAACTCAAAAACGGAGCAACGGATTTGAACAGTCAGTACTAGGATTGATCTGTCTCAGTCTGCGTCAGGTGTAAATGTCAAAAAAGAAATTATGTACTGCTCGTAACTGGATAAATTAATGGCAGCAGAATTCTCTCCAGCACAAGCAATTCGACTCAATGGAAAGCATAAACATACCTTGAACAGTCGAGAAAGCAAACATGTTCTGGGAGGATAGAATTTTTAAGCTGCGTGATAGATTGCGGAACAAAATTGTGTATATTTAAATAAAATGTATGTTTGCCTATAAATATGATACTTTTGTTTTCCCAGAAAATCGGAGCCGAACCTTCCTTACAACCCAATATGGACTATCCTGATTTCTTCCTGATTTCTATTTTTATTCTTCCTGATTTTTGAAAATTATAGTTGGCAACCCTGCTTATGGTATTTCTAGATGAACGACGTAACTTCCGGCAGGCACTTCGTACTATAAATTTTCCCGTTCACGGTCAAGCCGGAGCTAAAGAAGAGCGGCTTTGACATCCCCTTCTCGCTGATTGTCAGCTACAGCAGCACCTTCTTGGGGATCTTGGTGTGTGAAATAAACTTCACTTCGGAGCTCACTTTCTTCGTGGGGGAAGAAAAATACGAAGTGCCCTGCCAGTTGTTGCCATCCAAGGTGAGACGAGTCTAGTCGTCCATCACCACCGCCACTTCGCGATTTGCCGAGAAAATCGACTTGAGTATCTTCTTAAGCCGCTCCCGCTGCATCATTACCTGCAGCTCCAAGACCAGTAGACGGGACTTCCGCTTCCATGTATGACCATGTATGAGCCTCTTGTCGCTCAGAGTCGTCGGCCGTCTGGAATCGGGCTTTCTGTCGTTGCTCTGATTTTTGTTCAATAGTGCCAAGATGTTGTCGATGCCGGAAGGGGGTATCCGGCGTCCATAAAGTTCAGCACGATGTCCGTTTTCGACGCGGACGCGTTTTGGAATGCGGACACTTCTGAACGGAGTAGCTTCACTGTTTTCACCATCTCGTTTAGAGTTCGACTGATAGAGCTGTCAATTGTTTTCTGCTGACTCATGGTTTATTGTGATTGATGCTGCATGGGTAGTTTTGTCAGTGCGTGCGAAGATAAAACCATGAAAATCGGTAATCTGTTAATACGCCGATACAAGTTCCTTGACATTTAGTCGTTACATTGAAAATCTCCTCAGCGCAGCTCTTTTCCGTAATTTAAGACGGCGAAGCTCCAAAGTTTGCCCGGGTTGCGTGAGCGTTTAATCTGAAAGACCTTGTATCACGTAAAGCATATAGAATCGTAAAGAAAAGTATATCAAACAAATTAAGCTTGTCCAATTTTTTTTCCCAATCCTAAAATATGTTACTTAGCATAATCCTAATACTTCCATTCCAATCTGAGCTCCCATACAAATGAAACACAAATTTCTGCATATCTCGAGAACTAATCAAGCAAACTTAACCAAATTTGGCATGAGGAGGTTTTAGGATGCAATAAATGTTTCTATGGAGATTAGATACTCCTCTCCCCTCTCTTAGGGTGGGCTGTCATACAAATGAAAAACAAATTTCTGCATAAATCGAAAACTAATCAAGCAAATGGAGCCAAATTTGGCATGTGATTTTAGGAGGCATGAAACGTTTCTATGGTGAATAGACACTCCACCCCCCTCTCTAAGGGGAGAAGAGGGGAAGGGTCTGTCTTTATTGTATCATACTTTCTGTATCAAATAAATATTTATTCCATTTAACGGAGAAACATGTTATTTGCAAGTGGTTGAAATATCTTGAACGAGAATTGTGTCTGAAAATAATCTGATATTATAATGATGAGTTTGGGTAGAAGTACTAGGAACTTTATAGTAAAAGGTAAATTCAACGGGGTCGATTAGAAGATCAATCAATGAACAGTTCTGCGATTGGACTCATGAACTTGCGCTTAGTAAGAAAACGTGAATGTTTGAAGGTATTGATAACATAAAACAAATTTTGGGCGGGACGAAGTTTGCCGGGTCAGCTAGTATTTGAATAAAATATCAAAGAGGGGATTTTAGGATATAATTTTTAATGTGAAATTAAATTGTAGAGTGAGTTTTTTTAACAGTGTAGGTATTTTTTGAAATATTTTTAGAATATTCATTGAATTTCCAAAAACTTGTCAAATATCTTGCTTTAATCAGGCAGCTGACATTCGAGCTATGATTTTCTGACAAAAGATTAATGATTGTGCTCCATCGTGGAATTGCTTTATATTGAACACGATGTAAACACAGCATGCAAAACTCACCTCAATGAAATGACTAAGGAGCCAATTGAACACCCACACATCCCCCTCACCTATTGTCAACTCAAACCTACAAAGGGTAGGTTGTGTAGCTTCGAACCAACCTCTCGCGTACCTTCGGGTCACGCGATAGTTCAAAACAGGTAACTCGTAGTCAACTCAATCCGAATGCCGCCATCCTCGGCGGTAATCATTGTCCATTCCAAAATTTTGAAAACAAAGGACACGGCACGGCGGTACACATGGCTTCACGCCCGGCGAAGCACGTAACCTCTGCTCGGCAGGCGTGAAGATTTGCCCACCTTTGTGGCGCTAAGCAGATAACGAATCGATGGTGGATATGTTGGTACATTGGTAGAAAAATTTACCACGCGGTTTTCTCACCTTTGAGTGTTTCGTCAATGGAACGAATGGATTTGGGCGAAATGAGGCACCCAAATTGATTTTCGTCACGTATTGTATAAATCATTTTAGCTTATCATCTATATTTCTATATTAATGCGAAGAGAAAATTCAATTTATGAGATTACAATCTAACTTTTTTTTTTATTGTTCATATTTTGTTTTTAATTTGTTAAGAATTTTATACATTTAGCATGTCAAAAAAGTTGTAAGCGACAAAAACTTCAAATATGAAATAATGTGCCTTAATACCTCCTATTAAACCGGTACATTGCATGAGATAAAACTAACGATTATTAAAACAATGTTTCTTTAGCTTGATGACCTATGAATTACTTAATTACTATCACTGAGTGTGTGGTACAACTATCCCACAGTTACGAAGAGCAAAGAAATTCGATTGAGGGGATAATAGCTGAATATGTAAGATGACTCAATTATTCTACAGTCAAACAAAACAAAAATTAGACGCTCAGTACAATTAGGTTGTGTGATATTTGTAGCCAAATTTGAATGATGTACTTTGATCTAACCATCAAATCATAGTTCCATGAGGTGCATATTTATGTTGCTCTTCCGAATACCCTTTGGAAAAAAAATGGAATTTTACCCAAACCCTAGAGCACCAGCACGGGAGTAGCTAGCATCGTTTCCATTAAAATAATTGAACATTGTCCGGTGTCATCATCGCTGCCGCCTTTGCCATTTCCAGAGGCAGCAATTGGCCAGGGCGGAGCCGAAGATGTAGAAGATACGATGGGGTGCACATTTTCATTTGGCGTGGCGCAGTCGCATCTCCAGTGATGCTCGATGATATAGCCAGCGCGTCTCTTTGTCGGTTTGCAGGTTGGATTGGTATATATGTCGGGGGTCGGATTTCGGGTGGGGGGAGAGGAGCAAAAGCGGAGACATAACCGCTTCATAGCTGTTGCAAAATCGTTTTTGGCACGAAAACAGCAACGCAGCCGGACGATTGCATCGCCTGCAGAAATGCAACTTCAGGCTTCGGCGGAAAGTTCAAAAGTTGAAAGAAAGTTGGTTACGTAATGCGAGTGTGTGGCCATGCAGCAGGTCTTCTTCAGTGTTAAGGATGCGACTTTTAAGCACGTTATTCCGGATGTGTAAGCAATATTGTCGTCGTAGAGTTTAATTCATTAGAGGTGTTGCATATGTTTCTGTAAGTATATTTTTTTCCGATTGTAATAATGGCACTATACTTTGTAAACATATTGTCATCGCTTTGTTTGGAAGTCATAAAACGAGCAAATTAATAACACCCCATCAAATAAAAAGGAAAAATTATAGGAGGTTGTGTTCAAGACACTACCGTATTGTTGACGTAGAACTACGCTGTAGTTAAATTCAAGTCACTTGTTTATAACTGCGGATATTATTTTATAATGCTACGAAAATTTTTGAACAACCATTCTACCAGTTTGGTTGCCCTGAAATGTTTTTTTATTATATAATCATTTGACGATAATTGTTTGATGATTCATTCTTGTGCTCGCAGAATAATACATGCTCGAGATAAGCGCAGCTGTCATCGTTAGTGGAGAAAGTTTTGTTACTGGCAAGCGAAACCAAATCACATACAAAATTTCTGGGTGACTAAATAAACGAAATAAACTCTATCTGTTAATCTTAACAACCTCGAAAAGAGTAGCACTGCTTCATTATGATCAAGATTAGCGCAAATGCAATCCTAGTTGAAAGCAGTTTTGCGACTGGCACGCGAGCCCAAATAAATTAATAACTTAATATAACTTATTGAATAAGCTGGTATTCCTCAAATAATTTTTTGGTGCACAACCTTAACACGTGTTTCATCATAGCGTCAGTTCAATACATTAATGACAGAAAATAAACAATATTAACTGCTTAAAAAAAGGCTGAATATTTGATTCATTACCAATACCCTAGCTTAAATATTTCCCTAACGCTATCTCCCCTCCTTTACAAATGGGGTCATTACAAATGGGGTTTCAGCGTAGCGAAGATGCACTATTTTTACGTACGGGTTATGAAGCACGCACGTACGCACACAAATATCCATATATCGATGGTTTGAAGCAACTACATATACACTCACTTATCTCTGTTTTGCGCTCTTTTCAACAGAAGCCTTTTCTCTTAATATTGCCAGTCTAGATTAGCACAGTTGTCATCCTTTGTGGAGAGAGTTTTCCTACCGTCATGCGAAACCAAATCACTGACAAAATTCCAGAACATTTATTTTCTTGGTGAGCTGACGATAGCCTAGCTTGATGATTCCTCACACAATTGTGTAGCTCAGAACCTTAATGCAATGGCGTCAGTTTGATGCAATGATTGCAATGCCTGAGACATCAGCGTGTGAGTAATTTGGTCGCATCCACAGCTCAATCCGAAACGAAGACATGTGATGACGCAAAACAAAGAAGAACAAGCGATATTCATTGCTTTGAATACAGAACGAGATTGAAAGTTTGCCTTCTTTCCTTGCTTGTTGAATTAGAGAGACTTTAAACTTCTTCAGTTCATTCGTCTCTAACCTTCAAAAAGGCCCTCGGAAAATTTTACTTTATCCATCATACTTCTCCACCCCCATTGCCTTGAAAAAGGCATTCGATCCCTCGCCGTACAGCAACGATGTTGTTCAGTCGATTTCCTCACGAAGAGTGAAAGTTTGCCTCAGCGAGATCCACTGTTTATACTCTAGGCAAATATTCCCCTTCGTTCTTCTTCTTTTCCTTTGTTCACGGAGACATAACATCTTACGGTTAACCCTTCGTTGCTCGTCGATGACTCGTTAGTGACAGCTGTGTTCGGGGAAACACACAAATGGACAGAACAAACGTATGAGAAAATGGGAATGCTTCCAATTTTCATCAATTTAAACCATATACAGACTATGGAATTGTAATGTATAGCATATCAAACAAATCTTAGGGAATTTCCAATTCGTTTGGTATGTAAATCGTCAAAATCTGTTCATAGCAAAAATAATTATTAACATTAACTTTATTTCATAAAAACGTGACCTGTTTTCTGATTTGGCACCTTTAATGAAAGACGTAATTCTACGTCAAAAGTTGAACTTCGACTAAGCCCAATAGTAGCCAGGGAATAGGTATCATCGTTTCAATCAGAATAATTGAAATAATTGGCCATAAATCAACTAAAGATGATTCACATGAAAGCCGGACAAAATTCAAACGTTCGAAATGATGTTTTTTGTTGTTGATGATGAAGATATATGGGAAAAACAAGTTGGAGTGGTTTTGTCCTTCCAACGATGGAAGAATTTTGGAACCGGAATGGTGAAACGTTGACAGGAGTCACCGTTATGTGATTTCAATTTGCTGGCATTGTCAGCCGGAGCTACGATTTTTACTTATCAGCAATTCCAAATGAAATCGTCCTAAAAATGCAGATTCTAAAAACTTGTATTTTTGATTCCAATGAAAGTGTGTATTCCGTTTGGGTTGGAGGAAATATGAGTTCTTCACAGCAATTGGGAATTTTTTGACTCAAGCGTAACTTTTGAAAAGGGCGTATCGATTTTAGTAAGAGAAATCTTTGATAATTTATATCTCAAAAATTATGAGTCGTACCGAAATAGTGTCTTAGAGAGAGTTATCGAGTATTGATGGTTGAATATGAAAAAAATGTACACTGAGAAAAAAAAAATAGTACTCTTTTTTTATTTACAAAATAAAAATTCAATTTGCAATGTCCAAAATACATATTTTTTATTTTTTTAAAATTTTTTCATACAAAATAGAAATCATGTAGAAAATACAAAAAATGGGCCCAGATGGTAAAACTATTTTTGACGAACTTTGTGGAACGTCGAATTTTTAGGAATTTTCGAAACTTCGAGTTTTTGTATGTTAGCAGTCATTTTTATTCAAAAATTAAGAATCCTGATGTTATTTAAAACAAAAAAGGTTATTATCAAGATTATTATGTAATGCAACCATTCTCGAGATATTTAAAAAAATATTTCTAATTTATTGTTTTTTATAGTAAATAATCTCTTTTAATATGTTTGTCGTGTTATACCGTCATGTTCATGAAATTTTATGAATTTGCTTATAATTTCCAACAACTTTTCCGAATCCATCATTATGGTTCATTTTTTGACTCAAGTGTAACTTTTGAAAAATTAGTATCGATTTTAGTAAGAGAAATCTTTCATAATTTATATCTCAAAAAATATGAGTCGTACCGAAATAGTGTGTTAGAAAGAGTTATAAAGTATTGTTGGCTTAATTTGATAAAAAATATACAGTTACGGCACACCTGGACGCCTAATCAGCACCCAAGCTGCATGGTCAGCATTCCTCGCCACATCATGCGACAAGCAATGCACCAATCAGCAGGAGACACACCACCAATTCGGAAATCACTTACATCAGCAATTAGTAGGGCATAAAAGACCTCCAACTTATACCAGTCAATTAGTTATTATTCATACCCCGTGCGTTAAACAGTGTAATAGTTCCGTAATTCAATAAAAGTTCTTTTTTAAAAAGGCGGTCACGGCCTAATAAACGTGATTATACACTGAGAAGAAAAATTAGTACTCTTTTTTTTATTTACAAAATAAAATTTTAATTTGCGATATCAAAAAATATGTATTTTTTTATATTTTTTTCAATTTTTTCACATAAAATAGAAGTCATGTAGAAAATTTAAAAAATGGGCCCAAGATGGTAAAACTATGTTTGACGAAATTTGTGGAACATCGAATTTTTAGGAATTTTCGAAACTTGGAATTTTTGTATGTTAGTAATAATTTTTAGCCACAAATTATGAATCCTGATGTGATTTAAAACAAAAAAGGTTTTTATCAATCTCCTTCTAAATGTAGCCATTCTCGAGATTTTTATAAAATTATTTGTAATTCATTGTCTTTTTAATGGTAAATAGGTCCTTGAAATATGTTTGTCGTGTTATACCATCATGTTCATGAGATTTTATTAATTCGCTTATAATTTAAACTTCCTGGAAGTTGCTGGCGCTACGTCGAACAAACCCTAGGGCTGCGAACGCTTTGGCGGTGGTTACGTTGGTGTGTTCGTTGAAGCGCAGTTTGTTGTCGATGATCACACCGAGATCGCGGATGGAAACAACACACTCCAGAGGTACGGGCCCGATTTGGTATACGAATTCGATTCGATACTGTCGGCGAGAGAATGCGATCGACTTACATTTTTTTATATTCAGTTCCATACCGTTCTCAAGGCACCATTTTTCAAGTTCGTTAATATCCGCCTGAAGTGCACAGCAGTCGAGGTGGGAAGCGACAGATCGGTAAATCTTCAGGTCGTCGGCGTAAAGCAGTTTTCGTGCCTTCAATCGAAATCACAAATGAGTGGCTCCAGCACGCTGCCCTGTGGCACACCAGATGTGATGGGGAATGTACAAGAATGCGACCCGCTGATGTTGACGTACGCCCGTCGCTCAGCCAGATAAGAACGCAGCCACTCGGTGATCCAGAGAGGGAATCCCAGGTGACGAAGTTTCGTAACGGCGAGATCGTGAGGAACTTTGTCGAACGCTTTGGAAAAATCGAAATAAATGGCGTCTATCTGGTGCTTTTTCTCGATTTCAGTTGAAATGAAACTGGTAAACGCCATGAGGTTTGTTGTGGTTGACCGTTTCTTCACAAATCCGTGTTGAAATGCGGAGATAGTTGTTTGAGGCGCTGAATAGATGACGTTGTGAACTAATTCCTCGAACACTTTGGCCAAGCAGCACAAAATGGAGATACCATGGTAATTTTCCACGAGATGCCTCGAATCTGATTTGTATATTGGGCAAATTGAAGCTGTCTTCCATAGCTTCGGAAAAACATTGTGACGGAGAGATTTGTGGAAAATCGATGAAAGCGGACTCTGCACATTCTTTCAGGAACAACGGTGGAAGGTTGTCGGTTCCGGGTCCCTTGGAAGCGTCGAGTTTTTTCAGAGTAGTCCAAATTTCAAATTGAGTTATGTTGAAAAGTGGTAGATTCACATCAAAAGCAGGATAGTCCCTAATGCTGACAGACGAAAATCTGCGAATAAATTGGCTATACCGATCGGAGAATCAGCAGACTTATCTCTTAATGTCATCTCAGCGGGGGATTGTTTACATCGTTTACGATTGTGTACATGCGTCCGAACTGGCTGTCGTTGAACAGAGTTTCAATTGAACGAAGATGATTGCGATTTTCTTCTGTCCTTGCTCGGAAAAAGCACTTTCTAGATTTTCGTACAACATTGCGGAGATGCTGCAGCTCGGGTGTCCACCAAGGATGCTTGTAAGAGTGCTGTCTGCATCTTTTGCGCGGAACAAACTGATACAGGATTTCATACACTTTGTCATAAAATAAAAATACCGTTTCGTCCGTATCAAGGCCGTGGAAAATCATGTCCCAGTTTATAGCGGAGATGGCAGTGTTCAGCTCCGTGTAATTGCATCGTCGAAAATCATAGTTGTCAGTATTATACAGGCTCACAGCAAACTGCATAGAAAAGTCATCAACGTCCATACGAAGAACGAACGGCATGTGGTGGTTGTCTAGTTTCAGGAGACCTGAGGGTGGTTCAATCAATTCAACTTCACTTGGTTCGTCTACGACAGCAAGATCGAGTATCCGACCATTCGAATTTAAAAGGTTGTTGATTCGGTGTAAACCAGAAGCAACCATAGTTTCGATCAGCACAATCTCTTGTTCGGAAGATGCGTTAGATGGCAGCAATCCTTTGACATCGTCGTCTTTTTCCCATATCAGACGAGGAAGATTATAATCACCGACTACAACGATCATGTCAGAGTTTGCAATACGTTCGCGGAGCTGTTGAATTGCTGCGGAGTGTGCAGAATACAACGACGGTTGCGAGTTGGGTCGAAGGTAAATTCCGCAATTTCAATTCATTTTTTGATTTCAAAAGTTTTATGCAAACAACGGCTTGCTCGAGATTGCTGCAGTCTTCCAGAGCAACCGAGCTACAACTCAAGGAGGCTTTAACTGCAATCAAAACGCCACCGCCACGTTGAAGGTCGCTGGTAGCAGTACTCTGATCGCAACGAAAAATGCTGTATGATGAAGCTAGCTCAGCGTTATCGATATCCGGGCGTAGCCACGATTCCGTGAGTACAACAACATCATAGTCACAGGACGATAGCTTGAGAAATAGATCCTGCGTTTCAGTACGAATACCTCTAACATTTTGGTAGTAAATCGTCAAGTATTTAGAGTAAGTGTCAGACGAACAAGAATGATGGTTTCGCAAATCGGATGAATGTATACCTATGTTGAAACTTGTTGGCTGGACTGGAGTTGCAACAGGTTCGAGAAGGTTGCTCCTGGATCGAGACGCTGCGTGGGTTTCCAAAAATGCCTCTCTAAATTCGATTCCTTGCGGCCAAGTGGCGGGATCCATTGCTCTAGATTTGTGACTCTTAGGAATGCTCACTTTGAAGGACACGAATGATAGTGAGTTGGCACCAATACAAAAATTTTTCGGTGCGATGAGGAAATCAGCACTGTAATGGAAAATCTGAGATCGACGGTGAAATCGAATGAAAATAGTCGATGGCGAAAATATATCCGAAGTAAATTTAAGCGCGAAAAAATCAGATAGTTCAAACCATGTTCATCATTATTCAAGTCGCAGTCTCGCTCCAGCTAGCTGATGTCAAACACAGTTGTTTTACTCGATACAAAGGAAGAATGGAAGATAGATAGCGCACACAGTGGTGCAATTTGGTTCGGTGGAGACACCGCGTCGATTTTCATGTCATATGGTGGAGAGTACTTCTGTATTTTTGCATCACATTATTTTTGCATTTGTACTGGGGTGTAAGTTTAATATTTCGAAAACGAAAGCGTCACTGTTGAGGTGCAAGGATTTAAGTGCATATACTTCTTAGCCGGCTGAACGAAGTGGAATGATAATCACTTCAGAATGATAAATAATATGTGAGTGATGTTTGTTACTTATTGACCGATAAACATACTTTTTTCATAGGTCAAAAACTGCAATTTATTGGTATCAATAAAACCTATAAAAATGTTTGAAAGACCATCGAAGACAAAATTGACCAACACTTGGTGCATGCTGTCGGTTTCCATATCTACGGAATAATCTGTATTTCTACAGATTTTTCAGACTTTTTAAAACCAAGAATCAGATCACAGATTTTTCAAAATAACATTTCAATATTAGTTACGGCTTGATGACAATACTTTTAACATCTTATTCTATTCAAATTGTATGGGATTTCTTCCTTCTTGACATCCATATCCTTTCTTTTGATCGATCTAAAGCGAAAAAATTAAGAAGTCTGCGTCAAAAGTTTATCTAAGTTTATCTTTATTTTTGTATCACAGTGAATGTGAATTCTGAAAGTTCTGTCGTGAAAATCCATTTTGCGTTGAAGGTTTTTGTTCTAAGGATTGAATACATCTAAATATCTAAATAATGTATACATATATTAATTCATTTACGGCTATCAACATGTTAAATTAGAACCCTAATGATACAAAATTATCTTAATCTATCTTGTGGTAGGTTACAGTTACAGTAGAACCCCCATTATCCGCGAACGGATGATCCGCGTTGCGGTTTTATGGACGAAAAAAATCGCACAAAAAACCGCACAAAAACAGGTTTTACTGTATACTACAAGTAAGCTAGATTTTTTTGTATCATACACGAAAATCACTCACACATACAAAATAGCGTGCAGTTTTGTGTTCAGAAACACTGACAAACTTGTGAATTTTGTTGATATAAACCCATTTTTCTCTATGTTTAATCCACAAAATTGAACTCGGAGAAAGAGTGAACTAAAATTTCGTTTAGAATTCCTCCCAAACTGCATGCTATTTTGCATACTACAGGTCAGACTCGATTATCCGGAGTATTGTTTTTTTTTCACTCCGGTTAATCGAATTTTTTTTTCTTTAATTGTTTTTTTTGCATGTATTTTTCGTTTTTTGAAAATAAAAGAGGAATTTGATATTTGATTCATCCCCTTAAAGTCAGAAAACACCTTTCTCACATGAAAAAAATTCATTTATCCAGATTCTCTCAGGAGTTGATAGTCGATCATATTTGATGAAAAAACGCATATGTTCGAATTTCAACAATGACAGAGTTACAGAACTTTTTTTTTTGCTTCGGACTCTGTTGCCTCAAACTGGCTCTACATTGAAAAGTACGCTACGGAAGACGATTCTGATGCTTTCACTTGAAAGATGAGAAAATTTAGTACAGGATATAGTAGTGGAACAACTAAATTAGTGAATTTTAATAACATTTTTGAAGTGAAACTTAAAAGTTAATATTTTTTAATGTGTTATTATTCATTTTATCCTAAAAATTTATTTTAAACTAGATTGTTTCTATCAATTAAAATGAAGTTCTTTAACCGCTCCACAATTTGTTCTTTGACGCACAACTTCTATTTTTCTTAATTTGGCTGCAATATCGATATAAACAATTCCTGGTGAAAATTCAAGCAAAATCTTCAAAAATCACGATTTTTATCCCACTGTACATGTAATAGCCACTTAAACTTCACCTTAACGTTGAAAGGTTACATTTCTTCATGAAATAAGCCATATTTGAAATATAAAAAAAAAATCCAAACTGAATATAATCGAGTCCAAAATTGTATATAATCGAAGCACATATAATCGAGTCCGACCTGTACTGTATCCTATTAGTCAAATCATTTCATTTGATACCGACCATTCTGTGGCGGTGACGTTTTTGAATTTATGTTGTTCATAGTGTAGTGTATTCTCCAAATCAGGGTTATATTCTGTATTTTACATATTTTTCAACAAATTTCAAATACAGAATCTGTATATACAGAATTACAGGTTTTCAGCAAAACTACAGAATTTACAGTTTTTTTTTGAAATTTAATTTTAAGTATTACATTTATTACAGCAACGAGATTTGGTTGGAGGCAGTTTTAAAGCGAAATCTTATTGATTTAAAGAGCTTAAACTATTTTTTCCGTTCCAAGTTATGTATGACCATATTCAATCCGCCAATCGTATATTGACTCATTTAGACGATTCTATGGATAAACCGATTAAACTGTTCCTAAGCTTTGTTCTACCGCTATTCAATAACTCTAATCGCTCCTTTCAATCAGAAAGTTCTCAATTTTGCGAATTTTGTAATGAGAAAAGACTGTTAGTTTTGATCATGTTGGGTAACTTATGTTTGGAGAGCTACGTGATGCTAACTTTGATGTGAAAAATTTTGAAGACTTTCTGAAGAAGCTTTAGGATGTTTGCGTTGGTATCGATACAGAAGAAGCTGAAAAAGGATTGGATGCAGCTAGGAAGTTGATCTTCAAATCGATCTGTCGTGACATCTATATTGAACTGGTGAAACATAGCTGCAGCCTTAATAAACCGTCCAAATTTTGTCAAGCTACCAAACCTTAATGATTTGATGCGAAAATTTCCTCAATTCGTTAAAACAGGTAATAGACAAGGCTTGGATTACGAATTCAGGCTACTCAAGTCGAATATTATGGGGCAAAAAATGGGTGACTCGAATATAACTTGGTCCCAGCTGTTGGATGTCAAAAGGCGTGATGGGAAATTTTTGTATCCATTGCTAAGGTCGTTTGTAAGACATTTTTTGGGGCTCCGCAAAGCTTATGCGATTGAACCTTACACTTACAAAAAGTCATTTTTGATGACATTCATTAGCATGTGTTGAGCAAATATTTTTGCGTTACAGGGCCATCAAAACAAAATCCGGAAATCGGTTGGCTTCCACAATTATGGACTCTGTTTTGAGAGCGGAGAACTATGTATCGGCTTAAGGAGGAGCGTCAAAGATAAAGTTGAAGGAAAATTCGAAGGCAAAGTTCAACAAAATCACGTAAAAACATCATGCAATTCAGAGGCGAAAGACTTTTATATGACTTTTTTTATTGTATTGACACGACTTTCATAACCCATAAATAAAAAAAATAAGTTCAAAGTGAAAATAAACCTTTACTTTCATTTGTTTCCCTTTACTTTCCGTTTTTTATAGATTTTTTATACAGATTATTTGGCTAAAAATACAAATGTACAGATTTTTTCAGAAAATTTTACAGACCTTAATGTGGTAACCCTGCACTAAATCAAGCCATTCAGCCATTTTTTTGCGGCGGCCAAATTGAATTTTTCAAGATTATGGAATACGCAGTTTTATAATGACAGTAGAATTAAATGTATGTTCCAAATTTCAGATCAATCATTCAACAGGAACGGGGTCAATTTTCTATTAATGTGGGACAACCCAACAAACATTCAAACATACATAGAAACAGGTCAAGCTAAATTAAACCATTTAAAAAGTAATTAGTTGTTTGGGGACTGCGGCCATCTTGAAATTGGATTTTTCATTATCTGCTATGTTCTAAATACTAGTCGAGAACTTTCTTTTGATACATTTTTGGGCATTTTTCATAAATAACTGTGTTCTACTAGGCAAGCCTTTTCATTTGATACCCATATTGATGGGGTTCTGAGAAGGTTCTGAGCCGCCATCTTATATTTGCATTTTTCATATATAACTGTATTCTACTAGTCAAGCCCTTTCATTTTATACCCATACTGATGGGGTTGTGAAAAAAATATATACGGCGCCATCTTGCGGTGGCGGCCATTTTGGATTTGCATTTTTCATAAATAACTGTGTTCTACTAGTCAAGCCCTTTCATTTGACACCCATGCTATGGGGTTCTGAGCAAATATGAAATCCGCCATTTTGTAGTGGCCGCCATCTTGGATTTGCATTTTTCATGAATAACTGTGTTCTACTAGTCAAGCCCTTTCATTTGATACCCATATTGATGGGGTTCTGAGAAAATATGTAATCCGCCATTTTGTAGTGGCCGCCATCTTGGATTTGCATTTTTCATAAATAACTGCATTCTACTAATCAAGCCCTTTCTTTTGATACCCGTATTAGCTATTCAATATAGAATTATTATACAAATTATTCAAAATTTCCGAAAACCAAAAATAAAATACTCCGGATAATCGAGTCTAAAATTCCGGATAATCGAGTCTCCGGATAATTGAGTCCGACCTGTATTTACTAATACTAACGCGAGGACCTTTATAACATACCTGATAACTGTCTAAGTTCGTTGGTTTGAGTTCATAGTGGGTGAACATTAAATCCTTCCATAAAACTACTTCTTTGCATCAGAAATAAAGTTTTCGTTTCGCTTTTAATGGACGTTAAAATAAGATTGTGTACGCGGGCAACGAGATTCATGTCAGAAGGAATAGTCAGGTTGAATGAAGAGGCAGATTTATATTCATTCGTCACTCCAATTAGAATAACCATTTGCTGCAACAGTTCATCAGTCATCCTCGCTCGTAACGCCCGTCAATTCTTTTCTAGTCAATTCAAGTCATTTTGACGGTGAATGCCAAAGTAGACCTAGTCGAAGCAATGCGACTGAGAGAAGATTCTATTTTTATTTTTCGTTTTCGAAGATTTCGGTCTCTGGTAGCAAGAACAGACAAAGGAGATTTCGATTGAAATCTGAATAAACCACAATATATCTACGTTAATAATTGAAGATGTAGTAACAAAGGCTACCGAACTAAAATAACTTGAAAAAAGGCTGAACCGTCAAACGATTGAATGGCGAAAATTGAAATAAAAATATTTAAATGGAAACCTACTCGATCAATTTAGAATGAGAAGTTCTATCAGAAGCTATTCGTATCCTTAGCATATATTGGGTTTCGCTACAACTTTATTTCTCCTTTTCAGGTGTTGACAGTTCTCTAGTTTTGGGTGTACTGGAAATTTATCATAATAAAGCTACGTAGCGCAATGTAAAAAATGTCCTTGTAACTGTGTGGAAGTCCATCACATCACATTGTATTTTCTAAATAAAGTATTGTATTTTTACTACAGTGTATATGCTTGCAAACTCTACGTGGATATCATCAACATCGTTGAATCAATAACAACTAAGCCAATAAAATACAAAATCTAGGATTTTGCTTCAAAATTGGATTTATAAATTTTATACAGGTATCAATACATATTTTCTGGGAAAAAACTAAGATTAAAAGATCTCTTGAGACCAAAAACACTGATTTTATAACGGCAACCATGGTCGACGAATGGCTGTGAAATCACTATAAATATTGTGTTCTGCCTTAGCAACCTCAGTTTTTATTTTGCAACCATGTTGAACGGAGGTCCAAATTTTTTGCCTCAGAAAGAATTCTCAGAATATGCGCGAAGCAAGCATGATGCAGAGCTTGCAATAGAACGAACCGCGTTGGAGAACCATCATCCCATACGAGTTTCGTATCGTTATCCGTTATAATTGTTGGTTGTTATAGGAGAGCTTAAATGGCCTTCAGCTGAAAAAGGCCATTTAGAAAACCTCGCTGCCGCTGCCACGTGGTCGCTAGCAGGATGACTGATAAAACGTGAATGATTGATTGATGACCTATCCCGATTGTTCAAATCAATTTTAGTGAATTCGACCATTGTTTCCGGGTTCAAAGTGGCGTCAAAATGCAGCGCATTTCAAGCCGAGTTTGATGAAGGTATATTTCGGCGGTGGGAGTGTCGTTACTGAAGGAGAAAATTTGAACCGCAGCGGTTGCGGATGTCGCATCCCGCCACACTCCCGATTCGGTTCGGATTTTCGGTTGAGTGATTTTTTGGAGTGCTGGGAGCGTTGGCAATTTTGCAAGAGATACCGAAAAACTACTTGAATATTCAGTTCAGGGTTTCAGTGTCCCTCCAGACAGTCATCGGAAGTACATGCTGATTCTGAAAGTTGGCTCAAATTGGCGTTTTAATGCTTCGCCAAACGTTCATGCCTCCGACTTGATGAGTGCATTTTTTCGTCGGTTTCTATGATATTTGTTTCTCGTCAATTATAATTCGATAGCCCTACTCGCTGCTACAGCTCGCCTTTCGTGCAGATCTGACGGGCTAATGAATCACAAGGGGTGAGGCTTGTGATGCAGTTTTCGATCAACTGATCACCCCAATTTATGCGAAATTCTCTCGAATGAGTAGAAGAGCCACCGTAGCTTGATTGTATCGTCACAAAAACAACAACTAAAATTGAATTCTTGGTTTTCAGAAAAACGTGACGCGTGCGACACACATCAACAGTAAATGCAACATCAACTTCATATTCCATTACACTTCCTTATTCTAATTACTACAGAGTGCAGATGTACTGGATGTGAGAGCATAGATTGCTTTCACGAATAAGCCAATCAGATCGCGAGATTTTTTATTAGACAATGCTTGTGATTTTGCAATTGTTTGACGGTTGGTTTCATAAAATATATTATTTTATTCATTGTAATGAATTGTCATGGAATGCCCAAATCGATTTATACAAAAATCTCGAAATGACTTATTGTGGATACAAGAGAAAGCTTGTATATTAGATTTCGACCGTTCAGAATGCGGGATTTCCGTTTGGATTATGGTTGTGATTTTTTAATTATTCGATAGATAGTTTCATGATATATTTCGTTATCCAATATACAGGTGGGACTCGATTATATATGATTCGATTATATACAGTTTTGGACTCGATTATATAAAGTTTGAACATTTTTTTTGTTTTCATATTTCAAATGAGGGGCTCAGATTGAAAGAGGTGTAGATGATTCGATCGATTTCTCTTCTTCAACTTTTTCTTTAGCCAATAACTCAACTGCAAAAACGTTCCAATTTGAGTTTACTATAGAATCCGATAGATGAGGCTCTGACCTATCTTTTTGACGTAGGATTACGTCTTTCGGGAACATATTGGGGTACAAATTGAAAAACGAAAATCGAGCACATCGTGAAAATCGTCCAATTTCAAACGCTTATTACTCAGTCATTTCTTGATGGATTGATGAAATTTTTGCGTCAATCGATTTCGAAACTCCATAACTATTTTTTATATTGAACAAAATAATGTATGTCATGTAACTAACTATCGAACTATTGAAAAATCTCAACCCCTATCCTAACGGAAATACCCACTCCTGATTGGTCGAAATTGACGACACATGCGGCGGGTCCCCAACAAAGGCATCATAGGCAAGCTGCCTGGGGGAAATCAGCATTGTAAATATATGCAAGTCTGGGATATTTTTATATTGCAAGTAAGGTGAGTGATACGCTTAATTTTAACAAATAAAATTTAAATTTAGAACATTAATGTTGGTTGCTTCGTGAAATTTCATGTCTTTGACCGATCGTGTATTGTGAAAAATTTAGCACAAGTGTAAGTGTAAAATTGAAACGATTTATTTCAATTTTAAAAGATAAAAACCATGGTGTGTTGCCGCTCGAAAACGGGTCGTTTGGTTTAAGCTGTCTGTTTTGCTGCATTCATTTTCACTCAAGGAAAGTTTTTACGGCGAGAAAAATTGGAAAAGTGAAGAAATATCAGAAAAAGTGATTTCCCATATGCTCTACATATAGTATTAGGTGCTGTTAGACCAAATCAATTTCGCATTGGGTTGAAAAAACACTCAGAAAGTCAAAGTTATAGAAGAAAATTACCTTTTCCATTTCTAATAGTTTTCTCTGCATTAATGTAACATGTTTTTACTGATGAGAAAATTGATAATTGTGTTCGGTATTGGTAATTATCATATATTAAATTGGTGAGTTTTTTTTCTTTATTTCATCCATACATAACATAGGAGACATCTCGTCTAAGATCACAGAGGGCGGTTTTCATCATATCTCGTTCCACTTCGGTATCTTTTATTTAATACGCACCATCCAACGACTATTTACCATCCTTCTGTCATCATCACTCGGTAAACACTGGTGGAGTGAACAAACAATATCCAACCACCAAACAAAACGGCCCTTTTCAGGGCCACCAAATCATTATCAAAGAGTTTACCGATGTGATTCTTCAGACATATCCAAAATCAACAGATAGCCTAACGGAATCCTACGTCAACTATGCGGTTGTATCTCGGACACAACCTCCTGTGACTTCTCTATTATAGTGACTTTCATTTCAGCACATTTGGCTGGTTCGTCACTTTTACTTCCGTTTTTGGAAGAATGTTGAGAGTGAGAATTGCACTTGTGACCTTTGCGTGAGAGGTATGGATGTTACCACTACGCCAGATCGTCTCCAACTCTGATCTTCCACATTGCCAAATACAGCTGGGAATGTGTTTACAGCTAAGTTATGACCAAAAGAGAGAGTCGATGTAGAGAAATCGATGATGCCCCTTTCATTTTGAGCCCCTCAAATATGACTTATTTCTGGGAAAAATGTAATATTTCAATGTTAATTGTTAAAAAAGTGAAATTTTATTGGCTACAGGTACAGAGGAGTAAAAATCGTGTTTTTTTATGATTTTGATTGAATTCTTATCAAGGATTTATTTATAACGATATGGCAGTTAAATGAGGAAAGATAGGGGTTGGGAGTCAAGGAACAATTTGTAGAACTGTTAGAGAGCTTTAATTTGGTTGAAAGAAATAATCATGTTTATTATGATTTTTTGAGATAAAATTAATAACAACGCCTTCAAAACCACTATCTTTTAAGTTTTTCACTTCCAAAATGTGAATAAAATTCACTAATTTATATGTTTCACAGCTATATCCTGCAGTAAATTTTCTCATTTTTTTAAACAGATGCAACAGAATCGTCTTACGTAGCGTTATTTTTAATGTAGAGCCAGTTTGAGGCAAACAGAGCCCGAAACAAAAAAAAAGTTCTATAATTCTGACATTGTTGAAATTTTCGACCATATGCGTAGAATGATTTTTTGAATCAAATAGGATCGGCTATCAGATTCTGGATACATTTTTTTCATGTGAGGATGGTATATTCTGACTTCAAGGGGTTAATTGATCCCTTTTATATTCAAAAACGAAAAATATATGTATGAAAAACAAATAAATTTTTTTTAACTTAATTACGTATAGGATTCGATTATATACAGTGAAAATAAATCGGAGACTGTATATAATCGAGTTCGCCCTGTAGAAATTATTATGGATCCCTCAAATCGATTGACGCAAAAGTCTCATTAATCCGTCATGAAATGACTGAGCAATAAGCGTTTAAAATTGAATAATTTTCACGATGCGATCGATTTCGTTTTTCAATTTGTACCTCCAATATGCTCCCGAAAGATGTAGCCCTACCACAAAAAAAAATGAATTTTTTGCATCGATTTTAAAAATACTCCTACGTCGTCGTGAATTACTCTCAATTACTTTTATTTAATTTTTAACTTTGAATTTGAATATATGAATATACGATTTATCGTTTAGAATGGACTTCCCTGTCATGATGTCATCTATCATTATAAGTCATTAATAAAAACTGGATAAATTTCTGCAGAAAAATGATTTATCAAATAGGTAATATCAAAACATAGGGTCGTCAATAGCTACCACAGCTAGGCTCTCATTATATGACACAACTGGTTCCGGACTATTTTGTGAACCCACTAAAAATGATTCAGGGTATTACCTCGTTCTCGTTTTCTTCGAAAAGTAGAAGGCATGAATTGATGGTGCTCTCAAGCTCTAGCCGGTAGTTCCTCAGGGCTTCGGCAGTTGTCAATCTTGTCGGATTCTCGTTGTGCGGACACTTCACGGATTGTACCAATCTCTCCCAGCTTCAACCCATTCAAGAATATATGGGTCGACAAACATTCTTTCTGTCTATACTTTCCTCACGGAATTGCTACATATGAAAACGAAAAATGGCATTTCAAAGTTACCTAGCCAAACCGGATAGTATCGATGCAGCATTGAGTGTAAGTTGATTCTGGTTCGAAATTCTATATAAAAAAGTATATCATGTGAGTCACACAAACGAATGGTTCCATTTCAACGATGCGTCGTTTTAAATGCAAAATTAGGACAACACTTTTGGCCTTGAAAAATATTCGTTTCGATTAAAAAAAATATAACTGGTTCTTTTTTCGAAGCATAGGCTTCAACTTCCGCGATTCGACATTTCAACACTGAGGGCTAGTGGCGATTCACGGATTGAATTGCCACGGTCCCGGGCATAAAATTGTTATTGTTTGTAACTTGTATATTTTTTTACACTCCAGTAGTGCCCTTACAGCGGCCAATTTTAGGGCGTGTTTTATTTTTCTTTATCACCAGCAAGAGTGCGCTTCAAGAAGTGACGGAGCGGCGCCACTGTCTTCATGCGAACTTCATTATTACTATTTTCGTTCGCTTTAATTGCAACGGTCGGCTTTTAATTTTAGTCATCAAGGCCGCGCTCAAGATCTAGAGTGAGTGATATCCTGTGCTAAGGTCTTCTCGTTTTTATGCGTTTGTGAGAACCAGTTCGCCGTGGTTATGATTGTGCTGTTGCCCGCGCTTCTTGTTGGCGAGTTAGGAAACCGATTCCGTAATTGAACACATAATCTGGTGAGATGACCACGTGTATTGTTATTGTTTTGGGGACAATGATTTGGAATACTATGCCGGATGCCGGAATCTTCTTGAGTTTTTTTACAAGAAGATTCAACAACAGGCTCCAATTGGAGAAAGTTTTAACATCGCGCTCTGCTCATTGCTTTCCATGAACTTCCTCTACGATCGTTCCACAAATTTCGATTTCGTTTGGTTTGAGTATTAGGAAGAACGGGGAAGCACAGCATACAATAATGTGATATAAGGGCGAAGATGATGCCATAGGGAATAATGGATGGTATAATCTTTGAAATGGATACATAATAACATGTCTCAGACCCAAAAACGGAAATGAACGACGACGAAGAAGCTTCTATTTGCACTTGGGGGAAAGGCAGAAAACCTCTGTAATGTTGATCACCTTATATGGATGGGCAGATTGACTTTCACGAAATTCGCCGCAATTTGATCAGACAAATAGAGCGCAGGAATTGCAATTCAGCGGATGGATGAGACTGCAATGAACGTCTACAATAAGCCAGACGTGTATGCCTTCAATAATTAAAGACACAATTGTTTAGCATAATGTAGCTGGTATTGATTTAAATTTCGAGGTTTGATTTCATCGTCTCACATAAAACTGTTTGTATGCTCAACTTTTGTTTTGATTGGGTTGTTAATAGTTATTTATTAATTTTTACAGTAGGTCATGCTAAGTGGTCTTGCTTGATGTTTAGATTTCTGTATGAAAATTCTTTAGCTTAAAAGTCGCAGTTAAATGTACAGGATTGGGCTGGTAGAAGTTGGTGATGTGATTCAGAAATTCAGTCTTTCGGTAGCTAAAAAAATAACGAAACTTTGGAATATACGATATATTCTCCATCTCGCATTGAAAATAAGCATGAATAAAAACTACACATTGTATTTTCCCATTTGAAACCATTTAATGAAGAATATCTTAATGAGCGTATGTGTCACTCATTAGGAGTATCCTTTTCAATAAGTGAAAAGTTGAATCCTATTCTCTTGATCATGTGTCGTTGTTTTATAAGACAATTTGCTGACCCAGCGAACTTCGTCCCGCCCAACATTGTAATATTTTTATGGAACCCCCTCTCCATTCCTGAGGAGAAAGGGGTGTCATACCATCATAGAAACATTTCTCATACCCAAAAACCCTCACATCCCAAATTGTGCTTGATTAGTTCTCGAGTTATGCAGAAGTTTGTGTTTGTGTGCCCCTGTAATTTGTGTTCAATTTGTATGGCAGCCCCCCTTAGAGAGGAGGGTGGAGTGTTTAACCACCATAGAAACATTTATTGTACCCTAAAACCTCCATATTATCAATTTGGTTCCATTTACTTGATTAGTTCTCGAGTTATCTAGAAATTTGTGTTTCATTTTTATGGCATATCTTTTTTGTACTTCTCAACTGCCAAACCAATCTGCGATTAACCAAACGCAGATGTTATTTGGCTTTTAAAACATTTGGTGATAAACGTACATGCCATATTGTGTGTGGTAAATGATTGCACTTGGATTGAATTTCTTGATCCTTATCGCGTGGGTCAGCAATTTCCTCATCTTGTTCTAGAGAAAGGATTTGATGTGATGAACTTCACCTTACTGTTGGGCAATTGAATGAACATTGAAACAAATCGAACGCTTTTTTCGCTTCCGTGGGAATTATCTCCCCAAGTCATGGTTTTTAGACAGAGCCCAGATTCATGTTACCCATAAAAACAACAACAGCCACTCAAAATCATCGAACCATTCGTGGAAAAGGTGCATTGCGCAAGTGCAGCTTACTGGAATATCGTCCCGAAAGCACAACGGCGACATCGACATGCGCGAAGATTCGCAGCTGAAGATAACACCGTAAATGGCACTCGCCTTCTCGTCTACTTGGGAAGCTGGTCACGATTATCCCTGTTAGGTACCGTCGTGCGATTGTCACCGTAGTTACCCTGTGCTGCACAACTTTGACGAGGGATTGCCCGTTATAGTTGATTACAAATAGTCAATACATTGATGATTCCTGAAACTCTGAACGGCGATTACATAAATTAGTATTTTGTTATTATGTATTTATAACTTTACTTGAGGCTTTTCTGGTAAACTATTTCCCATACTGGTTCTACCCTACACATTGCTATGCGGCGTACATAATCGTCAAAGAGACAATCGTCATTGAACTTGCTGACAACGAAGCTGTAGGAGATGCAAGCAGCATTGTATGGCATCGGTCCATGGAGGATTAGAGTGAAAATTTTGGTGACACGCTGATCGAAACCAAGGTGCATGACAATTTCGCTTCTACTGATGAAGCCCACGATGAGGCAAGAATGCAGTGAACAATACCATCACATCAAATCCTTTCTCTAGAACAAGATGAGGAAATCGCTGACCCACGCGATAAGGATCAAGAAATTCAATCCAAGTGCAATCATTTCCCACACACAATATGGCATGTACGTTTATCACCAAATATTTAACGGGTACATTAACGAATGCGTTCAAAATCTGTTTATATCTATGATCCACTCAAAAAAAAAGGATCGTATAGAAGAAGAAAAAGTAGAAGGGTCTGAGCCTAGGGGCACGTGCGGAAGTTTGACGTAGGACTGTGATCGTTCAGAACACTTGGTTATTTTAAATGTAATTCTTTTCATTGTTCAGAAATCTGTTAGTTTAACTTTTTTGAAACTCTAAATAGTAGCCCTGAAAAGGGCCGTTTGTTATATGTACTCATAACCTTTAAACGGTTTGAAACGAACAAAGAAAGCTTCTGGCAGGAAGTTCGACTGTCTAACTGAAAATGATTAATGAATATCAGTGGGACACAACACAACAGGGTGGAATGGTCGTCATTGATTACATTGAATATGAAATTTATGGTAAAGAAACGAAAAGAAAATTATAGGAGGTTGTGTCCAAGATACGACCGCATTGTTGACGTAGAACTAGGCTGTTATTTTATATAAGTCGCTTATTTATACCTTCGGATATTATTCTATAATGCTGAGAAATTTCAGAAGCAACTGCTTAGTAGAACAATCTCTGAAATGGTTTTTTCATTGTAGAATCAGTTGACGATAATTGATTGATGATTCATTCTTGCCCTCGCAAAACAATACACTAGCTGATCGTATGTCGCAATTTATTTCATGTCAATGCATTGAAAATTTACCTCGAACGCTATTCCGGTGGCCTTTTTCGCAATTGACATAGACTCGGCTACAGTCAATTATATACATGTTGCACCAGCACCATTATTCCACATCTCATAACTACATCAATATATCTTTGGCACCGACTGGAAACAACAACAATGACAACACTTGCAAGTATCAAATATCATGCTACATGTTATTTAGTATTGCCTCAAAGGAATCGCACCTCTAGGCATCGTTCGTACAACGTAAACCAAGCGCCAAACAAGCGTTCGCCATAGCATGCATACAGAGCCATACATTGGTGGCTTGAAACTACTAGGAATATAAACACTTCTCATCATTTTGCGATATTCTCAAAAGAAACGCTTCTGTTAATATTACTGGTTTCGAAAAAAGTTGCATTACTTTCTCATGAATGCATGTATTCCCCTCCATTCTTCTACTTTTCCTTTGTTCACGGAGACTTTAAATCCTACGATTTTCCCTTCGTCGGTCGTCGATAAGTTGCCCGTTATTAACAGCTCTGTTCGGGAAAGCACACAAATGGACAGAACAAATGTATGGGAAAATGGAAACGCTTAAAGTTTTCATGAATTTTAACCATTTACAAACCAGGGGATTCTAATGTACAGCATATTAAACAAATCTTATGAGATTTCCGATTCGTTTAGTATGTAAATCGTCAAAATCCGTTCGCGGCAAAAATAGTTATTAACGTTAACTTTATTTCATAAAAACGTGACTTGTTTTCTGATTGGCACCCTTAATGAAAGACGTAGTTCTACGTCAACAAGTTGAAAATACTCACGATTTCGTATTATATTGGGGTAAAATACACATGAAATCATGAAGTTGCTTTATTTTTTAAGAATAGCTATGATATTGTGATTTCTTTCCATTGTCTTATTCTTACTATTAGGCATCGAGAGCAGTAGCTTTTTCGGTGGAATAATGTTCGTTTGCAGACTATCACAATCAAGTCGTATTGTTTCTACTGCTTAATTTATCATAGAAAGAAATTGAGTCATTGAGAATTATAAATATGAGTCATGAAGATTATTAATATTTCATTTCGTTTCATTTTTGTGATGCGATGTAATGCCGCATAGTTGATGTATGTTGTGATCTCACATATAATACTAGCAAAATACTTCTTGTCAGTAATTAGCATTCTGATCAATTTATCCAATTGAAAGAATTTTTTTTTTCAGTCAGCAGAGCTCTGACAGACGATTTAATTTTCTTAGTTTTGAGAAGAGGGATTGATGATTAAACTTTTGGTTTTGTTACTCAAATCATTTGTTATTATTAAAAATAATATTTGTTTCACGCATTTACATGAATGTGTATCCCTTCAGAAAAAATATAATAATTTCTCTAGACGGATATCACTAGTAAAATAACCGTTATTGCACTTCACGTTGTGTCGTTCATTTACTTTATGCGATAATGGCTGCATAGATTTATACAAATTACATTCTAACGGTAACTAGAAACACGCACACAAGTATATCAAAGCAATAGACTCGATATTACTTACAGATACAGGTCGGACTCGATTATATGTGATTCGATTATAAATAGTTTGAAAAAAACCATTAAAATTAAAAGTAAAATTAATAGTAACATATTAAATATTGTTAACTTTTAGGTTTTTCAGATGTCACAATCCTCATTCGGAATGTGTTCGCGCACTTAATTTTGTTTTTCACAAAAAAATTAAATACAGACTTTTCGATCCATTTTTGCAACAGGCAAAAATCGAAGATGAACCAAAACACTTGTAAGAAAATCAGTTGTCAAAAATTAACTGAACATTCAAAAAAGCCGTACTAGTCAGCATAAGTGAGAGACATGAGTACCACCATAATGCCACAAATCTAAAATCGAATATACGTAACCCGCGTAAATTTGAAAGTCGCGATACTTTTTGAACAGACCTCGTACAGGATTCGATCATATACAGTGAAAATAAATTCGAGACTGCATCTAATCGAGTCCGCCCTGTACTGCTCTCATAAAAAGCATCTAACCCAACAATTTCTGGCGAGTCCAGCTCGGCATTGTCAGTTTGATCAAAATATATGACAAGCTGGATCGTCATTTCCGTTCAATTGGATTTTAATCTCCCTATCCTGTTAGCTCCAATAGAGCGCAGTTACCCAAACTAGAAACTAGAGAAGGATTCGTAAGTCAATAAATAATTGTCCATTAACTCAAAAGCTACTTCGTCTTCGCTGATACAAACTTTAAAGCCTTCCCACACAACTCATACGATGGCTTTGAGAACTAAGGACCTATAATGATTCCATGTCTGGCCACGAAACATGTAGAGTTTTCCAGAATAAGTGTCAAAGTGGTGTAAAATGTGATTAACTAAAAGAAGAATTAACACAGGGCCTGGCCGGGTAAGGGAGTAAAAAGTGCTCCCAAACCAAATCACTAGCTGAATGGCAAATATTGTATAGGATATTACTACGGTGTATCAAGAAAAAATATTAAAAAAAAATTATCAAAAATTGAAGTACTAAAAAAATATTGAAATTTTGAAATTTTTTTTTTTTGGGATATAGAAATTCAGTATAGTATTTTGGCAGTAGTACCATATATTTGAGTCCATATATGGTAAACCATAGGATCTATGGTGAAAAATGCACCTTTTGGTTTTTTTCACGCCATTCTCAATAGTTTTGAGACAAAAATATGAAAAAATACTGAAAGTACGTCTTGCTAAGGTGTATCGATAAAAATCTTCAAACTATGTTTTCATCAAAAAATCTAATAATAGAAAAAATTAAATACGCAGTACAAAATAATTTTATATATTCTCTGGCATTTAGAAATTTTGAAAAAAAATATAACTTTGAGACCCACTTCTGCTCTAATTTTTATTTAAATGCGTTCGTATGTGTCTTTTTTTCTACATGTGGCGAATTTTTTTCTGAATTTTGAACAGCATTGCGAGACACAAAAATAATTTTCTTCATCGTCTGCATTATTATTTTTATTTTTTGAAATTGATATTCGATTGAAATCGATTGTAAGATTAAATTTATTTATAATGATACTACATCCCATTGAGAGATTTGATCTTCTTCACAATTTTTCGCCAATAGTCTCGATCCATGGCTGCAGTTCTCCAACTCCCGGCTGCACCGATTCTTGCCAAGTCCTGCTCCACCTGGTCCAACCACCTCGCTCGCTGGGCTCCTCTCCTTCTTGTTCCTACCGGATTCGATGCGAACACCATCTTTGCAGGGCTGCTGTCCGGCAATCTTGCAACATGCCCTGCTCATCGCACTCGTCCAGCCTTGGCGACTTTCTGAATGCTGGGTTCGCCGTAGAGTTGCGCCAGTTCGTGGTTCATTCTCCTTCTCCATACTCCGCTTTCCTGTACACCACCGTATATTGTTCTGAGCACTCGGCGTTTGAAAACTCCAAGCGCTTGTGAGTCCTCTTCAAGCATCGTCCATGCTTCGTGCCCATAGAGAACAATCGGTCGAATTAGGGATTTGTACATGGTACACTTCGTACGGGGTCGGAGTTTGTTGGACCTCAAGGATTTGCGGAGCCCATAGTAGGCACGACTTCCATTGACAATGCGTCTTCGAATTTCACGGCTGTTGTTGTTGTCAGTTGTTATCAACGAGCCAAGGTAGACAAATTCCTCTACCACCTCGAGCTCGTCGCCGTCGATCACAACACTACTACCAAGAAGAACTCTGTTGCGATCAGTTCCTCCAGCTAGCATGTATTTAGACTTAGACGCATTGATCCCAAGCCCAATCAGCCCTGCTTCGTGTTTCAGTCGGGTATACAAGTCGGCTACCGTCGCATGTGTTCTTCCGATTATGTCCACGTCGTCGGCGAAGCAGATAAACTGACTAGACTTGTTGAAAATCGTGCCCCGCATGTTGAAGCCCGCTCTCGGCATAACACCTTCCAGCGCCACGTTGAAGAGCAGACAGGAGATTCCATCGCCTTGTCGAAGTCCCCTGTGAGTCTCAAATGATTCCGACAGCTCACCTGAGATCCGCACACTGCACCGCACACCGTTCATCGTTGCCTGAATCAGTCTTGTCAGCTTTCGGGGAAAGCCGTGTTCGTCCATGATCCTCCATAGCTGTCGTCGGTCGATTGTATCATATGCGGCCTTGAAGTCGACGAAGATGTGGTGTGTAGGGACCTGATACTCGCGGCACTTTTGGAGGATCTGCCGCAGTGTAAAAATCTGGTCCGTCGTCGAGCAACCGGGCATGAATCCGGCCTGATAACTTCCCACAAATCTACTTACTATTGGCGATAGGCGGCGGAAGAGGATCTGAGACAAAATTTTGTAGGCACCATTCAGGATTGTGATGGCACGATAGTTCCCACAATCCAACTTGTCGCCTTTTTTATAGATGGGGCAGATTACCCCGTCCTTCCACTCCTCCGGTAGCTGTTCTGTGTCCCAGATCCTGACTATCAACCGGTGCATACACTCTACAAGTTTTCTCGGCCCTCCCTTGAAGAGCTCCGCTACGAGGCCATCCTTACCAGCTGCTTTGTGGTTCTTGAGCTGATTAATGGCCTCCTTAACTTCACCCATCGTCGGGGGTGGTACGTCGTCGTTGTTCATTGCACCGGTGTAGTCCTCCTCAACGCCGTCTAGGTCTCCTGTCTGCGCGCTGTTCAGGTGTTCATCGTAGTGCTGCCTCCACCTTTCGATCACCTCGCGTTCGTTCGTCAAGATGCCTCCTTCCTTGTTTCTGCACATTTCGGCCCGCGGCACAAAGCCTTTGTGCGAGGCGTTTAGTTTCTTGAAGAACTTCGTAAGATTAAAATAAACAAATAAAAACAATTCGGATTTTTTAAAGTGTTCTTCCCATTAATCCGAATGATCTTTCCACAAGGACTTTATTTTTTGCTCACAGAGCTCTATCGTACTGCTGACTCCTATGAATTTGATTAACCATCTAAATTCAATGTAAAGATAATCTCATATATTTTGAGATGCGAGAAAAACAATTAAGCAGCGCAATGCTCTAAATAAACCGACAAAATTTAGACATATGAAAAACTAAATTTAAAAAATATTAGAGTGATGGGTCTCTAAATTCAAAATAAATTTGAAATGCCCAAAGGCCAAAAAAACAACTTTTTCTGCGCAATCCTCTTAAAAATTCAAGAATAAAATACGCTACATGTGAAAAAAAACAACACACATACGAATGCATTTAAATAAAAATTAGAGTAAAATTGGGTCTCAGAGTATTATTTTTCAAAATTTGGAAATACCGGAAAATATATGTAATTTTTTTCTGTACCGCGAAAAACACTTTAAAAATTCTAAAAAAATCACATATAATCTGATGAAAAAATTGTTTGAAAATATTGATCGATACACCTAAGTAAGATGTACTTTCAGTATTTTTTTTCATATTTTTGTCTCAAAGCTATTGAGAATGGCGTGAAAAAAGGAATAACTGCATTTTTCACCATAGATCCTATGGTTTACCATATAAGGACTCAAATATATGGTGCTACTGCCAAAATGTTTTGTTTAGTACCCTCTACAATATTTCTCATACAGCTGGTGATTTGGTTTGGGGGCACATTTTACTCCCTTACCCAGCCAGACCTTTTGGAAATATGAAAAAAATATTTTTTTCTGTACCGCGCAACACTGAAAAAAATTTGAAAAAAATCACACATGTCTAAAAAAGCCGTAGAAACACATTTAAATATGAATTAGAGTAGTACTGAATCCCTAAATCCCAAATATTTTTTTTCAACATTTCAATATTTTTTTAGTACTACAATTTTTGATGAATTTTTTTTGATAATTTTTCTTGATACACCGTAGTAAGATGCACATTCAGTATTTTTTTCAAATTTTCTGATCTCGAAGCTTTCGAGGATGGCGTGAAATAAACGAAAAAGTACGTTTTTCACTATAGATCCTATGTTAAACCACATAGGGGTTCAAATAAACCGTCAAAATTTCTTATTTAATATCCTATACAATATTTGCCGTACAGCTAGTGATTTGGTTTGGGGGCACTTTTTACTCCCTTACCCGGCCAGGCCCTTTGGCCATTTATTTTCCAGCTCAAAGATAGTTCTCCAAGGTATCATACGTATCATATTCACCTCATTGCAACGTTTGAACCATCAAAGAAGAGTGGCATTCCGCACATAAGATGCATTTATTTGATCGTAATTGACATGCGTAAATAGCTTTGTCACGCGAGAAGTGAAATCCAATGCACAATGGTCCAGGAGATGCATTTAAGTGGAAATTAGCATTTAGAGCTCGACAGTTATTCTCTAGACAAAAACTGTCTTCGAAAAAGTTGTTACATATGATAGAGCGCTCATTTTTATGTGAAAAATAGGGTGACCCAAATTGTCGATAAAATAAAAAATATATAACTTTCTTATCTTTATAGATAGATGTAAACATAGTTCGACTATGTTGTAGTTCTAGTTATTTGAGATATCTTTGTAGAACAAAGTTTTTTACTATCTCTTGCAATAACCGATATAGCGCCTTTTTCTATGATGCGTTAGGGTAACCATGAAAAAAACTGTTTTTTTTGCTCTAACTTTTATATTCCAAATTCTACTTGCAAACTGTCTTCGAAAGACTTTTAGAACTTGCTAATACAGGTCGGACTCGATTATATATAATCGCAATTTCACTTTCAACGTTAATTTTCGAATCCAATACAAATCGAATCACAAAAAAGCTATTTTTTTTATTAATGTTTGAAATTCATACATTAATGAAAAAATTGTTTTCTTGAGATTCTATTATGTATAGGATTTGAAAATAATTGTTGAAAAAAAAAATGGTCGACTATATATAATCGAGTCCGACCTGTACAAACATTTTGCGATTCAGAACTTTTCAATATCTCAACTTCACACAAAGCTATTGATATTGCTTCCCAAAAAATACGCTTTGTCATTTGATTGTCATTCTTTCGGGGACAACATAAAATATGTTTGTTTTTTTATGTATGTGAGATGCTAACCACTCGGTCACGGGTGCACAAAAAATCACATATTACATAGAGTGAATTTTTTTCTTCCAAATTCCGTCAACAAACATATTTTCTTGTTGCCTCTCTAACCTCGAGTAAACCGCGAGTAATCGGTCGAAATCTACTAAACATAGATTTAAGTTGGAATTCTGTATAAACAAATCATGAATTAGTGGCTCCGCAAAGCTCATGCGATTTAGCCTTGCAAATAAATGAATTAAAAAAAACAAACATATTTTATTTTGCCCCCGAAAGAATGACAATCAAATGACAAAGCGTATTTTTTGGGAAGCAATATCAATAGCTTTGTGTGTAGTTGAGATAATGATAAATTCTGCATCGCAAAATGTGTGTATTAGCAAGTTCTAAAAGTCTCATGCCGGGTGTTCGGGTTCGATTCTAGTTCTGGCCGGGGGATTTTTCGTTAAAGAAATTTCCTTCGACTTGCACTGTGGTCACGCGTATTCAAGAGCTTGCCCCTCGGAATACATTCAAGGCGTGTTATTTGGCTTACGAAATCTCAACTAAGTATTAATAAATGACGTTGATCAATGCATACGTTGAGACGGCAAAAGTTCCACAGGGAACGTTAACGCCAATATGTGATTTTCAAAACTATGTTTTTTTGTGTTTGAATAAATTATAATTCAAATCATGAATTTTTGGGTCAAAACACATCAATTTGAGCAGTGTCAAGATATTGACGAATTCTGCATTGCAAAATGTTGGTATTAATAAGCTCTAAAAGTCGTATGAAGACAGTTTTGATGTAGAATTTGAAATATAAAGTTAAAGCAAAAAAAAACCGTTTTTTATGGTTATCCTAACTCAACATAGAAAAAAGGCACTATATCGGTTATTTCAAGAGATAGTAAAAAACTTTGTTCTACAAAGATGTCTCAAATATTTGGGACTACTACATTATCCAACTATATTTATCTCTGTCTATAAAGATAAGAAAGATAGATGTTTTATTCCATCGACAATTTTGGCAACCCTATTTTTAATCACATAAAAATGAGTGCTTTATCATATACAATAACTTTGTCAAAGACAGTTTTTGTCTAGAAAATAACTGTCGAGCTCTATATACTAATTTCCACTTAAATGCACCTCCTGGACCATTGTGCAATGAATCGAAAACATAAATTTTGGAGAGAATCAGAACGTCTACTACACAGCACACACTCATTAGTCCATCCACATTAGCGTGACGACGTTCTGTAGGCAAAACATAGGGTTGATTGCAAATGAGGTACTCAAGTGCCACCCATAATGAACCACCACTTGAGAGGACGCGGTGATCATTAATCAAAACATTCTCTACCATTCCGTCGTCCACTGAAGCGTCCCGCTCCGAATTGATTCGAATTTTAGGTCTTGTAATGCTATTTGTCAGAGCGGCCAAATTACAACAAACCTCTGGCATTTGTATTGTACTCGTAGTTTAGTGTTTTTTTTTCTCTCTCCCTTCAATGGAGCTTCACGTTCGTTATGTGAGGTATCATCATCGAGCTACAAATAGTCTTAGTTTTGCATTTTCAATTTATTTTAATTGTATACTTGAATGCACCACATAGTCTTCCTCGTGTCTTCTTTCCGTACGAATCCGATTGCACACGGTACACAGAGGCGCATATATGGATCTGAAAACACTATTGCGCTATTTAAATCAGCTCGAACGTTGAATCGATGTTCCTGCTTTCACTTCAGCGACTGTACAAAACCAAAGTTCGTCGCTTGAAATCTTTCAAGTCACTTAATGTTTTTTAAATCTTTTTTATCAATGGAACGCATTTCAAACACTCACCCACTGCATCGCTCACTTGTTTCACGGATGTTGAATCAGATCACCGATAGCTCAAAGAACTCGAGTAATCACTATTGCCTCTAAACAGATTTCAATCCAATATCGCTATTCTAAAACATAACACTTGTTCTGTATGCAAATAAATGCCAGCTTCCAGAAGGATATTCCAATCAGCACAATTCACTATTCATCCTTCACTCTGGTTCCCGGATATTTTCACTAAACACACTCGGAAAGTTCGTCCACTCGCGTCAAATGTCGTTACAAGACTGATCCTCCAAACTCGGTAAGTCGCGAGAAATTCGTGATGTTTTGAGATTACACCTCTTCTTCTTCAGCTACTCGTGTGATCACTCCATTGTGTCTTCTCCATCATTTTTGGGCCGCCGCGGAGTATGAATTCCCCCTCACGTGCTCGATCAGAGATTCATTGGTCGCGTTCGGCAGGTTTAATGCCGTATGCTAGTACTGGCCCCCAAACCGAGCGCAAGAGCATTATAATATCGTTGCTATGTTTTTCGTTTCGATGTTTTCCCTCTCGCGCTCGGGCTCGGGCTTACATTTCTCACCTGGGCACCAACTGCTGAAGAATTTCATCTCTTTTGCATCCTCAGCGGTGGCTTGGAGCTCATCACGCGCCTCTGCTTTCGACCTTCTCCGTTATAGGGCATCCCTTGGAAAAAAAAAAAAATAAAAACGCGACACGATGCGGTGATGTAAAGTTCAGCGCACTCGATTTTCATCTTGATGTGGTGAATTCCGTGGTGCTCTACTCCACAATCTAAGCTTTATGAGAACGATGAAATAAACTGCCACAACTAAAAGGAGATTTTTTTGTTCAGTTTGGAGATGTTTGTTTGGCTGCTGCTTAGCGTTGGCTCTTTGCGGCGATGAAGGTGGAAGATAAATTAGGGTGGAACACTTTTGTGGTAAATAATATGTTGGTTGTGTGAGCAGGTTGCTGTCAAGTTCAAGACGATATAAATGGTTCTCTTGGGGTGAGCTAATTAGATTGTCTAGATTCACAAAGAGTATCACATGACACATTTCTGTTTAACAAACAGCACCTTTTTGTGTATGAAATGCAATATTCACGTATAAATAATCTATGAGACAATAGTCGATCAAATTCGCTTAGAAAAAATGCTATTGAATCTGATTTACAGCTCAGTAAATTTACAAGTATTCTCACGAGTGACCGTGATGTTTGAAGGTAATGTAATGAAAATAAATAAGGTATATGACAAGACTTTGTATGGAATAATTATTGTGTCAAAAACAGTAATGCTCAGTTAAATCTAATTATTCAATTACTAACTGACCCGGCAAACTTCGTCCCGCCCAAAATTCGTTATCACATTCACGTTTTTTTTACTAAGCGCACGTTTATAGGTCCAATCGTAGGACTGTTCATTGATTGATTTTCTACCCTTTAAAACTACATTTTACTATAAAATTCCTAGTACTTCTACCAAAACTCGTCATTATAATATCAGATTATTTTCAGACACAATTCTCGTTCAAGATTTTTCAACCACTTGCAAATAACATGTTTATCCGTTTCATGGAATAAATGTTTGATACAGAAAATATTATAGAATAAAGACAGCCCTAAATCGGACAATTACTTTCTCGAGTTTTGCTCTTATCAACACATTCGGTGATCCATTTTTATTTATATAGATAGAAGAAGATATAGGAGTGCGTTTTATCACAAAAAATTTTCAATTGTTATGTTTGGTTGAAATATGTGTATTATTTTTACCGGACCCCCTCTCAATTTCAGAGGAGGGAGGAGTGTCATACCATCATAGAAACATTTCTCATATTCAAAAACCTTTACATGCCAAATTTGGCTCCATTTGATTGATTAGTTTTCGAGTTATGCAGGAATTTGTGTTTCATTTGTATGGTAGCCTACCCTTAGAGAGGAGGGAGGAGTGTCGAACCACCATAGAAACGTTTATCGATCCCTAAAACCTCCATATGCCTAATTTAGTTCCATTTGCTCGATTAGTTCTCGAGTTATGCAGAAATTTATGTTTCATTTCTATACCAAATTTGGTTTCATATGCTTGATTAATTTTTGAGTAATGCATAAATTTGTGTTTCATTTGTATGGTAGCCCCCCTAAGGAAGGAGGGAGGAGTATATAACCACCATAGAAACATTTATTGCATCCTAAAATCTCCACATGCCAAATTTTATTTTGTTTGCTTGATTAATTCTCGAGTTATGCAGAAATTTGTGTTTCATATGTATGGCAGCCCCCCCCCCCCTTTGAAGAGGGTGGTGGGATGTCTAACCACCATAGAAACATTTATTGCACCCTTAAATCTCCATATGCCTAACTTGGTTTTATTTGCTTGATTAATTTCCGAGTAATGCAGAAATTTATTTTTCATTTGTATGGCAGATCCCCCTCCAAAGAGAAGGGGGAGGAATATCTAACCACCATAGAATCATTTATTGTACCCTAAAACCTCCACATGCCAAAATTGTGCTTGAAAACATGCCTTCATGTGCTTGATTAATTCTCGAGTAATGCAGAAATTTGTGTTTCATTTGTATGGCAGCCCCCCCTTAGAGAAGGAGGTGGGGTGTCTAACCACCATTGAGACATTTATTGCACCTAAAACTCCAATATGCCTAATTCGGTTTTATTATCTTGATTAATTTCCGAGTAATGCAGAAATTTGTGTTTCATTTGTATGGCAGCCCCCCCTAAGGAAGGAGGAAGGTGTATATAACCACCATAGAAACATTAATTGCATCCTAAAACCTCCACATGCCAAATTTTATTTCGTTTGCTTGATTTATTCTCGAGTAATGCAGAAAGTTGTGTTTCTTTTGTATGGCAGCCCCTCCCTAGAGAGGGGGAGGGGTCTCAAACTATCATAAAAACCTTCCCCGACCCCAGAAACCTCTACATACCAATTTTCATGTCGATCGGTTCAGTAGTTTCCGAGTCCATAAGAATCAGATAGACAGAAAGACAGACAGACATCACTCCATTTTTATATGTATGTAGATAGATATAGAAAGGTACCGTTTTGTCTCATATTCCGAACACTTAAGCTTTGATGGTCATTAAACAGTGTCTCATTACTCAAAATGGTACTCTTTCGCGAAATTGATTTGATTTTTGGATACAATAGAGCCTTCTTTTTGATTTGACTACACTAAAATTAATTTACAAATACATATTCATGGTGAAAAACTAAAAATATGTTTAATCGTTTTTGTCTCAAATTCCGAACAATAAAAATACAATTTCAAAAAAAAATCATAACTTTTAAACTACTGAACCGATTCTTATTATCAATATATCAAATTAAAGTCAATTAGCTAGTCTTTTTTGGAAAAATGTTATGCTCACAAAAAAAATTGGTTTTTGCTTTTGTAATTATTAATTGTATTTGTTTCTCATAGTTTACATGGTTTCGGGACCAAGGGTGCTATATCGGTATCGATACCTGTAAATGATGCTAAAATGATGTCTATAACCCAAAAATGTGAGAGTTTTGAATATTAAATTATTCATAACAATATAGTCCAGTAAATTCACATTTAAAAATGAAGTGTTCGCAATTTGAATCATGCGTCGAAACTTGATTCAAATTCCGAACACTACATCAATGCAAATTTCTGCATAAAGTATCATTTTTTCATCCATTTATTGTACCTTCATACCTTTTTTAGCACTTAACATGAAAAAAGACAAACAAAATAGTTGAAACAAGTACATAAATTGAAAAATTTACGATGCTTGTTTTTGCTAACAATAGCATTTTTTCTTTGGTTTTGACTGTCAATTTTTTGCAAATGTTCAATAGTATAAATTATAGGCTGTATCGATACCTGTGAATGATGTTAAAATGTAGCCTACACCCCAAAAGATGTCTGAGCCTTTATTATTCAATTATTTATGACATTGAAGTATAGTAAATTTACATTTAAAAATGGAGTGTTCGGAATTTGAGACTGTTCGGAATATGAGACAAAACGGTGGATAGATTGACAACAAACTGCAAAGCTCACATAGTTAACCATTCATCCATTATTGCCATCTGACCTCACTGTAAATATTCCAGTATTTGAGATGGCTCATGGCTACTCCTATTCAAAGACCCTGTGTTAAAAGTGCTACTTTATATTAAGTATCGAAACAACTGTATTTTGCAGAATCGCTATTGTAGCAGGAGCAATCTATACCCTGAACCTTCTTTGTATGTTTTTCTTTCTAATTGTTTTGTTAAATTAATCATGATACATACGGAAAATGTTTTTAAACATCCTAGCTTGCTAAGATAATAATAATAATTTTAAAATAACAGGGTGATGGAAATATCCATCATAATGCAAATTCACATGTCAAGCTCAGTGCAAAATAAATAAAAAATAATATGTACATCTTTGTATTATTTTCATTTAGACACTGATTAATACCACATTTACTGCATGAGTTAATATAATACTTTTATCCGATGTCCGATGAGATCTCCTTTCTTAGGTCCTTTAGAGGTAGAAGAGATGGAGAACTTGTTTTTCTTTTGATAGTAAATTTTCTTCTAGGGTTCCGCTGCTTGGTTACGTTCTTTTAGCACCTTAGTTGACTTCTTTGACCCGTATCACAAAGGCTAATTCATTGCTGAATCAATCCAAGGAAAACAAATTCTTTCTGAGCAAATTTCTGTCCAGAACATTGTTCCCAGAGACAAATCAATAATTTATCACAGCGTAATCTTTTTCGATCCCAACGGTATGTGACTTATTCCCAGAAAGCTATCCATAAAGTCTACTCCTCCCATATGTCTATATTATTCTTGAACAATAAATTTGGTAAGTAATACTATTTTTCTGTTTTAGATTGGATTTTAGATCTGGAGATTTCTGTGACAGCATGTGTGGATAAAATGAAAACCACAATTCATCTTGGTAGTTATCCCTTTTAAATGATTAATTCGAATTCTCTTTTATTGAAGTTGATCTCTTGTTGAGCAAGAGAACTACAAGATGTCATGTCGAACCAATATCTGGTTCACCTGAGAGTTTGTTTATTGCCCAGAGTTTCGACTCCAAATTCGATTTTTTGGACATATGAACTACAGGTCAAATTTTATGGATATTTTCATGCTATGGTTGGTCTACATGTTTATTAAGTTCATTTTTGTTGGAGTGCAATGATCATGCCATCTTCTCAAAAATCTGTTCATTGGCTTTGTTCTGGTCATATCCAAATTTTGGAGACCAGTATGATTTTGTGCTGGCAACTTGCTGTGCTAATATAAAAAAAAAAACTAAAAGCGTGCTCAAATTAGATTCTGTGAAAGATGTAGAGAAACTTAGGTTTATATGTATTTTATACAAAGTGGCCAATATACTCTTGTACCTGGTTGTAGTGGTTAAGCAGCAGCGTATACACTATCTTTGTATTGGTGTAATCGTGTACTATGTTTACACAATCCATTGACGGATCTGTTCGATTATTTTCATTCAGTTTCCATTGTTTACCAACCATAAAAGAGTTCCGTACTTAGTGATGTCTAAATTTTTCATTTATTCGATTATCGATTAATCGTTCGGACATTTTTCAATATTCGATTCATTCGAATAATTGTTTTTCAATATTCGATTAATCGAGCGAACATTTATTTCTTGTAATAATCACGTATCACGCTGTCATTCTGGTTGCGTGGTCTATCGGGTTGTCGATGTCAGATGGTTGGATGAAAAAATGTTGGATAAAAAAACTGTATAGCCTAATTCTCAACCTAAAAATGCATTAGCCTTGAGAAAAATTCTTTAATTCATTAATCGCGATAACAGCGGCAATCATTCGATGTATTCATATTTTGACTTTAAATTATTCGATACCAAATTACTCGATTATAATTTCAGATATTCGATTATTTGAATTAATCGAACGATTAACCGACGTCTCTATCCGTACTGTGGTGATGAAAAGTATTTGGCAGGAGTGCACCCAGGCTCTATTTTCATTAGTTTGGAGAACTTGGAAGTGGAGCGTGATTTTGTGTATGGAACCCTTAGGAGATACCATTAGACTTTCTTTATGAATGATCAGAAAAGATCCGGCAGAAGACGTTCAGCAACTCTTTGAAAGGAAATCTCTCCTACTATCACGGCATGGTGGACAAGACTTTGTGTTTTCGGATGAAAAGTTATTTGTTCTGCAAGAGTCTTATAACGTTCAATACGACAGATTGTGGGCCTATAGTTTGAGGTATTTTTTTCTGTATTATAGTGATTTTCAACACTTTTGGCTGGTTCATCACTTTTGCTTCCATTTTTGGAAGAATATCGGGAGTGAGAATTGAACTCGTAATCTTGAGCGTGAGAGGTATGGATGTTACCACTACGCCAGATCGCCTCCACTAGTTCGAGGTATATCCCACACGATGACAGAATCATTCAACGGTAACAAAGCAACCGCGATGCCTTGGGGAAGTATTTGCCAAGTCGAAGAACTATCTCTTATTTTTACTGAGAAAAGGCGTTTAAATTAACGCAATATCAAACTGTAGCGAAATGTGCGTCATGCGTTACCGGTTAGCACCGTTTGACTTGGTACCGTGTCAAACTGAAGATATGATTTTTTTTAAATATAGAATTTCCATACTCTGCGAAATAGTAATCATTCAAGAAAAGTGATATAACAAATCTAATCTAATTTAGATTTTAAATAAAAAAAACCTTCTGTAACTGTTATCCTAGGACTAACAGTTCTCGAGATATTACAAGTTTTAGATAATGAAAATCATATCCGAAAAATAATAAGAAATGCATACTTCTGCTGTTCAACTTACACTTATGGTTTCGACATCGTGTAGAAATTCCACGAATATTATTTTCATTTTTTTTTAAACTAGCTATATTTGGAGAACGGTTAGTGATCGGTTCGTGAGACGTGGTAAGAATTGATTATGATTGAAGATAGAGGAGTGCAACAATAAATCAGATTTATTGAGTTAACTCTAGTGTGAAAAAGATCTAATTTCGCAGTAGATGTAGTCTCATGATGGACAAATGATTCTTTTAGTTACATTGACAGTTTTTCTGCAAATGACTGTTCCGAATGCTCATCGCATTTCAAATGTTGAATCTTTGACATCACATACTCGTGTTTTCTATAACCACTTATGACCGATTATCACCCGTACCCAATTTATCATTTCACACTTGATTATGTTTTTGCGCGTCTTGTTGTCGTATTAATATCTACACATCCTGTTGTCAAAATTCAAAATTATTCGCGCTTCTGAAGAAAGCGACAGTGGTTTCTGTTTATCTACCTGTTTCCGATAGACATTCGCCCTGAGCTTGTCAAATGAATCCCCAATCGTTGCGTTTAAATTTCACCTATTTCATTAACTTGGAAATTTCTCACACCAGAGTAAAAAAAATGTGACGACGTGAAGCAACGAGGAAATCGGAGAAATAAAAGGCACTTTCCATTATCGATGATTTGGTGAGAATGGTTTTTCTGGCTCGGGGCAATTCCCCTCCCCTCTACTGGATGGTTTTTTGATATCTGTGAAAATTTCGTTTCATGCTTTTATCGTATCGTCGATTTGCATTCTCATTAGGGACTTTTGCGATGTGTTTACAAAGGAAATGTTGATTATACCGAAATTTGCAGATATAATTAATTCCACCGACTGGAAACCTACAAAAATATAAATGATTTCATTTTAAATGCTAAACATATGTCTACCATATTATAACTACAGCCCTTAACTCCTTCTAATTCGAACTCAGAATCCAAGAAGCGTACCTGATAATGATCACCACACAATGCCCACCACGATATTCCATGCTTTAAACATAAGGTGTGATAGAAAATGTGGTAACTAATGCCATCAAATGATTGATGTATGTATGACTTTCAACAGTGGAACGATGAATCTTTTTCCGATGGTTTCCCACAACGGAACCATCTTTGGAAATGAATCATCGAATACGCAACACGGTCCAGGAAGGCGACCGACGATGCGTTACTAAAACAGAAATCTTCAGAACTGTTTTAGGAACAGTTGGGTTTATTGCGTTTTAAAACCGGACAACCGCTAATGGGAAATGAGCTGCCGATGTAAGGAGGGTCTGCTGGGGCAGGTTTTCAACAATCAATGGAGTGTCCAGCGACGCAACAGAAGAATTTTTATTACTGTGACAACATGCCATCCAGACCACCGTTTGTCGAAAAAGGAAAACACAGTGTGTCTACATAGTAAGTTTCAAACTAGATTAAATAAGCATTATACGGATCATACAAATTTATTTATTTTAGTCATTTACTACTGGCGGTCGCTTTAACGATCAACGTTAAAGGGTTTAATTCAAATTTAACGGTATTTAAGGTTGTAGCATATTTTACTACGTCCATTGATTCTTCCTTCCACTTTCACTTTAATCTGATCTTGGAATGCTAATGGCTTTGCTTCTATTCTGACCACAGAAGGAAGACGGAGATAGGGAAAGACCGAAATTGTATGGAATAAATGAAGAAATGTGAGAGCAACACGCTGAGATGAATGTATTTTACTGTAGTTCAAAATAATGATTCACTCACATACCTGTTGTTAGACAAAAGTTCAATACAATCGTCGTTTCAATCACTTAGTGTTGATGAACACAGCGGCTTCTAGGGAGTCGATTTTTTATCACAACGAGCATCCGTCAAAATTATCGCTGCTTGCGTGAGTGCCATGACCTCTTCACAGTCGCATCGCTTCCGGCGGTTCGATAAAAGAGGCCTCCAGTAAGGTCCGAACTGTTCGGTGCTGTTCGGTTTCTTGTCAGTGGAATCAAATAAATACGGACATTGCGATGAGCATTATGTAAGTTTTTTACATGATGAATAACGAAACTGTGATTGATGGGAACCCTTCGGAATAAACTATAAAAATAGTTAGATTACCGCACTTTCGTTCACGTAAACTACGGTAACGTCATACCGGATAGGGCATGGTTTGATTCACAGAAGCAAATGACGATCAATTGATTTTTTTGTTCAGGTATATGTGTACATATTTTATTGCGTGACAATATGATTATCTAAATGCCTGAATTTTTCCACAATTGTTTTGTAGATTCCTGATGGTTTTCCTTTTTTTCCTTCTTTTATAATAATTTCAACCCATGCTCGAAATGCGAAACTTCTGTCATTATCGCCGCGTCTTTCGATGACAAATTCTGGTTCCGCTTGAAAAAAACACCACTCTCGAAATGCGAAACTTCTGTCATTATCGCCGCGTCTTTCGATGACAAATTCTGGTTCCGCTTGAAAAAAACACCACTTTCGAAAAATATTTAGGATAAATTGACCAGATGGTCAGAGGTCTAACGCGGGACACAAAAAAATAAACGTTATGTATATACGTTATGTGTTCACATATGTTATGTGTTCACAAACCATAGTTTAGCGAGTCTAAACTGATTATTATTTCTTTCTGAGTATCGGCACTCAGTTGTGATTTTTCGGTGGTTTATATTTAGTTTACGCCCGAAAATCATCTTTGCTGCGGAAAATCATCTTTTCTTTCGCTACCGTGCGGATCGAACGCATATTCTCAGCGCACTAACGTTTCCAGTGGAACTTTTGCCTTCTCTACGTAGGTATTACTTGCATCATTTTTAATCGTATTACTTAGTTGAGATATCTATGCCGAATATAACACCTTGGGTGTAAAACTCTACAATACACGTGCTCGCAGTGCAAGTCGCATGATATTTCTTTGACGAAAAATCCCCTAGCCAGAACGGCAAACGAACCCGAACCCCCGGCATGATAATGTGTGACGTTAACCACTAAGTCTCGGATGCACAGAGCAAACACTGCAACATGTTGACGGATGCTGTGGAGAGAGGAAATATTGCTATTTAAGCCCCACCCAAAGGCAACTTATTGACACGGTCAGAGGATTTACGTGTTCACAATTTTGCTTTTTCTAACGAGCTTTCAACATCGCGATACGATGTTGTTTTTATGCCGTTTGGTTGATAATACTTGTGTATTTTTGCTTCACACCCACAGTCCCCAAAAAGCAGAGAGAAATGACATCACCAGCTCCACACTTTAGTGATTCATTAGCCCAGTGGTGGCCAAGTACAGGCATGATGCGGGTCGAATCAGATTTTTCATCATAGTCGCGGGCCGCAATGATTTTTTTCCACTCCTGTTTTATGAAAATATGTAAAACATACGGATTTAAACGGTTTTTTTCTCTGGCTCACTACAGCATTCAAATAAGAAACTATTCTGTTTTATAATATGAAGACAGTATCACGGTTTAATTGAGTGTTTGTTTAGTCATTCGATTTTACTTGTTTCATAACGAAAAACAATTTCTCACAAATGTAGGGTAAATGATTTTGGTTTGTCCGGTTTAGGGTGTTTTCACGCAACTAGTAAATGTAAATCGATTTTTCTTCATGAAAACCACATATACATAATCAAGACAAGTTGGGGTTTGTTAGAATGTTCCAAGCCTCTAGTTGCTAATAATACCATAAGGTGTTCAAATATCATTTTTTTAGTTTTTTAGCGATTTTCTTCAAAGCGAAATTATGATCATGGTTTGTCCACCTCTGATCATTGTTTATCCGAAGAATGATCACGGTTTGCCCGGTTTTAGAATTCACTATTTTTGAATGAAAAATTCGAATTTTCAAGTATATGTTCCTTTTCTTTTTGCTTGAGTTTACTGTCATCATATTGTTCCATTAACAATTTAGGCTTTCTTCAGAATATTGCCTTTTCTTGGGCATTTTAAAGATGATCACTCATCACAGAGAAACTTTATACTTGCTACACACGAAAGACAAGATAAAAAAAACTTCAGCGCGCCAAGCGGTTGCCATAGTAACGAAGTGCAAACAAGCAAACAAGGTTTTTGGGGGTAATAAATGTTTCTATGGTGGTTTGACCATACTCCCTCCCTCTCTAAAGCAGCGGGGGTTGCATAACTCGACAACTAATTAAGCAGATTGAACCAAATTTGGCATATGGCAAATTGAGCCAAATTTGGGATGTGAGGGTTTGTGCGTACGAGAAATGTTTCTATGATGGTATGACACCTCTCCCTCCTCTGGATTGGGTCCCATAAAAATATACACACATATTTCAACAAAACATATTTCAACCAAACATGAAAATTTTGAGAATTTGAAAATTTGGACCCATGAACGTTCGCTTTGCAAGAAAACGTGAATGTTTGAAGGTATTGTTAACAAAAAAAATCATTTTCGGCGAAACGAAGTTTGCCGGGTCAGCTAGTATCTCATAAAACTACTGTAAATCATGAAAAGGACTATTTTATTTTTATGTTTGGAAACATTTGAATACCTGATTTGACCCAGGTGCGCTGAATTAGAGCATTCAAAAAAGTGGACAAACCATGACCATATTTTTGACTGGACAAACCAACATCATTTACCTTACAAAACAACCTCATTGCAGATCTTGCAATTATGTGCAGACGAAAAGTAGAAGGGGAATATTAACATTGGCATGAGAGTTTCTCCTAGAATCTGAATCTTATAATTGTTTATGTTTTTATACCGTGATAAAATGCGTCGATGGGAATCTTTTTTATATATGAGTTCGCGATTCCCGGGAAACAAAAGGCGAAGGAAATAAGAGTAACGGAAATATTCGCAGAGATAAAAGCGTAACGTCACAAAAGCCTACTAGAATAACTCTGACGCGGTAAAACCTCATGGGTATAAATTCTAAACGGAAAAAGTGCCATATTTTTATTAACCTTTTTTTTTTTTTTATAATTCGTTTATTTGTACAGGCTCAGTTACATAGGTTTAAAGAAGCCAAACTCTCAACTATACTTTTACTATTAACATGTTTTCTTGATTCTACGGTTAATGAAATAGGAAACCGATTACTCGCGGTTGACTCGAGTTTAGAAGGGTGACACATTTTCTTTAGGAAAAGGATGGGATGTAAGGAGATTGTAACCATGTTCACACTCACACTCACACTCACTTTCACATTCATACTCACACATCACACTGAATTCTTAAACTATCCTCACATCTAATATGTATTAACAATTTAACTTATTCTAATGTTAGGGAACCGATAGCTCGCGAAGGACGAAAAGGAGGAGAAAATGGGGGGGAAAGGATGTAAGAACAATCACACTCGAAGATCGATATCTTTAAGGAAAACATATATTTGGGACATGTAATCAAGGTCTAACCGAGCCAACACATCTCTCACCGGCACATTGGGCTGCCTTCCTCGAGCCCGAAGGGAGTTTTCTAAATTCGATCTGGCGACAAAATATAGCTCGCACGACCAAACAACGTGTTCGATGTCGTGGTAACCATGGCCACAAACGCAGAGATTGCTGTCGGCAAGCTTGAAACGAAAAAGCAGCGCATCTAAAGAACAGTGATTGGACATGAGTCGGGAGAAGGTCCGAATAAAGTCCCGACTCAAGTCCAGACTTTTGAACCATGGTTTGAGGCTAACCTTAGGGATAATCGAGTGGAACCACCGGCCCAATTCATCTTCGTTCCACTTGCGTTGCCAGTTAGCGATGGTATTTTTACGAACTAAAGAATAAAATTCATTGAAGGCGATTTGACGCTGATAAATATCGCCTTCAATTGCACCTACCTTTGCTAATGAGTCAGCCCTCTCATTACCCGAAATGGAGCAATGTGAAGGGACCCAGACAAAAGTAATGACATAACAGCGTCTGGATAAAGCACTCAAAATTTCTCGTATTCTCTCAAGGAAGTACGGCGAGTGCTTTTCCGGCCTCACTGAACGGATAGCTTCGACAGAGCTAAGACTATCCGTTACAATGTAATAGTGTTCAACAGGTCGTGAGGCGACGCTGTCCAGCGCCCAGTGTATTGCTGCCAATTCAGCAATATATACTGAGCAAGGATACTGAAGACTGTGTGAGGTGCTAAAAAATACGTTGAACACTCCAAATCCTATGGACTCATTCATAGAGGACCCATCAGTAAAGTACATATTATCACAATTGACACGCCCATACTTTGCTTTGAAGATCGTAGGAGCGATCCTCGATCGAAGATAATCTGGAATTTCATGGATTTTCTCCTTCATGAACAGATCAAAATGTACAGAGGAATTGATGTAGTCAGAAAAACAAACACGGTTGGGAATATACGAAGAAGGATCAACCTGCATGGTGATGAATTCATGATATGAGCTCATGAATCCAGAATGAAAATTTAGCTCGATAAGCTGCTCAAAATTTCCGATCACCAATGGGTTCATAACCTTACACCGGATGAGGAACCGAAGAGATAATAAATTGAAGCGATCTTTTAGTGGGAGTAGGCCTGCCAAAACCTCGAGACTCATGGTATGCGTTGAGGGCATACATCCCAACGCGATACGGAGACAAAGATACTGAATTCGCTCGAGTTTAATGAGGTGTGTTTTGGCAGCTGATTGAAAACAGAAACTGCCATACTCCATCACTGAGAGAATAGTTGTTCGATACAACATTATAAGATCTTCGGGATGGGCTCCCCACCAGGTGCCGGTAATTGTACGGAGAAAGTTTATTCTTTGTTGACATTTTTTACTCAGATACCTAATATGGGCCCCCCAAGTACATTTAGAGTCGAACCAGACCCCAAGATACTTGAATGACATAGCATGAGTGATCGGTTTACCCAAAAGTTGAAGCTTTGGTTTTGCTGGTTTATGCTTCCTAGAAAAAACCACCATCTCTGTTTTCTCCGTGGAGAATTCGATCCCTAGCCCAATGGCCCAGGTTGAAAAATTGTTCAAAGTAGCTTGTAAGGGTCCTTGCAGGTCGGATTCGTTTGATCCTACGACAGACACCACTCCATCATCTGCAAGTTGTCTTAGGTTGCAATTTTGTGTAAGGCAATTGTCGATGTCGCTTACATAGAAGTTGTACAAAAGGGGGCTTAAACATGAGCCCTGAGGGAGGCCCATGTAAGAGATCCGACTCACTGCCGAATCTCCATGAGAAAAATTCAAATGTTTCTCACAAAGCAAGTTATATAACATATTATTCAATAGAGGCGGCAGACCCCGAGAGTGTAATTTGTCTGACAGGACCTCTATTGAAACTGAATCAAACGCCCCCTTTATGTCCAAGAATACTGAAGCCATTTGTTTTTTTTCGGCGTAAGCCATTTGAATTTCTGAAGAAAGCAACGCAAGACAATCATTCGTCCCCTTGCCCCTGCGGAACCCATATTGTGTATCTGAGAGTAGGCCATTCGTTTCAACCCATCGATCAAGGCGAAACAAGATCATTTTCTCCAACAATTTCCGTATACAAGACAGCATTGCTATTGGGCGGTACGAATTGAAGTCGGACGCGGGTTTTCCGGGTTTTTGAATAGCTATAACTCGTACTTGTCTCCAATCATCTGGAACAATATTATGTTCCAGAAACCGATTGAATAAATTCAACAAGCGATGTTTCGCCACACCAGGGAGGTTTTTCAACAAGTTGAACTTAATTCTATCCGATCCTGGAGCCGAATTGTTACAAGAAAGGAGAGCAAGAGAGAATTCTACCATCGAAAACTCGGAATCAAGATCGCACCTATCTTGTGGTATGTCTCGAACAATTTTTTGCACAGGAGCGGAATCAGGACAAACCTTCCGTGCAAAATTAAAAATCCATCGATGTGAATATTCTTCGCTTTCATTCGTTGATGAGCGATTTCGCATGTTTCGAGCCACTTTCCATAATTTTTTCATTGACGTTTCTCGTGATAAACCTCCCACGAAATTTCGCCAATAAGCACGTTTTTTCCCTTTGATCAAATTTTTGAACTGATTCTCAAGGGCTAAATACATTTGAAAATTTTCAGGGGTTCCACGTTTCCGAAAAGCTTTAAATGCATTCGATTTTTCTACATAAAGCTTGGAACATTGGCTATCCCACCATGGATTGGGAGGCCTTCGGCGAATGGTGGAACCTGGGATGGGTTTCGTTTGAGCGCGAACCGCGCTGTCATATATCAAACGAGAAAGGAAGTTATACTCCTCCAATGGAGGTAAACCATCTCTGGAATTGATGGCTAGAGCAATCGCGTCCGCATATTTTTTCCAGTCAATGTGTCTTGTGAGGTCATATGCCATGTTTATAGATTCAGAAGAATTCGACCCAATGGTGATGGAAATTTTGATTGGCAAGTGATCACTACCGTTGGGATCCTGGATTACATTCCACTTGCAATCTAACGATAGTGAATTCGAGCAAAGCGAGAGGTCAAGAGCACTAGGGTTAGCAGGAGGTTTAGGTACACGTGTTGTTTCCCCAGTGTTCAAAATGGTCATATTGAAGCTGTTACAAAGGTCATATATCAACAATGAACGATTGTCGTCGTACTGTTCCCCCCAGGCAGTTCCGTGAGAGTTGAAGTCTCCCAAGATCAATCGTGGCTCAGGAAGGAGTGAGCACATGTCATCAAGTTGTTTGCGGCTAACCGCAGCTCTCGGAGGCCAATACAAGCTGACAATACAGAGGTCTTTGCCTCTGATGTTTGCATGACAAGCAACAGCTTCGATCCCTCCAATAGTTGGAAGGTCAATTCTAAAAAATGAGTGGCACTTATTGATCCCCAAAAGCACCCCTCCGTATCTATCATCACGGTCCAAGCGTATAATATTAAAATCGTGGAAAGAGATATCATCTCGCGAAGAAAGCCACGTTTCGGACAGAGCAAAAACATCACAATTGAAGTTATGAATTAAAAATTTGAATGTATCCAATTTAGGGATAAGACTACGACAATTCCACTGTAAAACAGTGATATCTCCGACCTCTCTATTTGAATTAGACATCAAGAGAGATAATCATTGCAAGGAGGGGCCATGTTTGCATCAATTGCTGCAAAATTGTCTTTAATACTGGAAGCATTGAAATGACAATGGTTCTGATGGAGTCGGAAACGTTAAAACACTTGAAGATTTGATCCAAAAGGTCAGACAACTTTATAAATCCCGATTGGGAAGTTGAACTGGACGGAAAAATAGGGACAGTTGGGGTTTTTGATGTCCCCTCGAGTGCTGGGTTGTTCGAAGGTGAACTATTACCACGGAAGCCAGGAGGAACCTGATTTTGCTTGTCCGCTGCACTCGATTTTTTAGGCAAGCTAACAGAGGATATAACCGTGGGGACTTGTTCTTGAACTTTGGGAGTGGTCACATTTTTGCGCCGGGGATTCCCTTTGAAAATAAACGGTGTGCCCTCGCTAGCTGTGTCCGCTTCCATTTCATCAACTGGCAACGCGGAAAAGGTATTGTGTGTTGAGATTGGTTGTTGTTGTTGAGCCAGTAGAGAAGCGCCCTTTAAAATTTCCGCAAAAGTACGTTTCGAGCGTTCCTTTAAAGAGCGCTTCTGCTTCTCCCAGCGACTCTTGTAAGTTTCACAAGCTGAGAGCACGTGTGGGGATCCTCCGCAATATGGACACTTATGCTCAGTCGCACTGCAGGATTTCCCCACATGTTGCTCTCCGCAAGTGGCACAGCGCTCCTTGTTGGCACAATAATCTGCTGTGTGACCAACTGACTTGCATTTGTTGCAAGTCATGGGCTTTGGCACGAAGAGTCGCAGTGGTAGCCTCAATTTGTCTACCATAACGTAGTCAGGGAGGGCGGAACCAGCAAAAGTTACTCGAAACGAGTCGGACGGCGTGAATTTTGTTTTTCCCTCTTCCTGGGACACTTTTCCTAACTGTTGGCAGTCCAAAATTTTAACTATCGACCGAGGAAGCTTTTTAAATCTGCCATCTCCCTTTTTTATAAATTCGCTCGTCAGACCCGTTTCTGTAATCACCCCCGAAATTTCTACGTTATGGCAGGGCACATAGGCGCGATATTCTAGGATGAATCTATTGTCGACAACAATCTCGTTTGCTTGCTTCCGATCAGCCACGACAACACGCAGTTTGTTCGGTCTAACCTTTCTCATTTCGACCACGGAGGAATAATTTTTTGTCAGATCTTTCATAATCTGAATGACATTCAGCGATTTCCCGTTGGGTTTGGGCCGGAAGAAAACAACCCATGGACCAGTTCCAGGTGCATCCTCTGGATAAACCTTGACACGGGGAGAGGACAAAACAGAAGAAGAAGACGAGGACGAGGTTTGGGCGGGAACGGGGACGGTAGAGGGGGGAGATGAGGTGGATGGTTGAGAGGGATCAGGAGCAACAGATGAGGAATGCGAGGTCGATGGTTGAGTTAAAACGGGGGGGTTCGGGGGATGAGTGGCGAGGTTTGTGGATTTCTTAGAGGGGGGCTTTTTAATCGACGACTCTTCTGTATCACACGGAACGCGCTTAAGCGATTTTCCGGCACCTTTTTGTGCAACGGAAAGGGAGTCATCGAAGGAGATCTCCATATTAAAAGACCCCCCACCTTCATCAATCATTTATGTGGCTGATAATTGCAATAGTTTGAATGATTCCTATAACCTAATAAAAAAAACAAAGAAAAACAAAAAATAATAAAACTACTTGCTAACGCACACCAGTGCGATGATTGCGGTAACGGCTGCTGCTCGATCGGATGATTGCAGACGCCGCTGCGATTGTGCACTTTTCAGTCCGGTGCTCGTTCTCACGTTCTCACTCACAGCGATTCACACGAGATGCACCAGTACAATTTAACTTAGCGATCGGCTGATCGCGTGTTGGGCGCTCGGCACAAATGAAATGGTGTATCACACCACTAAGCGCGTTCTTCCACACTGATATTGTGTGCGTGCGATTGACCACCGTGTCCGACTCCAATTTGCGATGGCGATGAATTGGCGAGAAATGAAAGCCAGCCACTTTGGCAGGCCTTGTTGCGGCTTCTCCACTCGCTGATTGCGAGGTTGAACACAATGTCCACAAGACCACGGTAAACGCGTGATAATAAAAACACCAGGGCGAGTAAGGTTAATAACAGCTTACAGCACTCGATCACGATTACGGGAACGCGAAAGTAAACGACTGATTGCTTGCGCTGTCCAGACTTGAATGTTTTATTAACCTATTATTTCCAAAAATAGCTAAATGTCCAAATCAAAATACCTATAAGTGTGGAAACTTCTGTAGATCATGGTACAATAGTTTTGGATTGTAATGAATGGTATATTTCAAAACAAAAATCAACCGAGCAAAAGAAATGCGCCAGACAAAAAATTGCCTTCCGAGATTAATAAGGGATCGTATCCTATGACTCCAGGCCAATGGAGAGGAAGCCGTGCCATTGAAGATTCCGAAGTGTTCTTATTCCCATTCATCGTAAAGGTGAAAGAACAAGGATCTCCGAGGCTGATCCATTGTTCATGCGTTAGATCCTGAGGAACAGTTCGGCATTCAAGTAGCAGAAAAGCGTTGCTACTCTCATTGGAATAACGTTTAAGATGTCTCGTACACTCCACCTGATTCCATATAGATTTTGCAGATCATCATATTTCGGACAACTACACAGGAAATGCTCAACTGAGTTGTGGATTTGGCATAGGTTGCAGGTAAACGGAAAGGTCCTCCGTTGAAACCGTGCGAGACTGAGCAGTGACCGGTCTTAAGGTTGGACAGGATTCGTTGCTCTCGCATCATTTTCAAATCCAACTTCAGCTACACTAATGGGCGCAAAAAAAATCCACCCTCATTTTAAATCATAGTATTTCAATAGTAAAAGTTTTTCAAAGTTTTCGGTATTCTAGTCAATACTACGTGTAAGTGGGTAATTAGTAGACCATATCGCCATTTCAGTATCGTTGATTTATTTTTTGAAGAAACAAAAAAAACATTGGTTCTTAAATGTGTACTTTTAGGGTATTTTAGAGTATGATAAAAAAAATCCACTTGCGTAAATTTGTTTTACCGTGTTTTCTTCTTCGATATAATCCTCGGTTTTGACAGCTGGTTGTTCACATCTGACACAAACATAATTTTTCTATTTTAGTCAACTTTTCGTGGGTAATTACGTGTTTTTGACGCCGAGGAAGCATCCGGAAAATGGGTGGGAAGCAAATCCTAACACAGCTCCGAAATTTGATTGTGCGTGACATCCAGTGTAAGGAGTCGCAACGAAACATTGCTGGGAAGTACGGGGGAAGCAGTGGTGTGGTCCAGTTGTTCATTCGGAAGCATCAGATGCTCGACAGCGTGGCCGATCGAACGGGAAGAGGACTGAAACATAAGACTAATGTAAAAACGGGCACACTAATCATCCGGGAAGTAAAGAAAATCCTGCGAACGACCATTCGGGCGATAAAAGAAAGGTTGGATCTGAACCTTTCCAATCGCACCATTTGACGACGCTAGGTGGAACGGGGCCCGGAGAGCTATAATAAATAAATAATTCTAATTAGGCGTGGAACACAAGTTGCGTAACGCTAAAAATGTGGATTTTAACCCCTTCTCCTCCCCCTCATGTAACAATAACTAGCGCTAGACAAACTCCTCTCACCCTTCAGTTACGTAACGCCAACATAATCTGTGCACAAAGTCAAGTTCGTTTGGAAAAAATTTCATAATGTTTTGGCTTTTACTATGTGTTGAAAATATCAACGTAAAAAACCAGACATCTGCCCTGGTCGGAATCAAATGTTCTTAGACAGAAATTTATGAAACTTTACTAAAATCATCGTCATCTAGCAAATTGTAATTCTGTATCCGAGTCTTCGTCCGGCTCAATAGACTTAATATTTTCTACCACTAACACCAATAAATACATAAAAATAGCTGCCCCACACTTGAATGGATGGGTAATTTTCCAATCGCGAAGCACCCAATTAGTTGAAGCAGAAGCAACATTAGTAGCAAAGCAGTAGCAACATCAACCGCAGAGAAAGAGTGCACAATTTCCAGTGACGACGTGAAAAAAAGGACAACACATGTGTTTTTTTCTATCGTTCCATCAGGTAGTAAACTATCGGTTCTTTCCAGAACTACTTTCCAAAGGAATTTCCCCTGTAGAGCTTCGAGAACAAGCATTCAGAGGCACATTTACTTCAGTGAAACGGTGCATCACTCGACCAAACCCTTGGCTGTCGTGATCTCGATTCAACACGCACACATTGCTGCTGAACAATCAATACAAATGATATTTTTCATATCCGTGTTTCAGCACGTTTCAGTCTTTCCGTTTATCCGGAACAACAAAAAACAATAGATTTTTTAAAAACGCCGCTATGGTATGAAGACCGTTTTTTATGACGATTTGAACGTTTTACAAATAGTTGAATTGGAAAAAATATTAATTTTTTATTTGCTCATAAAATGGAGAGATGTACATAAAATGTTCATACTAAATTTGAATTAAATGTCAAAAACGTAGTAAATTAAATACCTCTTCACTAAAATGGCTATAACCCGGTAAATCATGAAAAAACCTTCAAGGACACATTCTTGAATGTCTAATTTTCAATAATGTGATAAAAAAAACGATTCCTTTATAATTCTTATACTCGATACCTTTCTATAACGATTTAATTTTTTTGACGTAGGACTACGTTTTTCATTTCTGTACCGGGGTGTGAGTTCAAATTTTCGAAAGCGAGAGAGTGACGCTGGATTGCAAGGTTTTGAACGTTAATACCTCTTTACCGGCTGAATGGAGTGTTATAATAATCACTTCATCCGAAAGATAAAATGTCAACGAGTTATATGATTGTCACTTATTGGTCCAAAAAATCGTTCCAATAGCTTAAAAATTGCTGTGAAAGCAAGCTATTGAAGTCATAATAATCTAGCTCATTGATGATGATTGGTGATCGCAATGTGTTCCCGAACACGGACGCATAATTTAGGCACCTAGAGAAACCGTCATAGCGAATACATGCTAGCTTTGATTTCTTTTGCTCGCTTGCATTATTGTTTGGGAAACCATAGCGGACACAGGCAAGGCGTGAGTACTTTTACTCGCATCAGTTTCTGTTCTGCTTTCGCATGGAACAGTCGTGAAAAATTGTTTGCGTGTGAATGCTTCCGAGCGAAGGAATATTCGCACCCATTTACGCTTTCGACCTGGTGTTCCCGTGAAGCAATCCAATTACATTAGTTTCTGTTCTGCTTCCGCATGGAATAGACATGAAACATTTGTTTGTGTGTGAATGCGTCCGAGTGAAAGAAATATACGCAGCCATTTACGCATTCGACTTGGTGTTCCCGTGAGGCAATCCAATAGCATCAGTTTCTGTTCTGCTTTCGCATGGAACAGTCATGAAAAATTGCCACATCACGATAAAAACGAAATGAATTTTATGCAAGGTTATATAGACATTATTTCGTTTTCACCGTGAAATGGCGCCCTCAGTTTCTATTCTGTGCATGGAGTGATCATGAAAAATCTCGTGTTATTTCCGCGAATCATATATCAAACATCTTCAGTTGCTTTTACAAGGCCACTCAAATTTCATCGGTTCGTTTCGGGACCACCAACAAGTGTTAATAACAATTCCATACTTATACTCATCCTCCAACCTCCAATTTCAAATAAATGATTACAGAGCCAACGGTAGTCCTACGTCTACCTTGCGGTAATATCACAGATATAACCCACTTCTTGTTTTTAAAAGGTAAAATTAAACGTATAAAGATGGAAAAATGTGGTAAAAATAATTATATATTTCATGAAACTAATTATTGAACAACTCAAAAATGTCAAGCATTATCTGCACAAAAATCCCGCGTTCTGATTGGTCGAGTACAAGCAATCTGTGTCGATGGGTTGCTGTTTTCGTATACCATTACCATTACGAAGCCTGTTGCGCAAAGTAGTTGCCTGTTAATCGCTCGCTCGAAATGCCCAGTACATGTACATGCGAAATTCCATTGTAATGGTTGTGACAGTATATAATAAGAACATATGTAGCCTATTAACCCCTTGAACGGAAATGACGAGTTCAGCTCCTCATCCACTTTCCTGAACAAACTGACAATCAGTTCTGCCACATTTTCATCTGTATCAAAAGGGTAAAAAATCTTTCTCATCTGTACTTTTTATCTAAAAAATCTGTACCAAAAATATGTCCCATCGGAAATATTTATTGTAGAGAAAAATCATTAGGTATGAAAAAATATTCAATTATTCACTAGAAAATATTACATTTACAGGCAAACCTTTTTTATGCGGGGGATAGGGACCGCATAAAAAAATCGTGCAAAACTTCACCATTAGCTTTAAAAAACCGTGTTCGGTACACATTCTGAAAACAACTTTTTTTGTGCGGTAGACCGCATAAAAAAAGTTTCCCCCAAGAAAATAACTCAAATCCACGCCGTTCACCGTTCAATTTCCTTTTGTTCTCATGCTTTGCGATGGGACAGTTTGCCTCTTCGGTTGTGCGTGACTGTTTTGTGAATGCTGTTTCATATCATATCATGCAAAAGCTTAGAAAAACTTAGAGCATTTGATGGGAGGAAGGGAAGGATTTTAGAAGTTTTTTTTCGCACTGAAATGCATATAAACCATCGAAAAAAAACTAAATTGACGATAACTTCGTCATATTTCTTTCTTTTCATATACCGCACAAAAAAAATCGCACAAAAAAACCGCACAAAAACAGGTTTTACTGTATTTACTAATTTTATATCTAGATTTACTCACTACAAATACTAGTACTTAAGTATTAACGCCACCGGAGCACAATTTTTATTATGAATTCTTTTTTTTCTGTAATGAAATTTATTCAGAGGTCAATTTAAGGGGGCGAAGTTCTCATCTAACGAGGATAAGGAATCGAAACGACCTCAAGCCGTCGAGGTGACGCAATCCGAGTCGAATTCAATGTAGGGTAACACGGGGTGATTTGGTCATATGGGGTGATTTGGACCATCCCTTTATCTCAAAAATTACGGCTCAACTTGGATTTTCTATAATGTCATATCCTTCTATTGTTGAACCGTATGTACCTAACGTAAAAAACTTTGGTAAAACTTCACAAGTAGAGGGAAACGGTAGCATAAATACATCAAGTACTTTGAGCGTAAAAAATGTGAGTTTGCCGATCGTGGTTTTAAGGTTTTTCCCGCTGATTAAACAAACTTTTCGTGTATTGCGCAGTAAAGTTCTGTTCGCCTACAGAAGAGGAACAATCTGATGTAGCGAAACTGTAAGTTTGATAACAATAAATGAAATTAATTGCATTTTATTTTTTGCGTGTTGTGTGGGGTGACATGGACACGTTTCTGTGGGGTGAATTGGTCCTACAGGTTTGAGACTTTTCTTTGGTCTAATTGATTCTAGATGCCGCTGAATTACAAGAAGAGGATGGACAGACAGCGTTGGAAGAAGAAGGAGCTTGAAAGAGCAACGCAGGCCATCGAGAACGGATTTTCTTTGACCAAGCATCAAAAGTGTTTGAAAATGCTCGACCAACAGTGAAAAGATTCATGCAGAATTCGAGATGGTTTAAATCCAACTTTTCTGGTCTGGAATCTGGCCAAGACACCTGGTATCGATCCCAAAACATTGTTACTGATTGTAACATTATCCCAAAATACTTTACATAAACATAAGTATGTTTTTTTCGACGAAACACACACTGAACCGAATCACCCCACAGACGGTCCAAATCACCCCGCATCAAATTTTAATGTCCAAAAATCATCTCTTCTATTTTATGATATATTTGGTAGATTGAAGCCTTATATAATGATTAAACATAATTTATTGAGAGAAAACAAGTGTAGCTCAGTATACAATGTGACATTTTTTATTTAGACCGTATTGGTTTGGAAATATTAGGCGATTTGCTTAGGTGGTCCAAATTCCTCCCTTTTCCCCTACATTAACATTTGCTAGCCTCTGATCACTCGTGTGTTTGATTATACTTATACGTAGTCTTTCTTAATTTAGATTGCATATCATTATTCAATAACATTTTCGAGCTGCCGCCGTGATGTTCCATCAAAATGCTGAATTACTTTCACTTTTAGAGTACAGAATTCGATCTCGTTCTTGTGAATTTGTAACATCTTCGAAACGCTTCTAATACAACACTGGAAGAGAGCAGGACAACAACAGAAGCATGCATGAGCAGGTCCCGAAATCTTCGAAGGTGAAAAATGAAGACCGACTCTACTCTCTGTAGCTTCGCTTTGACTAGAACTGCTTCGGCAGTCGCCGCCAACAAAAAGTGTCTTGACTAGAAAATGAATTGACTAGCGAGGATGACTGGTGGACTAGTCCAGTCAGTGGTTATTTTAACTGACTCGACTAATGAATACAAATCTGCCTCTTTATTCAACTGACCTGAATCCACACTTCCATTTCCCCCTGACACTAATTTGATATCCGCGTATGCAATCTTATTTTACGTCCATATAAAGAAGAGCGAAAACATGATTTCTGATGCAAAAAAAAGTTACCTCTTCAATGGACGGTTTATTGTCTACCCATCGTGAATGCAAACCAACGAACTTACACATTTATCAAGTATGCTATAAAGTTCCTCGCGTTAGTATTAGTAAATAGCGAGCAAAATAGCGCACACACACTGCACGCTATTTTATACGTGTTAGTAATTTTCGTGTACGATACAAAAGAATCTAACTCACCTATAGCGTATGTCAAACCACGTTGACGTTGACCACGAATGTACACGTACATGGCTCTCCATGAGAGGAACGAATTCGTTTTGGGGGAAGTCACTTCAAAATGCAATGAGGACAATTGGACTGGGAAGAATTAAATGATATAGTCGAGTTGGTAGAGGGAGATAGCGACTCAACGCCTGACTGACTGTTCAGTCGTTTTGGCTTAGCTACTGCGTGAAGAAGCCAAAAGTCATTACTAACTGACCACGGATATAGTCAGTCAGATAGTCAGCTGACTATCCTCAGTTGATTATGACTATGCAAAGCCCTGTGCATGAGGCACAAATCCGTTCTTCACATCAAGCTACACAGATACGTTTTGTTTCGTTTCCATTCATACTAAGAGATGTATCTCTAGTGATTTCAAGTAATAATACTGGCCAAAAAAGAGAGAAATTTCACATGCGGGAAAAACATTAGCAATCTGTACTTTTTGACGAAAATCTTTAATCTGTACCGTACAAAATCTGCACCAAAAAACACAATAAAATCTGTACCTTTCCAGATAAATCTGTACGTGTGTTAAGACTGCTGACAATGACGAGCTGGGCTCGCCAGAAATTATTGAGGTTTGATGCTTTTTATGAGAGTATCTGTGAGTCATATCGAGTCTATTGCTTTGATATACTCGTGTGCATGCTTTTGTCATCTATATATTTTTCTCGTCATAAACATCAGCAGAAAAGTTAATTTAGAATTCTAAATAATAAAATAATAAACAATATGGACGAAAATTGATGATCTCTATGTGGCAGTAAGCGATTGCAATTACGACGTCATTATGTTGACTGAAACCGGACTTGACGATAGCATCAACTCCCTGCAGCTGTTTGGAGTTGAGTTCAATGTTTTTCGCTGCGACCGAAGCCCTTCCAACAGTGATAAGTCTAGATTTGGTGGAGTTCTCATCGCTGTAGCTAGTCGCTTCACTGCTGTAGCAGTTCATACGAGCAACAGAGGTTCTTTGGAACAAATTTGTGTCGCTACTACAATACGTGGAAAAAAGTTGTTACTTTGCGTAGTATACATTCCACCCGACCGAAGCCGCGACGTAGGGGTTTATGATTCTCATCTGGCTTTCGTGCGTGAGCTGTGTGACCGAGCGTCCTCTGATGACACAGTTTTAGTATGTGGTGATTTCAATCAGCCCCATATTGCGTGGGAACCGCATGCCGATTCAGTTGTTAATCTGAACCCCTCTTTGACCTCTACGGCGAGTGCTGTTCTAGTGGATGGAGTCTCCTTTCTCGGTCTTCAGCAGAATAATTTCATTCGCAATTCTCGGGGCCGTACACTTGATCTGGTTTTTTGCGCAGCCGACATCAACATAACTATCTCCGAATCCGTTTCGCCGCTGCTAGCGGTGGATCTGCACCATCCTCCGTTAGTGCTGTCTTTATCGGCTAAAGGTGGATCTCTGTCGACTGCTGAGGATCTAAGCAAAAGCGAACGACCGCTGAATTACGCTAAAATCGATTTCGCTGCACTTAATGAGTTTTTGAATAGCTACAGTTGGAGTGCCCTTGGCCAGGACGTTAATGGCATGGCGACACGTTTTTGCGAAATCGTTTGTAGCTGGCTCTTAACAAATACTCCACGGAAAAAACCTTTGATATCACCAGCATGGAGCACTCCACTTCTTCGCCTCTTACGGCGCAACAAAAATTCTTGTCAACGCAAACTGCGACGTCGACGAACTGCTGAAACTAAGCATAACTTTCAACTTGCGAGCAATGCATACCGCAGCCTTAACGCCTCTCTTTATAAATCGTACGTGCTTCGTGTGCAGACAAACTTACGTAGGAATCCAAGGAGTTTCTGGAATTTTGTCAATTCGAAGCGTAAAACTACAGACATCCCATCTAAGATGTGTTTGGGTGATTCGGAGTCGTCGTCTGTCCCGGAAACATGTGATTTGTTTTCTAAACATTTTGCTTCAGTGTTTGTCGCTGATGCAGCCACCTCATCTGAAGCCGAGAGGGCTGCTGCTAACGTTCCAGAGTATCCAATAGACTTGCGGTCATTCGTTGTTACTCCCCAGATGGTAGAGAAGTCCGTAAAAAAGTTGAAACGTTCTACAGTTCCTGGCCCAGATGGAATTCCAGCAATAGTTTTCTGTCGCTGTGCTTCAGCTTTGGCGTTACCACTCTCCCGCATATACACAGCTTCGCTGGATCAAGGAGCCTTTCCAGATGTGTGGAAGCACTCATTTGTGTTTCCCGTCTTCAAAAAAGGAGACAAGTGTAACGTGAGCAACTATCGCGGGATAACCAGCTTATCTGCCGCCTCTAAGCTATTTGAGATGATTGTGAACGATGTTGTCTTCTTCGAAGTTAAGAGCTATATCTCACCAGTACAACATGGTTTTATGCCAGGACGCTCGGTAAGCACCAATCTTCTCGAGTTCTCATCATTCTGTGTCAACCGCCTAGAAGAACGTGCTCAGGTTGATGCTATTTATACCGACATAAAAGCCGCTTTCGACCGAATTGATCACCGCATCCTGCTGTGAAAGCTATCCCGGCTTGGTGCTTCTGATGGATTCATCAACTGGATGAGGTCATATCTTTCTGGAAGAACGCTCCGTGTTAAGCTCCAATATCACATTTCGTCTCCGTTTGCTGTTTGTTCGGGAGTTCCACAAGGCAGTAATCTAGGGCCACTGCTGTTCGCGATATTCTACAATGATGTGTCCCTTACTTTAGCATCCGGCTGTGTGTCGATCTATGCAGACGACTTGAAGATTTATTTGGCTATCAGAACCCTTGAGGATTGCCGTCGACTACAGAGCTTGCTTGACCAGTTCGTCAGTTGGTGCCAATTGAATAAACTTACCATAAGCATCGCCAAGTGTGTGATCATGAGCTTTCACCGAAAAAAACAGCCAATTATATTCAACTACACGATCGACGATTTGATTTTAGAGAGAGTCAGTCAGGTTAACGACTTGGGCGTTGTTCTCGATCATAAGCTAACTTTCGACGCACACCGATCTGCATTGATCACTAAGGCTAATCGTCAGCTTGGATTCATATCGAGAATCTCTAGGGACTTCACTGATCCCTATTGCCTAAAATCGCTGTACTGTTCTCTTGTTCGGCCGATTCTCGAGACTGCATCGGTAGTATGGATCCCTTACCAGCATATGTGGAGTATCAGGATTGAGCGGATACAAAAATGTTTTATTCGAAGAGCGCTCAGGCATTTGCCTTGGCGTGATCCCCGGAACCTACCGCCATATGTAGCCAGATGTTGCTTGCTGAATCTGGATGCACTTGAGAGACGAAGGCGTATTCAACAAGCTACTTTCATTGTCAAGCTTCTTTGTGGTGAAATTGATGCGCCTCACCTGCTCGAGATGGTAAACTTTCGTGCTCCCAGCAGAATTCTACGATCCTCGTATTTGCTGCAACTGCTTCCACATCGATCATCGTTTGGACAACATGAGCCGATCTCGGGAATGATCCGTACGTTCTCGTCAGTAGAGCAGTTTTTTGTTTTTGGAGAACCATCACTACGCTTCAAAAACAGAATTGTGAAATCCGATGCGTTCAATGGTGTGTTTTAATGTTTTAGTTTTAAGTTTAAATTCATTAAGACTATGTCAGATGAGTTTTTTATCCAAACAACAAACAACAATACTGACATTTACTCATTGTAATCGCTAAATCTCCCACGAATTGCAGCATATATTTCTTAACACATCCTCTCGTAGACATGTATACGAATTTCACAAGTTTATTGGTCTATTCATATTTTTCCCATACAAAATCAGCGTACTGTTATCAAATACCACTTATGGCGCAGTGCAGGAGAGAATCACTCAATGTTTCAGGTTCAATAAACAATCATCCCAAAAACGGTTGAATCATCTGCTGCTCAACCATAAAAGCTTACGCAAGAACGAGATTCGTTTGACCCACCATCACTATGCCGGCGGTAGAGAGATGTACATCTTTCGGCTGTGAAGCATATGCCGCTGGGCCCTTTGAGTAACGATAGATAGCTGTCTCACTTCCTAAACAAACAGCGACACACCTCCCCTTCTCGTTCCAACCGTTTCATTGTCGGGACAATTCAAATCAAAACATTTGGATACATGTCTCCTATAAATGTTTACCGCAATGTAAAAGCGGTCTGATGGGTATCATCTCGCCGGCGCGGCAAGCTGCCAATCTCGAGTACCCATCCAAACATTCCAAGTGACGATGATCGAGTGCCGCTTACGAACCTTCATCTGTTAACGAGAGTCATTTACCATTCAGGCGATTTTGATCCAATCAATTTCACTCTTGAACAATGCGTCCAAGAGATTGCGACGCTAGATATCCAGAAATGCATAGTTTCACAAAACGCTCAATTCGATACATGTACTTGAACCAGTGTTCAAGCTGAATATTTCATGCTGGCCTAGGTGCTTCTTAACGTTTGATTTTTTATAAAATGCGATCAATGACGAATCACGAATGTTTGCTTTTAATCGCACCTTGCCAATATTTGTATCTTGAAATATGCAAAAACAAAAACTGAAATCATATATTCTGATTGAAGGTAGTTTATACAGTACCTGATTCGATCGTGCCTTGCCACCGGGGAACAAACAACCTGAGGAGGTCTTCAATTGGCCAAAAGAAGCGCATAATTTGGTTCCAGTCGGTGTAGTTACGCTCGAGACATACCGATGCCAATTCCGTCCTACGTTAATCTTGAAGCTTATTAGCTCTACAACCTTTTAACGAGGTGAAATAGAGCCCGTGATCTGGTATCGATCCATTTGAGGGTAATTATACAATTGGTGGTGAACTGGATGTACGTTTTAATTCGAGAAGAAATGAATGACGCAATGGACCATCAAAACGATCTTGTTGTTCGGAAACACTCTATCGTTATGAATGGTTTGAAGTGCGCAAGGACGTTACGGTCATTGAGAAGCTATTTGGTCTACTGCATCAAGATCGTTGGCTCCAAAACCGGCAAACAAATTATGTTTCTAGATGGTGGGGTATGAGCGATATTCCCAGAATTATTCACATTTTAGGATCCGCATATCCTCGAAATCCATCATTCGTTAATTTAAGACATTGGCGACTGATTAACTGAGAAAAACAAAATTCCATTCCCTTGTCCATGCCGGATATCGATGAATAAGACAAAAATTCGCTTTTCAGCTTGGCTTGAGGCGGAGAGAAAGACATTTGCATGCGCTAATCTGACCCTAGCCGTCGATTTATCCGCATCGGAAAAGAGAATCTCGTGTTAATGATATGTGTCTTGAAACGACCATCATATCAGAAGAGAAGATCTAATGCCAGCCTGATACTGGTCACCATTAACCATCACAGACACACAGATCGAAGATCTTCAATGCAAATAATAACTTCATTAAGCATCTCTTAGTTACTTCTGTAACCGATTGCACAACGGCGAATATGACTGAAATATGAACACACTTTAGCCACAGCCATTAACGGAGGCATGTGCAAAATTCGAAGCGAAATGCAAAGTTTATACATAAGTCCCAAAATCCGGCTGATGGTCCAACTATGTCAAGATGAGACCGCCGACAAGTGGCCGAGCAGGTCTAGGTGTAAGCGAAGCAACAAAAAATACACATCGCGCAGCACAACATTTTCGACGCATTCCAGAGATTTCGAATGAAGGAGAAAAAAAAACGCAACCGAACACTTACGCGAACGAAGCATCTTAAGTTGAATGGATGCTGTTGACATATTCCTCTTAAGCATCGGATTGTGATGATGATACGATTTGCGCTGTCCTTTGTCCTCAGTGTTTGCACGCCACACGAAGGTGAGAAAATAAAAGAAAAGGACACGCTGTTATAAAACTGTTTTGCAAGATTGTTAACTGTATCAGGACGGAAAATTCCGTACAATTAGCATAGCAGACAAGCAATGAAAACGAAAACGAAAGCGAAAATTGATTTTTTCATCACTTTCGATGCGATAACTAGGTAAACGATTGCGACTACACGAACGAAAAGAAGGCAAAAGAAGAAGTTAAAAATGCGGTAAAGTACACGCACATGTCACGAGGTGAAACCCACCAAAATCCAATCAGCAGCAGCAGCAGCAGCATCCAGTGAGGAAAAAGGCGAGTAGGTAACGCGCAAAGACAGTGATGGGATGTGCGCGGTGTGAAATCTCTCTTGTTCGAAATACAAAATCCAAAATAAGAGGAATTGAAATAAAAAAAAAACCCACTGACTGTCGTCAGTCATAAAAGGCAAGATAGTGACATGAAGGATCAGCATGATATCGCAGGCAAATTACATCTTAAATTTGAAGATACTGGTATCAGCGCGAGCAGCACTATCTAGATTTGAAACATAAACACAAAGTTTAGGTAATATGAGTTAACGAGTTTTAAATCTAGTGTCTAAGTCCAGCTGTGTTAATAATGCGTGAAAATCATTACCTCCTAACTCACGTTGCATGAGCTGTAAGTTTTATTATACAATTGCACACTAAATTGTTGTTTTTAGTTTTACGATTCGCAATGCTAGATCACCACTGATCAAAATGACTCTGCTTATTTTGTATGCTCTGCTGGACTGGTGATCGAAAAATGGCATGGTTCACCTCAGGAAATGGCACGTGATAATATTTTCGCTGCTTTGCTCACCAACCACTTTGTGCGATGGGATCGACCGTAATGAAAAAAGAGTTGGCTTTTGCCGTTCTGGGATTCATAAGGAGCCACACTCATGCATTTAGAGATGTATATATCTCTCGTCCGCAGAATATTGGAATACGGTGTCACTGTTTGGACCCCATACCACGCTGTTCATGTCGCGCTAACTCCGGCTGCGAATGACGGATCTCTATTGTAACATGTCCGAAAAAGAATCTGAAACTATTGAGAACCAGAGCAGAGGATCCAAAGCCCCTAAGGATGGTTGTAATAGCTGTTATCCATGATTATTATGCAAAGAAAGAAATTGATAAACTTCTAATGGCATCACTCACCATAGTGAATCCTTGACTTTGAACATATCTCTACAAACTGGAATATTCCCAGGAAGATGGAAACAACCTTTTTGGTACTTTTCCTGGCATATGTCAGGCGCTAAATCTGACATATTAAATTATCATGAAATTCCATTATCCCAGATGTAATCGAGACAAAAGTTAACGAAAAAGTCAACAAGCAAAGGATATAATAACGTGTGAGTAACATGACTTCTTCAAAGATAACTAAAGGTACCTTAAAAAGGGTAATTGTTACAAAAAGTGCTCTTATATACAGAAGCACACATTATACAGATGATTTATTGTTATTTTTCGAAAAAATATTGAAAACAATATTCCGTTACGGTTTTGATGAATTTTCGTACTTTTCTTCGGATACCCTCCATCAGGATTACCAAAGGAAATACCAAAAAGGAAATACCAAAAAGGAAATACCAAAGATGTAAGACAAAGATTGGCGAATTGAGATGTACAGAACATTGTGCTGCAGTGTGCTACTGTCTGCAGTTGAATCTTGAAATGTATTATGTGAATTCATGTTACTGTTTATCTTGAAATTGGAATTACTTTTGCTATAAAATCATGTGAATTATTTCAGCAAGATACTACATATTATACCCACTGAGAAGATTTGACAGTTAGCAGGAAATGAAATTATTTACAAATACTATTATAAAATACAGGAGAATAAAGGATGATTGTGCGAAGAACGAAGTTCAGTTGAAATAAAGCTATTGAAAAGTACACATCCAAATTCTAACTCGTCCACGTTTCTCATAAGCAACCTCCGAAAAGGTCTTTTTTATAGTGGTTCAACCTTACCGCAGAGTGCAAGTGCTTGCATCGCGTAATTCGAGTGAAAACTCCTCGAACAAAATTGCATCTTGGACATAAGCAATAAAAAAGAAAAAAACTATCACACAGTCAAGCTCCAGACAGCGAGCAGTTAACAGCCTTTCTCAATGCCAAGAAAGGGTGCCTTCGCAGTCAAACCAAGCCCACAACAATGGGCACTAAACGTAGCGTAGAGGGACAATTAACGGGTGTCCCACATCAAATCGCATAACGGAGTAAAATATAGGGGGTTATATCCAAGACACAACCGCTTAGGACGTAGGACTACGCATTCGTTTTATTTAGTTTGTTTGTATGTATATCGTTTCCGTTTTCGCATTTGATACACACACTCGGCCACCAAAACCATCGTTATTATACATTCCTTAACCACTTCACTACATCTTCCATAAAAACCAAACACTGGTGACTTAAAGCGACTTAACATACGCAGATTAATCATTCATAGCAAACATTTTCCTTGTGAGCCGATGATGATTGCCCAGCTTGATTTTTCGCTATAAAATGTGGCGAAAAATATTTTGATTACGACATCTTTGTAATGGCTCGGCTCGAAGTGTTGATTGTAATCCCAGATGCACAACGAGTGAAATATTCGCTCGCATCTACAACTTAAGTGGAAACGAGGATGACACAACATGAGCAGAACGAGAAAGACTATTCATTCTTGCTCGATTCTCGCCGGCGACTATGAGCTTACATGATAACCGAACGGGAAGCGAACATTTTCCTTACAGGAGATGTAACGAACGTTCCTGTACCCAACTGAACAGCAGCTTCAAGGCCACTGTCGTCAAGGAAAACAGCTACGTTTGAAGTGGTCCGGCTAGAGACCTTCAGAGCGGGCTGTTCACATGTCCTTGGGTACGAAAGGGACCTCTTTGGCTTGGTACCGCTCCAGGACATCCTTTGAAAAGTGGCACGAAGCTGATGAGACAATGAGGCCTCTGGGTGTACAGTTTCACGGGCCCGGACTTTCCCACCGTATTTTGCCGTTCGTCACGATTTGGAGCCTTCTGCACTTTATACGTATGCAGTCTCTCCCTGACCTTGGCTCTCTGAACAAATTCAACTTTTCGGCCAAATCCCCGACCTAAGCACTGGGATTCCGCCTCAACGCTTTAACGACACGCTTGTGATCCTGATCACTAATAGAACACCTATACCAACCGCATTTCTCCTTCGGTACGATGCTCCAATTTTCGTAGTAACGTTTAATCGCACGACTCACCGTAGACTGCAGGATTCCGAGTTGTTTTCCGATGTCCCGATGAGACAGTTGAGGATTTTCCAGATGCTTGCGTAAAATCAATTCGCGACGATGCTTTTCGTTTTCCGTGATGCAATTTGATGTGGGATACTCTTTAGGCATCGTGCACAAATTACGTAACGCTAAAATCCGGACTTTTGACACCTCCCCCTCCCTACGTAACGCAATTTCCTATCTCTAATACACAGTAAGTAACGCAACCTCGACCCACACCCCCCCCCCTTTTCCCGCGTTACGTAATTTGTGCACAACGCCTTATTCATACTAAAATATCATTGCGAAACCAATCCTAGCTGCAAAGATTGATCTGACGAGCAGAAGCAAAACAGAAGAGAAATCTTGCAATCTAAGCTCCGCCCGTCCATCGAATGCGAGTATGGAAAGGTTTTTTTTCACGAGTTTTAATCAATGCTCACTCCGTCCAACGAACAGTCAATAACTTTTCTTAAGGCTAAGAGTAACTTTATTTAATGATTTTCTAACTTTCAGGGAGATTTAAACTTAGACTCCATAACTTTGAAAACATTAAACTTCGTGTTCGGCTTTACGAGAGAGTTGGATTTGATCTTCTAATTGTTTTTCTTGATGTTATTTATGTCCATTCGTGCGCTCGTATGTGTAGGGAAAGGTAGTCCAAATGTGATCGGCGGCCCTGATCCGATCTCCCTCTGAATCTCGGGATAACGTTACCTACCGAATTTTTGGTAGTGTCAAATGAAAGGTGTCACAACGCTGACAATGACTCGCACGGAAAATGAGTTAAATGTTCTTTTAGATGGCGTAAAATTACAAGACTTACCAAATCAAGAATTACCAGATCAGCTCTTCAACACTAGCCATATAATTTGAATCAACCTGTTGCCACGGCACGCTCTTATTTGAAATTTTATTTAAAAAAAGTCTGGGTTACCCTAAACAGACCTAAATAAGATGGACTTAATCAGACCTCAGAAAGGTAGTCCTTCACCGACTTTCTGTTTTTGCTTCGTAGTTATTTAAGACGTTCACTCAGACACTTATCATACCGGGGGAGCGCCTTTGGTTATCCCCAGTGAACCGCCTGTGGCATGAGCGTCTTAGAGATAGTTTTATGTTATGAGTGCTAATCGGAGAAAAATGTGTCGAAATTGGCTATTATTTTAGGCATTTATTATAGTTCTCTAAGTAAAATACATTAGAAAACAATTTCAGGTTGCCAAGATTGGCAGGACTAGACTCGATTGTCTTCTCAGGTTACAAAAACTTACGCCAGTAAGTGTTAAAGTGATCATGAATAACTCTAAGTGCCTGTGCACTGGTTTCATAGACAATCGATTGCGTCGAGAGCTTATAGATTGGATTTGAGGGAGATGAAAGGGATCTCGATTTTCTTAGAAAAATCCAGCTTTAGAACGATGTACGTATATTCGTGGACCAACACGACATCGACGTTTTTCTCATCAACGAAACTCATCTGACGGATCACTACAACATCAGAGTCACGGGTTATGATTTCTGTGGTACAAATCACCCGCACGGGTCAGCAACAGGAGGGGCTACGGTCCTCATAAAACGAGATATTCCACACTATTTATGGCACCGTCACAGTACTCTAAATATCCAAGCAGCGGCTGTGTGCATCGAGAGTAAATCAGAGAAACTAGTTCTAACAGCACTCTTCTCTTCACCGAACCACCACCCTTCGAAGGAGGAACTGAAAGACTTCTTCTCACTCCAAGGGCACCGATTCATTGTCGCTGGCGACTTCAACGCAAAACACACCTTCTGGGGATCAAGGCTGATTACCACTCGTGGTCGCGTTTTATACAACGCCATCACTGACTCTGGCTATGGCATTGCATCATGCGGCGAACCAACACACTGGCCAGAGGATCTTGCACGACTTTCGGACCTGCTAGACTCCGCTGTCACAAAAAACATTAATAGTAAACGAATTCGATCTAAACTCCTTCTGGACTTATCATCTGATCACTCACCAATACTTCTGGAATATTTCATAGAAAAAGAAGTGAAGCAGACATCATTCAATCTCACCAACTTTTCTACGAACTGGACAACATATAAGACATACATCTCTTCTAACATGCTCGATTTACCTCTGGATAATGAACATCACATCTAGGCCGCAGTTAACCAGCTCAGTGAACTCATGAAAATTGCTGCGAGGATAGCTACCCCACCTATGAAGATCCTGAAACACAGAAAAATTGTTTCTGCCTCAAACATAAAAGCAGCAGTTGCGCCTAAGACGTATCTGGCAAAACAAACGATCGCTAGAATCTAAAAACCAACTCAATATGGCACAACGTAAACTAAGAAAGCTATTACAAGACGAGAAAGATGAAAAATTCCATCATTACCTCACTGAATTATCGCCAAATCAAGATACTATACTACTCGCTATTGAAGGCAACTAAGGATCTAAAACGGGCTCAGTTACAGATCCCGCCGTTCAGAATGTCCTCTGGGAAATGGGCCAGAAGTGATGATGAAAAAGCAGCTACTTTTGCAACCATCTTCATCTAGTTTTCACCCCGAATCAATCGGCACCTAATGAAGAAACGCTCGAATTTTCTGGTGCAACAAATCAAAACAAAATGAAAATCAAACACCGACTGGTGAGACACGTTATCAAAAATTACATCAATGTGAAAAAGTCACCCGGCATTGACCACATCAACGGACCAAGGAACTACCAGATCTGGCAATAAAACATCTCACGAGAATTTTCAACGCGATGACCCATAGAGGATATTTCCCACAAGCATGGAAAATTTCTACCATTATTATGATTCCTAAGCCAGGGAAAGACGCCCTTTAAGTGGAATCTTATAGACCTATTAGCATCCTTCCAATCTTCTCAAAAGTGTTCGAAAAAATTATCCTAATAAAATTGAAAGATTGATCCCGAATCATGAATTCGGATTCCGAGCAAAACATGGCACTATTGAACAAGTGCACCGATTGGTAGAAGAAATTCGTAAAGTATACGAAGGCCGCGGATATTGCTCAGTGCTTTTTCTTGATGTAGCTCAAGCATTCGATAAAGTCTGGCACGAAGGACTGCTCTATAAAATAAAAATATGCTACCTCAATTGTATGAAATTATGCGTTCTTATCTACTGGGAAGAAAGTTTCATGATCGGTATAACCAGGCTCTATCACTAGAGCGAGAAATTTATGCTGGTGTTCCACAGGGCGGTGTCCTTGGACCGATTCTCTATCTCATATATACAGCTGATTTCCCGATCGCGCAGAACTTAATGACTACAACATTCGCAGATGACACAGCAATCCTCAGCAGTCACAAAAACAGAACGATTGCTTCACGGGATCTCCAGGAACATATAACGGTAGTGGCAAAGTGGCTTCAAAAATGGAGAATTAAAGTAAACGAAACAAAATGTGTCCATGTTACGTTCACACTTATAGCGAATTCGTTTTTGTTCAGTTTCAACCCCAGTGCCGCACTAACTGCTGTCAAAACGTTTTTTTATTCACTCAGTTGCGCACTCAGTGTCGCACTAGTTCGCCCCGAAAGCTGCTAGTTTCGCACTGAGATGCTTCACGGGTTGGCACTCGGGTTCACCAATAAAACTATACTGAACTGTCAAGTTCCGAGTATTGTTTTGGAAAATCTAGAAATGAAGACTATGAAAATGGAAAAGCTACTGCTCTTGCTTTTGTATTATTGGAATCGTAATCCAATTCGGATTCTGATTTTGAAGAGTATATTCGTGTAGACGGCATTAAGCTCCGTGTGCTTTCATTGGGAGGCGAAAATTATTATGGATATTCAGGAGGAATAAACATGCTCTCAAAATCAAAATTATGAATGAAAATTTATCTTAACGTATCGAATATTTATTTTATGTTATGAAATAAGAGGGTTTTTTTCCGATATAGCAGAAACATTGAACGAAAACTGTGTCTAACGATGATTTTATATTATAATAGTAATTATTTGTGGAACAAACAGGAAATGCATCGACAAATGGTTAAGTGAGTGTCAGGACTACATGTGTTAGGTAATCAAACAATATGAAGTAAAAAATGTCATTCAAATTTTTATATTTTTACACTGCACTTGGCCCTTCTTATCTGATAGAGAATAATTTACCTCCCAAGCACTAATATCGCCACCAGACGTCGACACTGTACATTTGTCGTTGCAAATATAAACAAATCAGACTATATAACGCACACCAACAAACCACCGCATTCGTGAAACTGAAAACGTTTTTTTATTACAGAGTCAGTGTGGCACTGACTCAGTTTTAAAAACGAATTCGCTATTAATCAGAGCACATGTCCACAAATCAAGTTCAATGGATCTGCAGTGCCCCAATCGAATGAAATAAAATATCTCGGTGTACACCTAGATCGTCGTCTCACCTGGAAGAAACATATATAAAAAAACAAAGAAAACGCAACTGAAAAGGCGAGCAAATCAATTACATTGGCTAATCGGGAGGAAGTCGAAATTAAAACTTGAGTTCAAACTACTTCTATATAAATCCATGCTGAAACCTATTTGGTATTACGGCTGCCAACTATGGCAAACAGCTTCAGCAAGTAACATCGAAATTATCGAGAGAGTACAAAATAAGCTGCTAAGACAAATTACTGGCGCCCCTTGGTACATCCGCAAGTGTGTCATACGTCGAGACTTAAGCATGGAGACGGTTAAGGAAGAACTTCATAAAACGAGGAGGAAATATGCGGAAAAGTTAAAGAATCATCCAATCCCATTAGCGAGGCGACTCGATCAACCTATGGTTTCACGTCTGAAGAAAAAAACGTTAATTATTTAAAGTGGTCAAACGTTATTGTTGTGCTCCAGCACACATGTTAAATTTTAACTATAAGATTTGATAACAGATGTAATTCATTATTATGTTAAAACCAAATGCATAACCAAATATTGTTATTTCCACATCATGGAAGATTCAATAAATAATTGTATGGGAAAAAAAAGAACGATGTACAAATCTGGCTTCGGACATACCAGCGGAGATATAGGTGAACCGTATAATCGAAAATTGGAGAACACAAGAAACCAATGCAAAAAAATCGCTATTTGAACTTTGATGAATTCCTTGATTTTCGCCGGGACACGGTTGCAGTGCTACGGCATATAGATGTTAATTAACTTAAAATGTATTTACATACTTCTTATGTGCAAAAAAGGCATGTGAAATATTCGTTAGAGTGATTTTGTCAGGCATTGTTCTTAAATTGATCCGAGTAATTTTTAACGATGGCGCTTAATTGCAAGCTATAACCTTTGAAACTTGCACAATTATTCATTCTGAATATTCACCTCGAGGAGCGTAGGATTGGTGTCATGGTTACGCTACGGTTACACTACCCTGTAATGAGATGGAAAAACGTCTCATCATTAGCAACTGTTGCAAATTATGTTTATACCTTGGCAGCTGAGAAGTCAAACTATTCGCTGTTTTGGTTAAAGAGCAAGCGTTCATCAAACTGCTTCCATAGTGACCAGCATGGAGGGCACTCAGTGTGCGGGCGACGTTTGATGAATCGCCTTAGGATTTTCGATTGAGTTTACTCTAGACGATGTTCAGATTGCTCATAAAAGCGTTCGTCGCCCAGTGAGGTTCGGTCGAGTTTTTTGCGAGACACAAATTGATGGTCGTTACGGGAGAAAGTAATCAGAGAAATAAGCGAGAAAGAAACAATATTTTTCTACCATATTTATGCGAAAAATAATTCTGAATCGATCCTCTATTTCTTGATTTCAGGACTACTTTTCGCATAAGTGTGGTGAAAAATTGTTCAAATTGTGCTCCACAGCAGAGTACACATGCTTTGCGAAAGTACAGGGTGGGCCATTTAAAGTGGAAGCATCTGGCAACCCCATAACTTTTGACAGAGATGTCAGATTAACAAATGTCATACCGCGTTGGAAGCGTCATTTCAGTACAATTTTAACCATGGAACAATACACACCTAAACAACGCGCTGAAATTGTTCAGCTGTACATTCAAAATAACTTCTCAATTGTGTTAACTAAACGTGCGTGGAAAAATAAAAATAAAGTTAAAACATCGCCTGGAGACAACACTATACGTCGATTATATGCCAAATTTATATCGTCTGGTAGTGTTGCTAATGCCAGTCATCTGTCCAGACAACGACCAAGACGTTTCGACGAGAATATTGATGCCGTTCGAGCCAGTGTTGCAGAGACTCCATCGACATCAGGTCGTCATCGTTCGCAAGAGTTAGGCACCGATTTTTTATTGCCATTTGTTCGTGAAAATGAATTGGACAATTACTGGTTCCAAGAGGACGGCGCTACATGCCATACAGCGGCTGCCACGACCAAATTATTGCGCGAAATGTTCCCCGGAAGATTAATATCGAAAAACGGCGATTATGACTGGCCACCGAGATCACCTGATTTGACGCCTCCTGACTTTTTTTTATGGGGATATTTAAAATCCAAGGTATACACTGGTAAACCAAGGACCCTGGCTGCGCTGAAAGACAATATCCGACAAGAAATTGCTGCCATATTGGCCGAAACATTGGGCAAAGTGATGTAAAATACCGAAAAAAGGGCACATTTTGCGGTCAAGGCCAGAGGCGGTCATTTACGAGATATCATAATCAAAAAGTAGTTAGAACAAATCTCCTTGGACCAAAATAAATAAATTTCAAAAAAAAATTTTTTAAATTCCACTTCTTTACTTTGCTATTGCAAAAACAAATCCTTCCACTTTAAATGGCCCACCCTGTATATCTAGGTGGGATACCAGCAGAAAAAAACACATCCGCGGAAGTGCGCATTGAACTTGTGGATAAATAATTAAATATAGGACACACATTATTTGTATACAACTTTACCACGAGCTAAGAGTTAGCAGTATTTGTTTTTTTTTGTAATTTAAAATCTACGACCCATAGCGCACTGATCTTTTTCCCAAATGAAAACACGGTTTGGTTATTATGGAATACCGGCAACACGTATTCTGCAGTGGGTTTATGGATGTACAACGATTTTTTTAACATAGAAATACATTTTTTAGAAACAACCCATTTTTTAAACCGAAAACCTGTTTGACAGCATAAACCTACAGCGCTAGTAATTAACCCGCAATTAAGCTCAATCACATCACTCGCTTTCCTTCACCCCAGCTGATAAGCATGAACGCATGAACGCGTAATCTTTTGTCTTATCCAATCTGCATCAAAATTACGATGCACGATCGTGCACCTTCGCACCATTAGCGCTCGCGCAAACAAATCTATTGCGCGATAAGATTATGATGCCCCTTGCATGATTCTTCTGTGAAGGTTTAATTCTTTAGTTGGGCACTTCTATCTTTTTGCAGCCGCGATTTATTGTTAAATGCATCGCGGGAAATTCCCCCCAACAATTAAGAGGGAAATGAACTGTATGTACACTGGTAATTGATGCGATTGGGCAATTTTATGTCTAAAAGACTAATCAGCAAACGTGAGTAATGAATACAAAAATTACAGTACGCGAAAATGTACATACAAATTCAGCCGCAGAAGCTAAAAATTGACCCATCGTGTGAACAATAATGGAGATATTATTCCGCATTGACTTATCCAACACCTTTTATGAGGGCCTTACGAATTCGTGATTCGGCCGTTGGATACATAAATTGAGAATTAATCTGCGAAAAATATTAATCGCTTGTTTGATTAACAAACAATTCAGCTGAGAAAATGTGAAAAATTCTGGGAAAACTTAGTTTGTCAACAAATTATACAACTTAGATACGCTATTGAAACTACTTAGAAAATCTTCGACCTGGTCTTTCAATCACTTTTTGTGAACACACTCTTCGTGGGAACACGTGTTTTACATTTTTGACATTAACTAAGAATAGTTGAACATACATATTTTGAGTTAAGTTATGAAATTTTTGTAAAGCCAATATACCTGTTTGCTGTGATGATGTATAGTCATAGGTAACATTTTGGAGTTTTTGAGTTTGTAGGATCCCTTCAAAAAGATTTGGCTTTCGAGACCCGAAATGAATCAAACCAATTTATGATACCCTATTCTGAAGCGATATGTATCCCAGTGAGAACACGATCCGCATCGATCGAAATTTTAATTTGGCGTGCGCCCTTCACAAAAATAACTCTTGAACTATTGCCCGAACAGTGAAGTATTCGATGATCTGCGTCAAGACAAGGTTGCCGCATTTGCATAGCCCGATTGAGTCGAACGGATTGCAGAACACAAAAGTCGATTTCGGTAAAATCCTGAAATCCGATCGGATTCCAGAATATGGGTGAAAATGTCCACGTGGACAACAGGCGGAAGTGGATGGATTGCTATGGATTGCACGAGATAAATTACGTCGAAAATAAGTGTTTTTATAATATCAGGTATTTCCCTGGAAAAAATGATTAATGCTGTGAAAATTCGACGAATGTCCAAAGTAGTCCTCTGAGATGCTCAAAGATGTCCATTTTACTTTATATTTTACAAAAAACTTGAAACCGGAACACTCCCCACTAATTCCCACCATATCACTTGGTTGTCGATCTGCGTTGAACATGGTAGGAGGTAATTCTCACTTTTCCGTTGATCATTCATCAGGTGCCCGAGTTGAGATTGTCCGTTTGATGTCTTGTATGTATTCCACCGATTTGACATATATGTAATTTTTCTGATTTGACAATAAACTTCAAAAATATGTTAGTGTCATTCTGTAAAAAGGGATACATGAACACGTTAAGCCATTTCATTAATACGTTAATCCCCGATTTTTTCTTGCTCTGCTTTCCTTTCAGCGCGCACCAAGAGCGTTTGCACAATATCAGTGACGGTCCCAGTTCCCAAAGATACTTATTGTATAAACAGAAAACAGTCAGAGATTCGACTAGAAAGTTGTCATATTTTGTAAAACATCCGAAAACAAACCGTATACATTTTCATTTTCTTATTTTCTAACTGTCAGTCCCCGTCAGTCAGCGCTTTCCTACCAAAAAGCTCAACGTCGGCCCCTAGGGACCGAGCCATATCCAGGAAAAACTCTATTTGTGACCACACAATGCGTTAACACGTTCGTCGCCCAACGCGACGTTTCTGAGTTTCTTGCGGGGCCCAACCTACGGATGAATTATTTACACTAGAAAGACTGAAACTTTTTTTTTCTCTATTATAGTGACTTTCAACACATTTCGGCAGGTTCGTCACTTTTACTTCCATTTTTGGAAGAATGTCGGGAGTGAGAATTGAACTAGTGATCTCTGCATGAGAGGTATGGATGTTATCACTACGCCAGATCGCCTCCACCTGAAACTTTATATATACCTAAATTGCCCAAAAGCAGTCAAAATGACTGATTTGCGAAAGAATAAAAAATATGTAAAAAAATGGTTTTAAATTGATTTTCAATACTTTTTATATTGTTTACAGTTATAAGAAAAGTTAGTAGTAAATATCAACAATGAAAAAAAAATAATTGGGGAAAAAATTATGCATTATTATTTGTACATTTTTTTCACAAAGGAGAGTGGATTTTTTTTTATGTGTAAATCTTCCCCAAACATACTTTTGACATTTTTTATCATTATCATTTGTATTTTTGTTTTATAGTTGCAGCAAAGTCGTATTTGACAAATTTAACGTTTGTTAGAATGGTTTACATCTGATAAGTTTGCAGTTGATCTTTGTGCGTCTTCATATTCAGATGATGGTTCAGAATTTGTTGCGTCTGATTCTATATCGGAACAATTTTCATTTATGTTCCTCAGATTTTCCAATAACTCAGTTCTATTTTATATTCATTTCCTGAATTTATGGGTCAAAAGAAGTAAAATAAACAACTTGTTAGCACAAGAATCGCTACATAGAGATTCGAACAACAAGTACTACTTCAGCTTTACACAAATTGAAACTTATCAAGTATACGACCAAGTCCACAATTTACCATTTACTTGTATGTTATCATGTGATGATTATCGAAAAATAATGAAAACTGTCATTTCAATACAAAGCCGAACTGTTCATATAAAAAATTCACTCCATTCAATAGTGAGGGTCATTTGATTATCTAAAATTCCCAAGCAGTCAAAATGACTGCTCTTGGGCAATATAGGTATAACACATATGTATGTACCGGAAATGAAAGAGGGGGAGGTAACTGCTATTACTAATAAACGTGTTTATATGTTGTACAAAAAGTCACAATATTCTTAAAAACATGCGGCATTATGTACATAGTTGTTTTTCTAATTGAAATTTAACAGCAGTCATAATGACTTCCTTGGGCAATCTAGTGTTAAATAAAGATCAAACTTAGTTTGTAAACAACTTTTCTATGATCTAGCAACTTTTTTAATTTTATGACTAATTTTTATTTTATGACTAACTAGGGTAACACGGGGTGAGTTGGAGTGATTTGGACCACCCCATTATCTCAAAAAGTACGGCTCAACTTGGATTTTTTATAATATCATCTTCTTTTATTAATGAACCGTATGTAACTAACGTTAAAAAAAACTTTGGTAAAATTCGACAGGTGGAAGGAAATGGTAGCATGAACACATCAAGCACTTTGATTGTCAAAAAATGTGAATTTTCCGATCGTGGCTTTAAGGTTTTTCCCGCTGATTAAACATCCTTTTCGTGTATTGTGCAGTAAAGTTCTGTTCGCTTACAGAAGAGGAACAATTTGATGCAGCAAAACTGTAAGTTTGATAACAACAAATGAAATTAATTGCATTTTAATTTTCGCATGTTGTGTGGGGGTGCTCCCGTGGCCGAGTGGTTAGCGTCATAACTAACATGCCGGGTGTTCGGGTTCGATTCCCGTTCTGGTCGGGGGAATTTTTCGTCAAAGAAATTTCCTCCGACTTGCACTGTGATCACGCGTATTCTAGAGCTTGCCATTCAGAATGCATTCAAGGCGTGTTATTTGGCATAGAAATCTCAACTAAGTACTAATAAAAATGACGCAAGTAATACTACGTTGAAACGGCGAAGTTCCTCTAGGAACGTTAGTGCCATTGAAGAAGAAAGAAGAAGAAGATGTTGTGTGGGGTGAATTGGTCCTACAGATTTGAGGTTTTTCTTTGGTTTAATTGATTCCAGATGCCGCTGAATGATGATGATGATGATGATGATGACCCACCTCATACCCCTACAAAGGTTTGAACTGGCCGATTTATCTAATAGATAATATTTATATTTAACCAAATTAAGATATTAGTATTATAAAACAAAACAGCGAACTGACTCTGTTGCAGGCATGAATTTCTATTAATCGAACATCATAAATAGGCAAAAACTTTAAAAGAAAAACAATGGTCCTATCCTTATCGACATTATCATAATGATAATCCCAACTTCAGACCCAAAGTTTTTTTAAGGCATGTCAAGAAAATTTCCAACCCGGGAAGATCCTTGACAGATTGGGAATCGAACCCAATATCTAAAAGTGTCTACTTAGAACATGATAGAGATCTGCCAGATTCACAAATACTCGATATAACCATCTTATGATAAGATAGTTTACGACACTTCTGAATGAGCTATCCCCATTCCAGTTTCCACTTCAGACCCACATAAAAATTTCATTATATAGCAGTGTTCTGCCAGTGTTCCATTAACATAGTCCAGGCCGACCAAACGCGCGCGAGGCTCAAACTTTCGTAGACAACGCTTATTACTTTTTTTTTACAATATACATAAACAAAACAAAAAAAAATCATCATCATCAGTACGAACATGGTAGTTTAACCTGTAAATAAATTTTATAAATTTTTATCAATTGAAAACATAAATGAATGATTTAGGAAAAAAAAATTATAAAATCTGTTTACAAAACAGATTTTACGTGTGAAATACACATTTTCTTGAACTCTGCCATTGTTGCCGCACGTTTAATTTCTCTGGGCATCGAATTGAAGAAATTTATACCTTTATATAACAACGAGTTCTGCGACCTACTAAACATAAAGTTGGGTGTTCTTGCATCATTCGCGTTTCTTGTATTGTATCTATGAACATCACTTCCTCTTTCAATTCGATCACACAAATATCGAGGCAGCATATCGTTCAAAATTTTGAAGATGAACACCATTGTCATGTAATAAATTCTCTGCTTCACAGATAGCCACTGTAGCGCGTCCAACATCAAACTGGAGGAAGTGTATCTACTACATCTTAAAATCAAACGCATTACTTTATTTTGTAAACGCTGCAATCTCGTTAATTGTGTATTATTTGCAAGGAAGAGGATCGACGAGCAAAAATCTATGTGCGGTGAAATCAATGATTTATACAATTTATTTTACTGTTCATTGTCAACTCTTTCTTCAAACGACACAAAACGCCGTACTTCTTGGCAATCTTTTTGATGACATTATTGATGTGAGACTTGAAAGTTAACGTGTCATCAATAATAACTCCTAAGTATTTGATTTCTTTCACGCGTTCTAATGTCTCACCATCTATTTCAAAATTTACGTCTATACTGGAGTTTGCTGCAGAAATGAGCATGTATTTTGTTTTGCCAACATTTAACTTTAATTGTTTAAATTTGAGCCACTGAGCCAGAGAATGCAAATCTTCGTCTATGTGTTCCGCGGTTTCTTTTATATCCTTAGCTGCGATGAACAGGACAATATCATCCGCGAACAAATTACTGTCACAGTATCGTAAAACTCGTCGCAGATCATTTATGTATAAAATAAACAAAATGGGCCCTAAAACACTTCCCTGTGGCACCCCGAGTGAGTTGCCAATAGGATCGGAAACAGAATCGTTGAGACGAGTCTTTTGAGTTCTATCGCACAAATAGCTTTCAAACCATTTGTACGCCATCCCTACAATTCCAATGCGCTTCAGTGTTTGTAACAATAAGGGCCTAGAAATTGTTTCAAAAGCGCGTTTAAGATCCAGAAATACCGCAAATATAGTCTCTTTCGCCTCGATATTCTCTTTCCATTTTGCTAATAACAGATTCAGCGCGGTTTCACAAGAGTGTCCCTCTCGATATCCCGACTGTTCTGGTATTAGCAAACTGTTATTATCTATAAAATGTATCAGCTGACCTTTCACAACAAGTTCTAACAGTTTCTCTAATATGTGCAGCATGTTAATAGGGCGGTACTCTTCGGCTTTATCCGTCCCATTAACTTTGGGGATTGGAATCACAAGGGATTCCTTCCAAACCTTTGGCACGTGCCCAGTTCGTAAAGAGTGATTTATCAGGTCCAGCAGATCGTGTCCAATGATGTGAAAGCAATCTTGAATCACTTTCGCGTTGACATTATCGGTACCAGCCGATTTTTGCAATGAAAAACAGATACCTTTCAATTCAACAAAAGTGATAGGTGAAAAACAATCTAGTCTGCTATTGATAGTAATCGGCTGTATTATTTCGTCAGGTTCTCTGACCAACGCAATACTTTGGTTGATCAGCAGAACACTATTAACGAAATAACTGTTAAATTTCTCTGCAATAATTTGGTCTGACTGTTCTTCTGACCCTCCGAAAACTATGGAACGCGGTATACTATTTTTCGAATTTAATAATGTTTTTAATATATATATTTTTAATATATATATTGTAGTCCTTTACTATTATTTTGATGTTCATCGATTTTCCTCTGTATATATTCACATCTAGTCTTTTTCAAGGCCCGTGAATATATGTTCCGCGCTAAGGTGTACATGTTCCAATGGTTTTCTGAATTAGTTCTCAAAAACTTTTTGTACTTTTTGTCTCTTTTGCGTTTGAGGCGCATCAGATCCAAAGAGTACCAGCTGTTCGGATTGCTCAAATCAATATGTTTTTCAACTACTAATTTATTCGTACACTCTCTCAAAATATTAGTTAGAACAGCTGCTTTATCATTCAGATGTCCAGTCATTGCCACAAAATCCAGGCTTGCCGACACAAGCTGAGACATGGATTCTTTAGAATATCGTTTCCAACATTTGATCTTTACTTTATTTCCATCACTGTCATGCTGTCCATTCTCAATGTAAACAAAAATTGTCTCATGGTCAGTTATTTTAAATTTGGCCTCGGTCGAAGAATGAATAGTAGCAAAATTTGAAAAGACGTGATCAATCAGAGTTCTACTATGTTTAGAAATTCTAGTAGCTTCGAGAACCGTTTGTTTCAAGTTGAAATAATGCGATAATTGTTTCAATTGATTCGAATTTCGTACATTGAGCCAGTCAATATTAAAATCACCAGCAATTACATTTAATTTACTGCAATCAACGATATTTTCCCACCAGTTCTCCAAAATTTCAATAAATCGCTGGTCACTGGAACTAGGGGAATGGTATACGATTCCATAATTTCCTATCTGCATGCCCCTTTCAACTGAAATAGCCAAGAACCAATTATTTTCAACAGCTTCGTTTAACCGAATGTTGAAATTAACTGTTTCTTTTGCATAAATTGCAACACCTCTTGTGTGTTTAGAGTGCGACAAACAAAAAACAACTTTGTAACCCGGTATGTTGTACTGGTCAAATGATTCTTCCTTAACTATGTGAGTTTCAGAAAGAAAAACCATCTGAGGACGCACGTTGTCTACAAGTAATCGCATTTCTGCGTAATTTGTACAAAGCCCAGCTATATTCAAATAGATTATTGCCAACTTACTTTCACATGTAGTTTTCCGAAATTGCTATTTAGTTTGAAAAATGTTGCTTTTTTGCTTCTTCAGCAATCTCCGATACACAGGACACTGTGTACTATAAGTTGGATGATTTTCATCCAAATTCATTTTTTGTTCCTTTTTAACTTTCAAGCAATTTATACATTTCCATTCTGTTGATGAACACTCAGATGTTTTATGTTTTCCATTACATCTTGAACATGTTTGTTCTTTTTTGCAGTCGGTGCTCTTATGTCCAAATTCTCCACATTTGAAACATCGCAAAACATTAAAGGCTTCAATCACATTACATTTATCCCACCCAACACTTACTTTACCAGCAGTCATCAGGTGGCCATAAGTGTCATGATCAACTTCAATAATCGTGTTATATTTATTATATTTCAAGCGTGGATTTTCATACTTCGCAACAACTTTAACATCAGTGATAGAAATGTTATCATTCTGACTTTTTAAATAATCGATAAAAACCTCAGAGGAATATTGATCGCTCATCCCAATAATTTTCAATTTTGGTTTGATTGGTTTTGGTATAAACGTAATAAACCTCTCTCCAAGATTGCTTTCAATTCTTTGTTTTACATTTTCTACATTATCCCCTTCCGCACATTCAACAATAATCGAGCCATCTTTCCCGTTCTTGAAATTGGCTATTTTGTGTATTTTGGGATCTTATTTAGTTTTTAAAATTTTTCTTGTTTTTTCACTCTTTTTATTAGACTCAACTGGTTTCACCACAATCACCGGACGAGCCTTACGAGCAACGACATTCGCATAACTTACAATGTTCTTGCTATTATTATTCAGCATCACCTTTTCTTTCAAATTACCTTTTTGCATCAAATCGTTATTGTTATTCATCAACATAATTTTTTTACTCGGTGTGGTTACATTGCTTCTCCTCACTTCGTTCAAAATCGTCTGCTTTGAGCGAACAAAATAGTTCGTTTCTTTTTGTCAGTGATCGTACAATCAAGTTTCCATATTACTTCGAAGCAATGTAACCGCGGCTTATATGGGCTTAAAACCATCCGTACTATAAAACGTATAATATAAACATTATAATAATATAGATAAATTTAGATACCTATTCTATCAAATTGAACGAAGAAAGTGTCACCCATATCTGGAACGTTTTAACACTTCTATACTCGCGCATTGGTCTGTCAGACCGAGAAATCAATAATTCGTTCATTTCTCAGAAAATATCAACACTACGACTTTGCGATTCTCTCTAGCTTCGTTATTCGTCGTTCGTCATCGTTTAGCGTATCGCATGTGTTGGTACAAAGAGGACGTGTGCCACTTTTCTAACACTTTCGGTCTGACACACCGACGCGAGTATAGGAGTAACTTTTTTGGGCAAGTGCCTTTTTTCATATTCTAGAATATTGTTGAATGAAATGTATAAATTAATGTTAGTGGCGTGGAATATTTATTGAATATAATGCATTAGATCATTACCGGACTATTCTTATTTGATATCAGTCCCTTTTGTAACCGGATTGAACGGATCCATATATTAACTATTCGTCGATATATTCGTCGTTAGATTCATACGTTCAAAAGCAAAATATAAATGTTTGACTTTCGTATAGTTATTCGCTAAACATAATGGTCATACATATACACTCTTGTGAAAGAATTTCACTTGTGGAAGAATTGTAAACAGTAAATTATCAACTAATCGGTAGCTTATGGTAATTTTTAACAGTTACAGTTTCGGGGATATTTTTTTACTATGGACAATATCGACAAGAAAACAAGAAAAAGGAAAGGAAGTTCCTAGAAATCCTTTTATATCATCATTTTATGCCCCATCTAAAAAAAGGCATTAGTTCTTAGTTTACCAAGAAACAGAGACAAAGAATATTAGAAATATCTTCTTCTTCTTCTTCTTATATGGCACTAACGTTCCTAGAGGAACTTCGCCGTCTCAACGTAGTATTACTTGCGTCATTTTCATTAGTACTTAGTTGAGATTTCTATACCAAATAACACGCCTTGAATGCATTCTGAGTGGCAAGCTCTAGAATACGCGTGATCACAGTGCAAGTCAGAGGAAATTTCTTTGAAGAAAAATTTCCCCGACCAGAACGGGAATCGAACCCGAACCCCCGGCATGTTAGGTTTGACGCTAACCACTCGGCCACGGGAGCACATATTAGAAATATGCAAACTTTATATTCCAGAACATTTATCATCTGGTAATTATCTAGAAGGTCGCTATACATTCTTCTCTTCGATAAAGGACCCGAAAAACACGCAAAAATTTCATGAAATGTGAAAAATATGTTTGTTTCAAGTATGCAGTTATGCTATATTCTGATTTTTAATCCAATGAAACCACAATCGATGAATACCTTTTTATGTTATTTTATAGCTCTTTATACTTCCATGAATTATATTCTGTTGCATACTTTTAATCAATAACAGTGAAAACTTCGAATTTCGTTACTTGTTTTGGAGTATCAAAAATTACTCTATTTTGAGGGGGCTGAAACTATTAACTATTAAAACATAATAACGACGAAGAAAACATATTTTTTTGAGTTTTTTTCATTTAATCATACCCTCTTCTTTAAATAAATGCCGATAAAGCCTGACAAATACACAATGGCAACATTACAGAGTAGTTCAATTTTCGGTCTGTGACACCGTGCGCGAGTATACGTGTTACGATTTTGCACGCGAGTACAGGAGGGTTAAACATAGAAACAACGGAACTAATAGGAGTGACCGAAATGAACATCAAGTGGTGTTGAAAATCTGTTAGATGTGTTAGAAGCAACACCATCCGCCAATTGATGAAAAAAAAATTTTCATGCGTCAAATCTCGATCCCGCGCACATAATATGCTTTGCAAAGGTCAACATTAACCAATGAGGTGCGATGCAAAGAATGTGCTACCGAACTGAGAAAATTTCATCAATTTCAGCCCACTAATGCTAGCATCCTGCTTATGCTAAGAAATCAGTAGTCAATTAACTAAACACATATTAGCACCCGTTTTTCAGCGATGACCAAAGGTCTTCCGATTAATCACAGGTAATTTCCCACACTTCTGTGAATTGGCTCCAAGGCAACATCCCAATTTTCACGCATTTTCGTAAATTGGTTGATTCGATTAGCAATTATTTGTAATTCGCGCAAAAACGGCATTCTGTTGAACACGATGAAATCCGGCAAACATATTGGACATCTCCGGGTTGATTTTGAAGCTTTCTTCCCAAAAATTAAATATGAGTCGTTATGGTTGTGTCAAGCTACTAATTTGGGCAGTACCTAGGCATTACCATTAGACTTATTTTATGACCTAACGAAAATGAATAGCTTGAAAAAAGTCTGGCATAAATGCCTAGATTTCGAACATTTTTTTTTTATTCTTTATTATAGATACTTTCAGCCGTAGGCTGGTTCATCTCTTAGATTTAGAACATGCGAACGATAGAAGAAAATACCTCGATTGTTATTGTTTTGATTATACAATGTTATTGTTGTGATGAGTGTTTGTGTTTCCTGTAAATGCTCGTTGTGAGCATTATGTACAATCTAGAATGTTCCCGACGAAACGGGTAAGTACCTATTGTTATGCATTAAGATTAATATAACGATATTTATATTGTTGCAGGTTATTGTTCCAGATAAAAAGGTAACTGACAATAAGTATTATTTTATACTCAAATTACTTTCTGATCCCTTTTCCATGTGCGGATCCAGGATGTGTTGCGGATGTTCAAGTGTTTAGTGTATGTTTTTTGTTGTTTTGTAAATAGAGTGATTTGAAATTGAATCGATGTGTGTTCCTCTTTGTCGAATCCGTGCCGATCCGTAACACAATTGTTGCTTTAATTTACTACAGCTCCTTATTAATGTAAAACGCACCAAAAATTGGAATTGTAATGAAAATAAAACTATTAAAATTTGTTCTAGAAGTGGAAAATGAATAATAACACTGGTGTGATGAAATGCGAAGAGCAATTTAAAAAAAAAGTATTATCCCTCCTAAACTTGCGCACCGGTCTCACAGACCAAAAAAACCAGGGATCGAGGGCCTTTGGGATTTGCCTTTCTGGCTGATCTAGATAGAGAGAGAGGACATAGATAGACATAGTATAGACAACATCTATATTGCATATATTGTAACCAAACATTGGGTTACAATTGTGAATTTGGCGGAAAGGCCAACCGTCGGTTTGGACCTTACCGATATTGTATAAAAAATTTATAAAGTATTTGTTGGTTTGTCTTGTCATATGAGAAACACAACAATCCATGTCCACAATTTGTGTTTGACCATTCTGTAGTTTCGCATAAAGGGTGTGTCACATCAAATTGCATCACGGAAAAAACGCTGTAGAAATTCGCCCAGTAGACCGATCCTTTTGAAAATTTTAGACAGTAAAATAAAAACTATTAAACAACTTTTGGCATTTTCTTTTTATTCATACTTCGAGCCCAAGCCCGTATGCTCGCACCTTCCTCTTTACCCCGTCCATAAGGTTCTGTACAACGTCAGGTTGTAGTTTTTTTTGAACAGAAATCCATTTTCTCTTGAAGTCCGCCTCCGATTTGACAACTTTTGGGTTCTTCCGGAGGGCCTGCTTCATAATCGCCCAATATTTCTCTATTGGGCGAAGCTCCGGCGCGTTGGGCGGGTTCATTTCCTTTGGCACGAAGGTGACCCCGTTGGCTTCGTACCACTCCAACACGTCCTTTGAATAGTAGCACGAAGCGAGATCCGGCCAGAAGATGGTCGGGCCCTCATGCTGCTTCAATAGTGGTAGTAAGCGCTTCTGTAGGCACTCCTTAAGGTAAACCTGCCCGTTTACCGTGCCGGTCATCACGAAGGGGGCGCTCCGCTTTCCGCAAGAGCAGATCGCTTGCCACACCATGTACTTTTTGGCAAACTTGGATAGTTTCTGCTTGCGAATCTCCTCCGGAACGCTGAATTTGTCCTCTGCGGAGAAGAACAACAGGCCCGGCAACTGACGAAAGTCCGCTTTGACGTAGGTTTCGTCGTCCATTACCAGGCAATGCGGCTTCGTCAGCATTTCGGTGTACAGCTTCCGGGCTTGCGTCTTCCCCACCATGTTTTGCCTTTCGTCGCGGTTAGGAGCCTTCTGAACCTTGTATGTACGCAGGCCCTCCCGCTGCTTGGTCCGCTGGACGAATGAACTTGACAAATTCAGCTTATTGGCGACATCCCGGACCGAACTTCTCGAATCACGTCTAAACTGCTTAACTACGCGCTTGTGATCTTTTTCACTGACGGAGCATCCATTTTTGCCGTTCTTCACCTTCCGGTCGATGGTTAGGTTCTCGAAGTATCGTTTTAGTACTCTGCTGACGGTGGATTGGACGATTCCCAGCATCTTACCGATGTCCCGATGTGACAACTCCGGATTCTCGAAATGAGTGTACAAGATTAATTCACGACGCTCTTTTTCGTTCGACGACATTTTTCCAAATTTACGAAAAATTGACAGTGAAGCATGGCCAACGTGAGCTATACACTCTTATCTGATTATAAGCGAAAGCTGAAGATATAATTCCTAAAAATTAAATTTCTACAGCGTTTTTTCCGTGATGCAATTTGATGTGACACACCCTTTATGACAATAAAAGAACGTTAATCACGGACACCCAGGTTAGTGTTTCACAGGTAGTTTTTTTGAGTTAGTTAGTTTTGTTCTATATATTTATTCAGTAGTAAAAGAGGAAATATATTTATTTACTTATTTATCTATTTATTTTTTTCTTATTTATCTTATTTATCTCAATGGAAATTAACCAGAAAGGTTGAGTAGGGTCGAGATCTTCAATTGCTGCAATAAATTGAAGAATTGGAACAATAGTGAGAAATATTAAAGGAACGATAGTAAAGTCGAAAATATCGGAGAGTATTTGCAAAGATTTCAAGCGGTACGGATGTAGTTGTGATATGTGCCACGATTTGTAAAACGTGATCCCGAAACGCAAAAGGGAAGAGATTGTCCGTGCGTGTGAGCTAGCAATACGATAATGCTAGTCTCCCTAGAGATGGATCCGGAACCGTCAATATTTACCCCGTCAATTTTGACAAGTCAGTGAGCGCGAGAAAGCAATAAACCTGCTCGACCCGCTGGTCATCTAGTGTGGCCGGCCATCAAAATATCAGGCCGCGCCACGTCATACAATGTGCTATCCGTCTTGTGATCGTCCTCCAGCTTGTCCAGACTGTCCAACCTATCCAGCCGATCCCGTCCTTTCCGCCAGTTCCACTCCCAGAAGTGTACCCGGAAGTCGATCAACGCAGCGAACGGCCGCAACGAAACCGGTGAGCTCGAGCCATAAAAAACCCCAGAAAATTTGTAATAAAACAAAAAGTACATGTATAAAAATATTTTTTTTTGTTTATACAATATATAAGTGTAAATTGTGTGGCCATCCAAACCGCGGTATTTTCTTGTCCTTTGTTCTTCGTTTTAATAAGCTATTTTGTGAATCTTGTTTTCCGCTCATCCGTAAAAAGTTGTTTAATTGTGCGTTTTCGCCATTTTGTATCTACCATTGTGTTCCGCGTCGCGAGTTACAGCTTGGAGTTTCCCCGGAGTTTCACGAAAATCCGAGAAACACTATTTCGGTTTGACATGGAATTACTGTATAAACACACAGGGCGAACTCGCTACGAACTTACGCGAACTTACAATCGGAGACTTTTTCACTCTATATAATCGAATCCTGTATATAAGCGAGTCAAAAAATATTGTTTTTATTCGTTTTTATATATATATATATATATATTTCGTTTTTTTGACGTAGGACTACGTCTAACCGGAAGATACAGGGGGTGAAATGAAAATCTAGGCACTGAATAAGTAGGAAAAAAATGCAAGATTTGGAACGCTTATAACTCGAGCATTTCTCAGTAGATTGCAAAGGTGTTTGCATCAATTGATAGGAAATATATCTACGCATCTATCATAACGAATAACATTTCATTTTTCTTGAGATAAACAATTGAATAATTTTGAAATATGAAGCATTGTCCAAATGCACTATGTGCCCATTTTTGATTGGTTCATTTTGTGCTCCTCAAATCGTACCAACCAAAACGGGCAACCAGAGCAGCAGCGAAATACAATGAAGCACGATTGGAAAGGCAAAAGAAAAAAATGAACGAAGCATTGGTCGCAGTCTCACACATGCGTAATTCTAGAGCCAGCCAGTCAGCTTAAAAATCCCCGCTCCGCTGCCGTAACGATCATTCTTTGTGTGGACACCGACTGAACAACATCGTTGCTGGACGAGCTGGACGGCGAGGGATCGAGTACCTTTCTCAAGGCAAGAGGGCGGAGGTGGTAGCGGTGGAGTAGAGTAGAGTAGAGTTTTCAAAGGGCCTTTCTATACACAACTATATACTATACACAAAGGGCCAAGGCTAGAGACGAATGAACTGCAAAAGTTTAAAGTCTCTATAATACAATACCTTCCTTCCTTCCGTAACGATCATTCTCATCCAAACCGTACACCACATCGTTTCGCATCACATCACATCAACAAACCAACACAAGCAGCCATGTCTGGACATGACAAAGGAGGAAAAGTGAAAGGAAAAGCAAAATCCCGCTCGAACCGTGTTAGACTGCAGTTCCCCGTAGGTGTATCCGCCAATTGCTCCGCAAGGGTAGCTAGGCCGAGCGCGTTAGTACCAGTGCACCAGTCCACCTAGTCGGCGTTATATTGTTTCGGTCACCGAAGTGCTCGAGTTGGCTTGCAAAGCTGCTCACGACAATAAGAAAACCCGCCTACAGAACAGAGCACATTCGGTTCGGTGGCAACAACTAGTTTCAGCGAGTGGCAAACACAATCGCAAAACGGCAGCAGGTAGAAGAAGAAAAAAGTTTGTTTATACAGACTGCTTTGGTGGCACAACCGTAAACCGTAAAACACGGCGCTTTTCAGGGTCATTAAACCTTTCAAAAAAGAGTTATTAAAAGTTTTTCACAATACCAATGCATTCTAATGTGACATAATATGACATATAATATAAACTAATTTTTTTTTATACTTGTTCTTGAACTTATTGGTGGTTGGGGTCTTTTAAAATGATCATTCAGTTTTCACAAACCCATGCATGGTTTCCGAATTAAAAGTGGCTTCAAATTACAACACATTGTATGCAGGATGGCATTAACGAATTTTCTCGGTAGCAAGAACTACTTTCTTTGGTTGGTAACTGATGTTGAAAATTGACTGACATTACATCTGCATTGTATAGAAAAAATAACTAAGGAGCAACATGATGAGCTATGTATTTCCTGCTGATCTGTTCTTATTTTAAAGGACTTTAATCCGAAGGTCATCCGTCCCTGTATTTACTGTTGGTTTTTCAGAACGCTTATAGCTCGTTTATTTCTCGACAGATCGTAGAGTTCGTCTTCAGAACCTCAGTTCTTTTTCATTTTTATTTACTTTGTTTGCGGAAACTACAAATCTTACAATTCATTGGTCTCCGAAACCACAGTTTAAGGTACGGTAATGTGCTCAATAGTGAAATATATGATAGTGAATGAGCTGATGACCACCTATGCATTCCCTATCACAGCCATCATTTTGATTGTACGATATGTGCATACGCCGAAAGATGCCCGGCGTTGAACATTTAATAAGTACAAAACCTTCAGAAAAAAATCAAGAATCAACTAAAAGATAGTGAGAAAAAATTGAGAAAGTTTCTAAAAAAACGCAAAAACAAAACACCAAAGGTTCTTTTCAGAACCCCCAACATGTTCATAAAGAGTAAACAGTAAACTAATCCATTTTTCAGGTAGATAGGTATTCACGTAGGAGAAGAAAATAAAACAATATATTTAAAATATATATTTAGCAAAAGCTGTCCCCTTTGTATAGTCCTACGTCACTTCAGTTATGTCCCCGACATTACCCACCCGTCTTTTTTAATATAACAGAAGGATTTCATTCTTGATTGATCCCCTTAATGTCAGAGACACCTATCTTAAGTTAACTGATTTTTCGAACCACCCTCAAAAAGAAACCCTGAAAAAAAAATAAAAAATAGGGGTATAATGTTTTGCTATAAGAAACAAACGCGACGTGAAAAAAAAATGAAAAATGAAATTTTTTATCAGCATGTAAAAATGCATTATCTAAAGCGTTACATACCGGTTTTTGGATTCCTCATTTTTTCGACTTTTTATGAAAAACAGCGGTTTTGCATAAAAATAACTCATTTCCATTTTGACATTTTTTTCGAATTTTCAAAAACCCCTATGTAACGCTTCATGTATTGTCCTAAAGTTTCAAAATATTCATGAATTCGTTCTGCGATTTCTCTTTGCTTCAGAACCGATACCACCAGCAAGGTACCGATTTTCAGACAACATCAACGCATCCAGATGTCAACAGCGTAATAATCATTATTCGTACACTAAAAAAAAATGGAAAATACATCTTCAAATATACCTTAACACTCCTATACTCTCGCATAGGTCTGTCAGACCGAGAAATCAATAATTCATTCATTTCTCAGAAAATATCAACACTATGACTTTGCGATTCTCTATAGTCTCGTTATTCGTCGTTCGTCATCGTTTAGCGTATGACATGTGTTGGTAAGAAGGCAACGTGTGTCACTTTTTTAACACTTTCGGTCTGAGAGACCGACGCGAGTATAGGAGTAACTTTTTTGGACAAGTGACTTTTCTTATTTTCTAGAATGTTGTTGAATGAAATGTATAAATTAATTTTAGTTGCGTGAAATATTTATTGAATACTAGCAGACCCTGCAAACTTCGTCCTGCCCAACATTTATTTTTCGTTATAACATCCACGTTTTTTTACTAAGCGCACGTTGATGGGCCCAATCGCAGAACTGTTCATTGATAGATCTTCTAATCTACCCTTTAAAATTACGTTCTACTATAAAATTCCTAGTATTATCAGATTATTTTCAGACACAATTCTCGTTCAAGATTTTTCAACCACTTGCAAATAACATGTTTTCCGTTACATGGAATAAATGTTTGATATGGAAAATAGAATAGAACAAAGACAGCCCTAAATCGGACAATTCGTTTCTCGAGTTTTGCTCTCATCAACACATTCGGTGATCCATTTATATTTATATAAATAGAAGACGATATAGGAGTGCGTTTTATCATAATAAAATCCATTTACACTTTCGAAAGAAGATCAATTTCATTTTAGAGTAGGGAGGGGTGTTATACCATCATAAAAACATTTTTCGTACCCAAAAACCCTCACATCCCAAATTTGGCTCCATTGGCTTATTAGTTCTCGAGTTATGCACAAATTTGTGTTTCATTTGTATGGCATCCCCCCCCCCCCCCCCTACAAGAGAGGGCAGGAGTATCTAACCACCATAGAATCATTTATTGCACCCTAAAACCTCCAAATGCCAAATTTCGTTTCATTTGCTTGACTAATGTAATGGAGAAATCTATGTTTCATTTGTATGGCAGCCCTTCCTTAGAGAGGGGGAAGGGGTCTCGAACTATCATAAGAACCTTCCCCGACCCCGAAAACTCCTACACACCAATTTTCATGTCGATCAGTTCAGTAGTTTCCGAGTCCATAAGAATCGGACAGATAGACAGTTTACCAAGAATACATAGACAAAGAATATTAAAAATATGAAAACTTTGTATTCCAGAACCTTCATCATCTGGTAATTATCTAGAAGGTCGTTATACATTCTTCTCTCCCATGAAAGACCCGAAAAACAAGCTACAACTGCATGCAATGTAAAAAATATGTTTTGTAGCATGCAGTAATGGTATGTTCTGATTCTCACACCAATGAAACCACAATCGATTAATACGTGTTTATGTTATTTTATAGCTCTTTATACTTTCATGTATTATATTCAGTTGCATACTTTTAATTTATAACAGGAAAAAAACGAATTTCGTTATTCTAGTTGGAGTATAAAAAAAAACTCTGTTTTGAGGAGGCCGAAAGACTATTAAAACTGAATGCACACGGAGAAAACATATTTTCTGGGGTTTTTTATATCAACTGCACCCTCTTCTTGAAATAAATACCAATGAAGCCCAAAAAATACACAATAGCAATATTACAGAGAAGCTCAACTTTCGGTCTGTGATACCGTGCGCGAGTATACGTGTCATGATTTTGCACGCGAGTACAGGAGGGTCAAAAAATAACCAAAATACCCGAACACTTCACCTTATTCCTAGCATCCGAAAAAAAACACGAAAATTCATTATTTTTCGACCTTGCAGATAACGGTCCTCCCTTAGCACTAAGTTTACGCGTCGATACACATCGAATTTTATAAGGAAAATTACAAAAATCGGCTACATTTATATTCCATCTTCCATCACATATTCCACTTTTATGCATTGATCGAGATAAATATGTGACGCGTGTTCGTAGAGATAGATAGGGTAACACGGGGTGAGGTGGACATACGGGGTGATTTGGACCACCCCTTCATCTCAAAAAGGACGGCCCAACTTGGATTTTTTTCAAAAGCCATCTCCTTCTATTGTTGAACCGTATGTATCTAACGTAAAAAACTTTGGTAAAATTTACCAGGTGGAGGGAAACGGAAGCATGAAAACAGCAAGCACTTTGATTGTCAAAAATGTGATGTTTAGGATCGTGGTTTTGAGGTTATTCCCGCTGATTGAACAAACTTTTCGTGTACTATGCAGTAATGTTCTGTTCGACTAAAGAAGAGGAACAATTTGATGCAGCTAAACTGTAAGTTTGATAACAATAAATCGAATTCATTGCATTTTAATTTTTGCATGTTGTGTGGGGTGACATGAACACGTTTCTGTGGGGTGAATTGGTCCTACAGGTCCTCATGAGGCTTTTCTTTGGTCTAATTGATTCCAGATACCGCAGAATTACAAAAAGAGGATGAGCAGACAACGTTAGAAGAAGGTGGAGCTTGAAAGAGCAACGTAGGCCACCAAGGATGGATTTATTTGACCAAGCATCGAAAATGTTTGAAAATGCACGAACAATAGTAAAAAGATCCATGCAGAATTCGAGATGGTCTCAATCCAATTTTTCTGGTCTGGAATTTGGCCAAGACACCTGTTATCGATCCCAAAACACTGTTACTGATTGTAACATTTTCCCAAAATACTTTACATAAACATAAGAATGTTTTTTTTTTCGATGAAACACACACTGGACCAAACACCCCACAGACGATTCAAATCACCCGCATCAAATTTTAATGTCCCAAAATCATCTTTTTTATTCCATTATAAATTTGGTAATTTAAAGTTTGATCTAACGATTAAACATTTTTGATTGAGAGAAAACAAGATAGCTCAGTATACAGGGTGGCGCATAAGTCACGCAACCAATTTGCACAAAAAAAAATTCGTACAGAAAAATGGCTCACGATCTCGAATAAACAACGATACAAAGTCGACAACTGAACCGCTTAGGAACAAACACGCTCGATAATTGCAGCGCGATCGTTGTTTTTTTTTCCTTCAGAGAGCGTTGTGTGACTGCCACCCTGTACAATGTGACATTTTTTATTTAGACCGTATTGGTTTGGAAATACTAGGTGATTTGTTTAGGGGGTCCAAATTCCCCCCATTTCCCCATATGAAAACGTCCGTAAATCTAATGATAAAAAAATGTGAGTGCTCCGTCAATCGTTTTTGCTATAAAAAATGCTCTGCCAGCAAAAAAAAAATTAAAACCCCAGGCATAGTTAATTTAAAAATTATAACATACATTGGTATACGATATCATACGAAACCATACAATCTTGCATACAATCGGTGGAAAATTAGTGAAATGAAATAAAACTTGCTTAACAGGGCGACGACACCTAGTGGCAAATAGATTAATTTTCGAAGATCTAAGATCCAGGTCAATTTTCGAAAAAGGATCTATACTTCCGGCTTTTTGCGTTTACTGCAACTGCAAAATTTAAAGCCTCTCCGATCCAAACAAGTGAAGTGTAATAAGCGAGTTTGCAGATAACGATGCGATCCCTGAAATCGTTTACGCTTTAATTGTGGGTAAATTGTGCATCATAGCGATTCGAGTAGCCAAGCTTACTCCGGTGCTCATGAACGATTGTATTAGATATAGGGTAAATGATGTTGGATTGTGCAGTCGAAAAAATTATCTTGATTTGTCCACTTTTGTCAAATCATATATTTAAATGTTTCCAAACATATAAATAAAATTGTCTTCTTCAGATTTACAGTAGTTTTATAGGATATTTTTATGGAAGGTTCTAAAGGTTTGTAAAGTCCACCTTCTATTGGTGTCAATGCGCCCCTCATTTGAGATGACTTTTAATCAACCACCATCGAAGAAGATTTTTCATGCTCAGCGTCTCGATTTGGTGATGATAATGGCTGTGATTCACTACTACGAACATTAGTTGGATGTTGGCGCACTTTAACTATGTGTTCCCGTTTTTAATTATTATTTTTTTTCGATCACATTACAATGCATAAACGATATTATTAATAATTAATTATATTGTCGCTATAACGCTATTATGCTAGATAGCAGTTAATTTCAGTGTTCATGTCAATCGAGTTAAACTTTACATTTCTAGAGAAGCGTCAGGATTATAGTGTACATCTTATGCTATTCTTATTTTCGCCCGTTGAAGTTTAAGTCTACTTTCTATAATTTATGTGTTTCATAAATATGTAAGAAACGAAAAATATGATTCATCGCGTTTTGCGTTTGTTTTCTTATGAGAAACAAAGTTTAATACTCGCATTTCGGTAACTCAATGAATTTGTTCAAGTTAATCACGATTCACGTGGTATTCTATTCAATATTATTCATTTATCAATGTGATTCCTTATTTATGCTTCATTATTATCCTAGTGATGAATGAGCTGTAACAATTTTAAATTTGAATGAATAGCAAATATCAATAACATGACTCAATGTAATGCAACAATCTATTCGAAACTGTGTTGTCATGTTATTTACCCATACCACAGGTTTTGATAAAATGAACTTTGCTATCACTTGTTCCGGCACAAGTGAACAAAATTGAACGCTTTTTGGTGCAACACTTCTAGGGGGGGATGGTACAAATTCCGCTTTACCGTGGGGTTGCGTAAAGCAGATTGTCCAAATTAAGCTTGTTCTTGTGAGGAAGCGGTGCTCCATGGCCCGGTCTACCCCAGAAGGTGGACCAGGTGTCGAAGTGGTGTTTGCTGCTCTCGTAGTCTATCCGCTGGCTTGTTTCCAGCTTCCGTTGCTTCTGGTTCATCTGGTAGCAAAGATCGTGCAGGTATTCATCCCCCGAACGGTGTAAATTGCTGCTGGAATTAACAAAAACATTTTCGAATTAGTGATAGTTTTAGAAAGCGCTCCATCTAGTGACTGCTGTACTATTGTGATGATCATAGTTGTGCCATTTGGGATAGTTTACCCATTGGAGCTGTACTTATCGATCTTGGTAACGTCGGTCGTTCCGAGACTAATTGGCCGCTGTTGGGATCGACGCTTCGCCAACAGTGGGACCAACTCAACGCCTCCCGTAATCATACAGTTGCGCGTTGGTGCGATTCTAACACCTTTCTTCACAATCGGGGCCCGCCCCGGTGTTGACTGTTGATTCTGTTGACACAATCTTGGAACACGTCGGTCTGTAATTTTATCTGTGCTAGGATTCGGCTCTTCCCTTAATGGTTGGCTGGGAGCCGTAGCGGGTGGTGATACGAAATATTTCGGAGGGCTAATAACGGGCCTTGGATTTTGGGCACTTCCCGGACCGGGTTGTATTGGATCTAGACTATTACTAACGCATTGGCATACACACCGCGAGCAACAATTGGAGAACTTTTTCAGGTACTTGTTTTCTTCCTCCAGTTGACGCTGCATCCTGGTTACGACATCAATATCCAGATCGTGTAATGTTTCTTTGGTAGTCCAACCCTTTTAGAAAAAAATTACAATAGAGATTGCGTTACACAACATAGCATTGATACATACCATCGACTTCATAAAATTTTGGCCGACGTTCTTCGGTGGTCTCCATGGTTTTCCACCTGGACCAGGTTTGCCCCAAGGACCGCCATTCTGTGAACCAGCAAGTATGTCATTTAAATTCGTTTCAAACTAACCAACTAACCGTTTTTGCATCCGCGTCCGAACTCCTCGTCTTCCGTCGGTTTTCCTTCTCGTGCACTATCCTGTCCAGTTCCGCCTTATAGGTTTGCTTCTGAGCCGGAGTTGTCCTATACCGCAGCTCATTGTCCACGTGATAGCGGTTGGCGTCGTTGAAACTGATAATCGGATCATCCGTCAGCCCCGTCACGATCTGTCCCGAGGCATTTCTCAGCGGTGCCCCGCCTCCTCCCGCGCTGACTCCCTTCGTCCGGTTCATTGGTACCGGATTTCGAAAGTCCTGGCGCCGGGCAGCGTGCGAAATTTGAGTTGAAGAGGGCTAGATTTAGTGATACAAGTTGAATTCACTTAAAACACGATGTTTTTCTCCATCCCGCCTGAGGAGGGGGCGCAATATTCAATGCAATGCTTTCGCACAACAAAACCTACGTTTTTCGACTCCGGATATAGTCCCTGCAGCTGAATGTTTCGGATACGGATCGTATCGTTGGGGGCACCACCTCCCTTGCGACCCCAGGGCGAATAACGCTCCATTACTTCTCGGTACTGGAAGAGAGGAAACTGGCATAAGGCTGTCTTGTCAATTAATGGGTTCTGATGCAAAGGTAGCGATAAATGGTAAATGTAACGAGTCAATTGATTTGTGGCTGAAGTGAATACATGATTTGAGGGTGTTTTTGCGATAAGATCAAAACAAATTAATCGTCTCGCCAGTGCTGGTGAAATGCCACTGATTCAAGATTGGGGCGTAATGTTGTTCGTTTAAACCTTCATTTTGTATAGAAGTATATGGGGTGATGATTGATAATAATTTATAGTATTATATGTACCGGTAAGTTTCTTCGGTTTTACAACAGATGGCGCAACTTGATTATTATTTCAGTGAATCTAATTTCCCGATATTCGTTGGAAAGCTACTGTCATTGCGTGTCCTTTTCAGTATATGTCAAAAAGTTGAAGCGTAAACAACATAGTTTTTTGTCACTTCGAATATGTCGAATTTCGTACCAACGAGAGTGTTTTTGTGGGGAGTGTTACTTCATTACTTCAATATGAAGAAAAAAGCTGCGGAAGGTCATCGCATTTTGGTGGAAGTTTATAGTGACCATGCTCAAACAGAGCGAACATGTCAGACGTGGTCTGCACGGTTTAAAAGTGGTAATTTTGACTTGGAAGACGAATAACGTTCCGGACCGCCAAAAAAGTTTGAAGATGGAAAATTGAAGGCTTTACTCGATCAAGATCCGTCACAAACGCAACAAGGACTTGCAGATACACTTGGATTAGCTCAGCAAACCATATCCGATCGTTTAAAAGCAATGAGAATGATCCGAAAGATAGGACATTGGGTGTCGTATGGATTGAAGCCACGAGACGTCGAATACCGTTTTTTCACTTGCGAACAAATGCTCCAACGGCATAAAAGAAAGGGTTTTTTGCATCGAATCGTTACTGGCGATGAAAAGTGGATCCATTACGACAAACCTAAACGTCGGGCAACGTATGGATACGGTCAGAAGGTTATGCTGTCTATTTGGTGAGACCAGCTGGGCATGTCGCGAAACCGGTTAAAACATTATTTCCGCAATTATTTTATTTCCGATTATTTTCGCAAAAAGATCCGTCAATTGTCAGAAAGATGGGAATAAGTTGTGACTAGCGATGGGCATTACTTTGAATATTAAATTTGTAACCATTTTTGCAGAATAAAGCATTTATTTTTGAAAAAAAAACCAAGAAACTTACCGGTACTCCTATTAATAAGACAACCGAAAGCACGAAATGTTACAATCACTCACAGCCAATTTTTTTTTTGCATATTCCGTCGTTTAGTTTCCAAAAACGAAAGTGACGCAAAAAAATAATTTTCGTTTTGTGCTCTTCAAAAACAATTCCGGATAGATAATTATACCTTTCCAGGAGGGCCAAAAAATGGTTTAATGAACAGGTCAAAATCAGTCCCATTGAGTGGAATCATTGAGTCAAAGGCGGTTCGTGATGATAGTAATATTCGAGAGTCTTGCAAATTACACAGGGATGTAGTCAAAAAGTGGAACGCTTCTAAACGCTACGTCCAGAAACTAAAGATCGAACTCACAAAGTACAGATGTTCCTCAATTGTGTGAGAATGAGTGGTTAAAACGCGTACACATGTATCGTAAGATTGTGTATCATTTACCTGAAAGACAGCTACCCGAACAACAGCCACCCGAAAGAAATTAATCAGAATTTCAATAAACCAAATGTAAAAAATACCAGAATGTAATAGGTATCTGAATGCAACATTAGAAACAACTAGAGCATTTACGAGAAGAAAGGTCACTCGAACAACATTTATAAGGATAGAACAATTACCAACCAAACCAGCACGTCAATTTCGAAGAAACGCGAGGTAATTGAACAGAAGCCAGCACCTTCCGGTCTACGCACTTTCTATTTTCACCAGAGGCCCTCAATTCCCTCTACTACACATAGTCCTGAATTGCTTCAACCTTCCTAAACTGCTTCCAATAACAAAGCCTAATTTTTGCACAGCCCCAAACTGGAATGTTGGCGTTTTCTAACCTTGTAGATAGCATTTTGAATGCTATCTTAAGACCCTCATTTTATCAGACCGTCTTGAAAGAGAAATTAACTTGTCTTGCATCGTTTATATCTTTCGATAGACAATTCAGTACAACAGGCCAGAGACCATTGTATTCGCCGTTAACAGCTCAGAGATAATGTCGAAGTCATGTTAAGTCCTCGATTAATTTTGGGTGATTTCAATTCGTATGGAATGGATCATTATATGGATGCTTCACTTGCCTAATCGATTAACTCCATTTTTTGAATATTATTAAATTTTAATTTCAAAGCACTTGATTAGCTTCTAACTGTACATATTCAAAACAAATTCCTTTAATAATAAGTATTAACACCACTAAATGACAAAATCTTTTTAGCCATTGAACAATTAATATTGTATGTCAGAAGCCAATCTGATTAACTCCATACTATAATGTATTTATGTCATAATGAAAATCTAGTTAACTTGTTGCAATTGTAAGTTGTTCGTTTAAATTCGTTATTCGGGTTGATGGCATTGAGCTTCGTATTACGAATTAGGGGAATGAGCATGACAATATGGGTTTGCAGAAGGAATGAACCCACTCTAAAAAAAATAGGAATGAAAATTATTTTTCCCAAATTAAATTAGTACTCTATGTAAATGAAAATCTTTTTTGCCTGCAAGTGGTGAAAAAAATGTACAAATATTGTGTCTAAAGACAATTTTATATTACGAGGTTCGTTCAAAAAATAAGTTTCAGTGCCTCAGAAATCGCGGAAAAATAAAGTTAGGACAAAACAAATTTTAGGATTTTCGTAATCTACGTTTTATTTTCTATTTTTCTACATAATCGCCGTAGCGTACGAGGCATTTTTCATAGCGTGGCACGAATTTTTTTATTCCGAGCGCGAAATGCGTAGCGTCCAACTTTTTGAAGTACGATGTAACTGTGTCACGAAGTTCTTCAGTGTTATCGAATCGTTGACCGCCGAAATCACCTTGTTTTTTGTCCTAAATTTTTTTTTCCGCGATTTCTGAGGCACTGAAACTTATTTTTTGAACGACCCTCGTATATCCATCAGCGAATTGAATTTTCATATCAAAACGCTTAAAATGCCTAATATTGAAATAACGCTGATTGTGCCTCCACTGACATCGCTCAGGGAGGAGGAGAATGCTGTGCATATACCGGGAAGGAGATTACCAGATCCAGAAGATCCGGAAAGAGCTGTTACAGGTAATTGGTTTTGCATAAATGCTAGAGCAGAATGAGGTTGCAATGATTGAAACAGGTTCGTGTTTACTTTTCGAATTAGTTGTCTTTTGTGTTGCTAATTTGCCATATATTACAGGGAAGTAACCAGTTGCGTTGGATGTTTTAATCAAAGGAAATCCTGAGCCTTCAAGGCTTGTGTTTTTGATTTCTGTGTTAGATAAATGAATTTGAAGCAAAATAGCGTACAGCTATAGTACACTATTTTTCACGAAAATATATGTTTCCCTTCAGTTATTTTCCTCAGCGAGTTGATATGAAACCATAACCACACAATCAAACAAAAGGTAAATAAATCTGAAAGCTGCGTCTCGCTACTCGTTTCACGTCTTGTCATGAAAGTGTCAAGAACGAAACACCTATCGTTTCAGCATCTTGGTCAATGCTATATAGTTATTTACAGAGCTCGGCAAAGTCATATTCAACTGAGGATAGTCAGAGGACTATGAAGAAATTCGCCTTGGAAATGAGTTTCGGCTTCTTCCAGCTGTTTCTCCGTCAACACGACTCGACAGTCATTCAGGTGTTTAGATGCTATCTCACTCTACGACTCGACTATCTCATTTCATTCTTCACCGTCAAATGGACTTCATTGCATATTGAACTGACTCCGCCCCAAAATGAATTCGTTTCTCTCTCCATCTCATGTATCACGCATGCATGTATCGATGTTTGAGTTCAACGTTGTTTGACATATACTACAGGTGAGCTAGATTGTGTTGGGTCGTATACGAAAATTACTCACACATATAAAATAGTGCGCAGTATTGTGTTCAGAAACACAGACAAATTTGTGAATTTTGTTGATACACACCCGTTTTTCTGTATGTTTTTTACAAAATTAAACTCGGAGACAAAGTGAATTCCTCCAAAACTACACGATATTTACTAATACTAACGCGAGGACCTTTATAGTACACCTGATAACTGTCTAAGTTCGTTGGTTTGAGTTCACTGTGGGTAGACAATAAACCGCCCATTAATGGTGTAACTACTTTTTTGTATCAGAAATCAATTTTTCGTCTCACTTTATATGGACGTTAAAATAAGTTTGAGTACGCGAGTAAAGAGATTCGTGTCAGGGGGAAGTAGTAGTGCGGACTGAAGTCAAGTTGAATATAGAGGCAGATTTGTATTCGTTCGTCAATTCCCACCGAAGTAGTTCTAGTCGAAGCGGAGCTACTGAGACGAGAGTCGATTTCCTTTTTTTTATTTTCGAAGATTTCGTTTGTTTGTTTGTTTATTGTCTAGTAGCGTAAGATATGAATCTTATGAATAATTTGCTACCTCCGGTTTTAAAATTGGCACAGACATAATTATAATCTATCCTATTCTTTACTATCGTTATAATAAAAATCAATTTACTCGATTCCAAAAATTTATGCAGCCACTCTTGAAGATTGCTTCCGAAGGGGAACGCTTCACAGCGGGGGGTAATGAGTTCCAGTTTACCACACCTCGAACGAACAATGAATTAGCATAGCATGCGGTGTTGTTGGCAGGTATTACCAGGTTCTGCAAGCGGCGTCCACGAGTTTGGATAAGTTTCCGATAAAGTATACCAGGAGACTTTGTCTTCAATAGATTCCATAAAAAAACACAGGATCGGTGCGCGTAAAAGTTTTGTAAAGAGCACCCAATGAGGTGCTGTTGCAGGTGACTCACGTGATCAAGGCGGTTCAGCCCATATACATATCTCACACAGCAGTTTAATGCGACACGCAGCCGGTTGAAAGATGTTGCGCTGGGGCGGACGTGGAGGACGTCGCCAAACAAAAAATGCGGCAGGATCAGTGATTTAAACAGTTTCAGTCTGGTGGCGGTCGGGGCAGTGCGGGTACAGCAGTAAAGCATTCGAAGACTAGCATAGATCTTTCCACATTGTTGAATTATGAGTTCGTCCCATTGGAGATCATGTTGGAAGATAAATCCTAGGTTGTTGACACTTTCCGACAATTCTATACTCTGCCCGTCCAGTTTTAGTTCAGATTCTGGGGAAATAAAGCTTCCAGCTCTACGACGTCGGCTTGTTATGAAAAGTGCTTTGCTCTTAGCAGGATTCACTTGGAGTTCATTCCGTCGCGACCAATTCGAAACCCGTTCAAGATCAGCATTAATCATCCTGATTAAATCCCGAGTACATGGACCAAGCCTACCAACGTATAGTTGTACATCGTCGGCGTAAATCTGGATGGAACAGTATGTAAGCACCGTCGGTAGGTCGTTGATATGGCAGCAGAAAAGCAGAGGACCGAGAACTGAGCCCTGAGGTACTCCTGACGACACTTCGACACTGCTTGAACAGCGGTCACCACAGAAAACTGTCTGTCTTCTCCCACGCAGGTACGATTCCAACAGGTTTACGGCAGTAGAAGAGAAGTTAAACTGAGAAGCTAATTTGCCAAGCAATTTGCTATGTGGAATAGTATCGAAAGCCTTAGAAAAGTCGAGGAGTAATAGTATGCCAGCACCTTTTTTATCAACAATGGTTCCTAAATCGTCGTACACTCGAAGAACTGCGGTTTTGATGCTCTGTCCTTTACGAAAACCGGCCTGACAGTCAGTTAGTGAATCATTTTCCTCTATATAGCTGGTCATTTGGTGTTTGAGGAGCTTCTCGAAAGCCTTTGACAATGCACAAAGGATGCTAATAGGTCGTAGATTGAAGATATCGTTCAAATGCGCTTTTTTCTTCAGTGGCAAAACCTTCGCATGTTTCCAGGGATAAGGGAAGGTGGAACTACTGATAAACATGTTAAATAAATGCGTAATTTGTTGCACAACTAATGGTAGTATGATCTTGAAGAAGTTAATCGGTAAACCGTCCATTCCCACGGCGTTCGATTTGATGTCCCAGATGGCGTTCACGACTTCCCAGTAGCGCACAGGTCGAAATGAGAAACTGTACAACGATGGTGGTGCTAGTCTCAAAGGTACAGCTTCTCGATGAGTATTTCTCGTAAAATTTGCAGCGAATGTACGATTTACATCATCTGGATCAAACGCACAAGGTCGCGACTGTTTATCTTTGCCTAATCCAAGACTCTTTACCCGCTGCCATAAGGTTTTCGAAGGTATTCTGCTGTCTAAAAAACGATTTAGGTACTGTCGTTTAGCTTGAGTTATTTTCGCGTTGGCGCGATTCCTCAATATCTTGTACCTCTGCCGCCTGACGTCCTTCAAATGTGAAGGTGCTTGCAACCAATCTTTGTACGCCAAGTCACGCTCAAGCAGGAACTGATGAACACTATCAGTGAACCATGGATTGTACTGTCGACGACTGGCAGTGACACGTAGAGGAATACACACATCGTGTACTCTTTTGATGTGAGCGTTGAAGAATTCCATGGAATCGGCTGGACATTCCATCGCGTAGAATTGGTTCCAGGGGATGGACAGAATTTCGTGTTCCAAAACATGCGCATTAAAATTTGCGTAGTCTCGATAAGTACGTGGAGTGGAAGGCCGTAAGACGTCGAAGTCAACTGACGCATAAATTAAATCGTGCTGAGAAAGCCCGGGAAAGCTGACCTGTCCAAATCGCAAAACCTTTTCGTTGTTGTTGGTTAGGAAGAGATCAAGCTGTGAGCACCCTCCACCATGAAAGAACGTTGGCTCGTCGCTCACGGATGACAGAGAAAAAGTACGGAGCGTTGATTCGAATAATGTACGTTTGTTACTAGATCGCATCAAGTCAGTATTAAAATCTCCCAGTAGAAAAATGTTTTCATAGCATGCGGCGTAATTGGCCAACTTCTCCGCCAAAAAAGACGAGCAGTCGTTTTCCGGAGGATTGTAGATGACCATAATCAAGATTCTGATACCTTCTACTCGAAATTCCAACGCCAGACATTCAGTCTTGTCCGTCGAATCTTCTGTGAGAGTCGTGCCGAAAACCCTAGAACAGTTTAAATGATCCCTATAGTAAACTGCAATGCCTCCGCCGCGCTTATATATTCTGTCATTCCTCACGACGGTGTAACCAGAGACGCTGATAATACGATCGCTGATCTTGTGACTTAGCCATGATTCCGTGAAACACGCAATTTCGACTTTTGAGTTCAGCAAAAAGTTTCGAATCTCATCAAGCTTACTGCAATTACGCGCGCAAAGACTTTGGGAATTTCCATGGCAAATATTCAGCTTCCCAGAAAGTAGAGCAGCATTCAGCACCGCCCCCGGAATGTTCGTGTAGGTGTGGTTGTGTGACGATAGCATTATGTGTAGTAAGGGAAGCAATTTTTCGAGGGCTGCATAATTACGGAGGAGCGGAAAACAAATATTTTTAACATACAATATTTAAATCAAGTCACAGTAAAATAAACTACTACATATCAACATTACTTCAAAAGTGTACGAGAAAACACAGAATTACTAACAGATTTACAAACAATTATCCAGTTCATTCTCCGACCGTATAGCTATGGGTGGTCCGCCAACTGCAACCTTCACATAGACGATTCCTTCCTTGGTGAAAACCGATGCCAATTTGCCCGCCTTCTTCTTATGTAATGCAGCCGATTTAAGCTTACGCGCTTCGATGGAGAGGTTCTCGTTAACATACACGCGCCGATCAGAATCCAGTCCAATATGCCGTAGTGTAAGATCTCGTTTCCGCAAATATGCACTGTAAAACGCATCTCGCGTAGACTTCAATGCAAACTCCGCAACAATGAGGCCGTCACCGTCCAAATTTCCGCCAGATTTCATGCGCCTAGTTTGCGCCATCAAGGTGGTCGTGTCGTTCATCGCTAAGTGTTTTCCCATTTCCATGAACAACGATTGTAAATTTTCGCCGTTCCTGAAAGGGATGCCGCTTATGATGAGTTCGTTGCGGTTTTGCATAACTCCGACTGTCTGGAACATATCATCCACCCTCGAATTCAGCAAATCAAGAGCAGTGTCGTGGTGTTGGAATTTTGCAGCACATTCTTCTTTCACCGATTTAATTTCATTCTTTAGTTCTGTTTTAACGGAGTCAATTTTACAGTTTACGTTTAGTATTTCAGTTCGTACCGTGTCGATAAGCTGTTTCGTTTCAGAGAATTGCTGCATCATCGTCCGTAACATTTCTTCCATCGTGGTCGTATGGTCATTCTTATCATGTTCGGCCGAAAACATCTTAAAACAGTTATTGTCATCAGTTCGCAGTCGCTTGTTTGTTAATATTGTATTTTTGCTGGCTTCAGCTGCAGGCGGAGTACGTTGAGTGCTCATAGTGTGTCAAAAAGGAACGGAAAAAAAGAAACAACACTGGTTGGATGCGTGTGTGTTTGGTTCAATGGGAATCGAGTGTTGATGACTATCTAGCGACACAATAGCAGTATACAACACACAATCGGCAGATGCAAATTCTGGTTCGATAATAAATAGCCAACTAAATATCGTATGAACTGGATAACACGTACATATGTAATTCGGTCACACAGGATCGCGATGTACTGGTCAACGATGATTTAAAACGGGTGAAACAACACTTTCGGAGTAATTTAATATGCGGCTGTTATCGACACATACCGATCTTTTGTTGTGTTTTGTGTGATCTGCCCTGCCCTGATAACGGATGAAAATTTAACGATTTCATCACGTTTTAGTTGCTCCAATGTGCAGAGCTGAGTTGGAGATCTGATTGATTTCGCCAACATAGATCGGATTGCGGTTGCCTAATGTTTGAAAAGCCTAATAAATTAAAGTACACCGGAGTCTAGATGGTGCAGAGTCAATCAAATTTATTTTTGAAGTGCATTTTTGCTTGAAAAAAAAATCATGCTCTTCTTTTCCCCATGTTGTCTTTTTCCGCATGCTGTCAGATGTTTCTCCTGTGAAATGAGCTGTGATGTGTCGTGGCTCGGACTTTGTTAATTTAATTTACTTAATTTAATTCATTTATTTATTTCATTTGTGTAATCGTATTTTTTAGTTGTTTTAATTTTTTGTTATTAAATTCGTTTATTTTTACAGGCTCAGTTACATAAGTTTAAATGAACCGAATTCTTAAATATATTTTTAAAATTATATATATATATATATAGGGTTGAAGCTGCTAGGGGGCCATTATTCTTTCGAAGTTCATTGTTTTTTCATTATAAAACATTGAGTCGAATTTCATATATGATAAGACACCCCATCTTGCGATAAAACAACGCGTTATTTGGCCTTCCCTAGGAAAGCACCTCGTTCTCCAAAATTCCAATATAAACTTCAGCATTGATTTGACCCTTAACATCAATAAAAACAGAAGATACTGTCAAATCGATAGACGTCACCGAAATGATTGCACTGTGCGAGAGTATAAAATGTCATTTGCGTTTTCGGCTCCAGTATCGCTCCAGCCAGCCGTCAACAGTGTTTATTGAGGCTGATAGTTAATTGGCGATAAAAACATGTAAGGCATTGATCATTAACGGGGTCGCCAAAAAATTCTATTGAAAAGTTTCTTTTCATTAATATCATTGCGCATCCACTTGTAGTTAAACATCTGAGAAACTTGCCCTAAAACCACTGCAAACAAAAGAAAATGGATTTTCACGTTTAGTTTCAAGGTTGGGGAGCAATTTTTTCGGATTCGCAACATGCCCTTTTCATTACAATGTTTAAAAATACATTCACTTCTAATTCCTATACCCTAACTAGCGTTGACATATCATCTTTGGCAGAAATAATGCCATTTCTTGTGTTGGAGGGTCAAATGCGCAATAATGAGCTGTTTTAATAACTTAAAAAAAGTTTGTATGTATAGGAGCAGACATCTCTTTCATTTTTCTTTCTTCATTTCATTTGGGATTGTGCGAAAATAAATTCCTTACGACGTCAATGAGAATCGAACCAAGGCCGGCTGGAATGCAAAGCTGTTTCATACGACCACGCTATCCATATAGCTATTAGTGCTGTTGTATAAATGTGTGATAATATTACACCTCATCATAAAATGAATTTGGAAAATGTTTTCTAAGAGGAAAAAGAAAAGCATGATAAGAATAGATATTTTTCTCTATCTGGGCCGTGTATTTGGCAAACTAAAGGGTGTGTCACATCAAATTGCATCACGGAAAAAACGCTGTAGAAATTTAATTTTTAGGAATTATATCTTCAGCTTTCGCTTATAATCAGATAAGAGTGTATAGATCACGTTGGCCATGCTTCACTGTAAATTTTTCGTAAATTTGGAAAAATGTCGTCGAACGAAAAAGAGCGTCGTGAATTAATCCTGTGCACTCATTTCGAGAATCCGGAGTTGTCACATCGGGACATCGGTAAGATGCTGGGAATCGTCCAATCCACGGTCAGCAGAGTACTAAAACGATACTTCGAGAACCTAACCATCGACCGGAAGGTGAAGAACGGCAAAAATGGATGCTCCGTCAGTGAAAAAGATCACAAGCGCGTAGTTAAGCAGTTTAGACGTGATCCGAGAAATTCGGTCCGGAATGTCGCCAATAAGCTGAATTTGTCAAGTTCATTCGTCCAGCGGACCAAGCAGCGGGAGGGCCTGCGTACATACAAGGTTCAGAAGGCTCCTAACCGCGACGAAAGGCAAAACATGGTGTGGAAGTCGCGAGCCCGGAAGCTGTACACCGAAATGCTGACGAAGCCGTATTGCCTGGTAATGGACGACGAAACCTACGTCAAAGCGGACTTTCGTCAGCTGCCGGGCCTGTTGTTCTTCTCCGCAGAGGACAAATTCAGCGTTCCGGAGGAGATTCGCAAGCAGAAACTATCCAAGTTTGCCAAAAAGTACAAGTGGTGTGGCAAGCGATCTGCTCTTGCGGAAAGCGGAGCGCCCCCTTCGTGATGACCGGCACGGTAAACGGGCAGGTTTACCTTAAGGAGTGCCTACAGAAGCGCTTACTACCACTATTGAAGCAGCACGAGGGTCCGACCATCTTCTGGCCGGATCTCGCTTCGTGCCACTATTCAAACGACGTGTTGGAGTGGTACGAAGCCAACGGGGTCACCTTCGTGTCAAAGGAAATGAACCCGCCCAACGCGCCGGAGCTTCGCCCAATAGAGAAATATTGGGCGATTATGAAGCAGGCCCTCCGGAAGAACCCAAAAGTTTTCAAATCGGAGGCGGACTTCAAGAGAAAATGGATTTCTGTTAAAAAAAAAACTACAACCTGACGTTGTACAGAACCTTATGGACGGGGTAAAGAGGAAGGTGCGAGCATACGGGCTTGGGCTCGAAGTATGAATAAAAAGAAAATGCCAAAAGTTGTTTAATAGTTTTTATTTTACTGTCTAAAATTTTCAAAAGGATCGGTCTACTGGGCGAATTTCTACAGCGTTTTTTCCGTGATGCAATTTGATGTGACACACCCTTTATGTTTCGCCAGTTTCGCTCGCTCATATTGGCTCTAGCATATATGTTATACAAATGATATACACGTACACTACGGTGCCAATGAAAATGGTTATCTCCAATTTCAAAAAGTTACCCTATACAAAATGTTCACCACCTCGAAAAGACACCCTATGCCAAATATCAGCTCAATCGGACTTAAGGGAGAGTGGCGCAAAGCGGTCAAATTTTGAATTTTTTGGAAATCAAAAAATCACCCAAGGGGGGAGTAAAGGAAATCGGGGTTTTCGAAAAAAAATTTGATGCCAAATGTCTTAAAATTGCATGAAACGTCGAGATCTAGCGTCTTCTCGAAAAAAAAATTATCTCGATTTTTCTTTCGGAAATGTTGATTTGCACGATAATATACCCTATGCAAAATATAAGCTCATTCGAACTTCATTTATTAATGTCACAGACGTTAAAATTTGAGTTTTTTTGAAAAACGAAAGATCGCCCCGATTTTCGGTGATCTTATCAAAAAAAATTTTTGGCGCTTGGTCGTTTTTCCATCTCAAAAGTCGATTTTTGACAATTTTTTTTGAGATAACAGTAAATCTCGACGTGTCATGCAATTTTAAGACATTTGGCATCGATTTTTTTTAAACCACGATTTCCGGTAATTTTTCGGTTTCCAAAAACCTCAAATTTTTACGTCTGTGACACTAATAAATGAAGTTCGAATGAGCTAATATTTTGCACAGGGTATATTATCGTGCAAATAAACATTTCGCAACAAGTTCCGAATGAAAAATCTAGATAAATTTTCTCATTGGCACCTAAAACCATACGTTTCATCTCGTATTCAAAAAAAACCAGTCCCAGAGTGTCGATTTTTGACAAAAAAAAATCGAGATGACACTAGATCTCGACGTTTCATGCAATTTGATGACATTTGGCATAAATTTTTTTTTCGAAAACCCCGATTTCCTTGGGTGTTTTTTTGATTTCCGAAAAATTCAAAATTTTACCGCTTTGCGCCACTCTCCCTTAAGTCCGATTGAGCTGATATTTGACATAGGGTGTTTTTTCGAGGTGGTGAATTTTTCCCATACATTCATTGGGACCCTAACGTACACTCTGTCCAACTTCTATACGACCAGGTGATGATCTTGCTGCTTTGTGTCATTGTAAACACAATGCTTCAATTTATATTCTAGTGTGTAGGTATTGGTGACTACCATACTCTGCATTATTTTCATATATGTTTGTGCAAGCGCTGAGCGTAAAGAATGTTTTTATATTTTTCAAGTGTCAAGTTTCTGTAAGACTACATTTTAACTACATTTTCCGTTGTTTTTTGTTGTTTTGATCAATAAATCTGGAAAATACCGAATGGAAAAGTGCTCACGGAGAGAGAAGAAAGACAACTCGATGCAATTCACCAAGAAAATGTAGGTATCAGAGGAATTGCTCGTTGGATTGGACGATCTCATCATGTAGAGAGGAAAGAGCTCCACGTAAATCGAAGCTCTCTGACCGAGATAAGCGGGAAATAGCTAGAACAGCTTCGAATACCTCAAAATCGCTTATGTAAATAAAGCAATATTTCAATTCAAATGTTACTCGGGTGACAATTCGTCAAGTTTTGATAAAAGATCCTCACATAAAGAGGGCTTGAAAGGCTAAAGATACTCATCTTACACCATCTCACATCTGAAGACGTCTGAGTTTTGCCAAAGCTCACAAAAACCTACAGTGGGACATGATATATTGTGACAAATAATGTTTCCAAAATAATAATTTTGCTAAATGCCATAACGAAAAGTTCTTCAATGTATAGGTCATCTTCACCGACGAAATAAAGTTCAATGGTTTCATGATGGTTTCAACGGGTAATGGCGTGATTTACGGAAGAAGGAACAGTATTTTTCAACCAGAAATTTTGGTGGAAGCTCGTACATGGTTTGGGTGGGAGTCTGTGCAACCGGAAAGCTCAAGATAGCTTTCACATAATTCAAGGATTACATACATGTTCTGTAATCCTCTCTCCTACCGTTTTTGCGTAGATATCGCAAAACAATGCTACTATTCATACCAGCAAGGAAACTGAGCAGTTGATTGAGGACCAAAAACTTACTTTTTTGGACTGGCTGGCTCGCTCTCCAGACTTGAATCCTGTTGAAAATCTTAGATCCTTGTACGCAGGGTCTACACTAAGAAAAAACGGTACGCCACTATTAACCCTCCTGTACTCGCGTGCAAAATCATAACACGTATACTCGCGCACGGTGTCACAGACCGAACATTGAAGTTCTCTGTAATGTTGCCATTGTGTATTTTTCAGGCTGTATTGGCATTTATTTGAAGAAGAGGGTATGATTGAATTAAAAATCTCCGAAAAATATGTTTTCTTCGTCTTTATTATGTTTTAATAGCCATCTAGTTCAGCCTCCTCAAAATAGAATAATTTTTGGTACTCCAACACAAATAACAAAATTCGAATTTTTCAGTGTTATTAATTAAAAGTAAGCAACTGAATATAATTCATGGAAGTATGAAGAGCTATAAAACAACATAAAAACGTATTAATTGATTGTGGTTTCATTGGAGTAAGAATCAGAACATAGCATAACTGCATGCTCGAAACAAACATGTTTTTTACATTTATGCAGTTGTCGCGTGTTTTTCGGTCTTTTAACGAAGAGAAGAATGTATAACGACCAAACGATAAAGGTTCTGGAATATAAAGTTTGCATACTTCTAATATTCTTTGTCTCTGTTTTCTTGGAAACTAAGAATTAATGCCTTTTTTAGATGGGGCATAAAAAGATTTCTAGTAACTTCCTTTTCTTTTTCTTGTTTTTATGACGATACTGTCCATTATAAAAAAATATCCCCGAAACTGTAACTGTTAAAAATTACCATAAGCTACCGATTAGTTTTTAGTTTACTGTTTACAATTCTTCCACAAGTGAAATTCTTTCACAAGTGTGTATATGTATGACCATTATATTTAGCGAATAACTATACGAAAGTCAAACATTTATATTTTGCTTTTGAACGTTTGAATCTAACGACGAATATATCGACAAATAGTTAATATATGGATCCGTTCAATTCAGTTAAAAGAGACTGAAATCAAATAAGAATAGTCCTCTAATGATCTTATGCATTATTCTCAATAAATATTCCACGCCATTAACATTAATTCATACATTTCATTCCACAATATTCTAGAATATGAAAAAAGGCACTTGTCCAAAAATACTCACGTCGGTATGTCAGACCGAAAGTGTTAAAAAAGTGGCACACGTCCCTTTGTACCAACACATGCAGTACGCTAAACGATGACGAACGACGAATAACGAAGCTAGAGAGAATCGTAAAGTCGTAGTGTTGATATTTTCTGACAAATGAACGAATTATTGATCTCTCGGTCTGACAGACCAATGCGCGAGTATAGGAGTGTTAAAGAGCTCAAGGTCGCAATTCCGGAAGCATGGAAAAAATATCGAGAAATCCGTTCAGCAGAATTTGGTAAATAGTATTCCAACACGAATTTTTCAGGTTATTAGTCGAAAGGCAAGGTTGTCAATTATTGACATGTAAATCAGCCGATTGTTTTGAATTTTTCATTGATAATACTTTGAATTTTGAAATGGTCTTATAAAGACTGGACAGCTGAAATTATCATATTTAGGCACAATGAACTCTTTTGAACGAAATTGATGGTAAATATACTTTATTCTAAGCATTCAACAATGTATGAATGTATCTTGTTGAAATTTTAACTGCTTGTGTTGCAACGAAATATAATCAGGGTGGTTTTTATAGAAGTTGGACAGATTGTATTGGAGAGTAGAGCATTTTCTGTTATTTTTCGGCTCATTCAATGTAATAAATCCGGAGGCCATAACATGTGCTAAAAATTATCTTTGGTTGTAGTTATCGTCCAGAAGAAAGGATTCGATTTTGATCCGTGCAGGCAGTGATACGTGTATTACTTTAAATTCTTAATTTATGGGCAACTATTTCGAATATCTCTTTACTAATCGTAGTTTCCAGAATTGGTTTGAAATGATCAGTTAAGTTGGAAATATCCTGTATTGCATGTTATTCTATGAACGGACAGAACTTTCCGGTGGATCTATTGTGATAAGTAGAAGAAACTTTTCTCCCTACTAAAGGAATACGTTAACTTATAGATGGGTATCTACGCAAAGTTTTGATTGATGCAGAAATCTTCCAAACATACAACTCACTAGTATGCAATAGTAATCAGCCAAAGCGAGTTAAAAACAAATAAGAACTTCGCATCTTCGCCAAAATTAGAAAACAATTTTATATCCCATATCCTGTCGGTCTTCAATATGGCTACAAATAGAAAAATTTCTCCCTCACGATTTCGCAGCACAACACCAACAGTCGCATGCTAAAAGCTCATTTATGATAAATCAACGTGTGTTTGCCGTTTGCGCCGTCAGCCAATTCATTGGTTTTACAACCCTTATAATGTGCACACATTTCCGCTTCCGTATTGCGCCTTCTCACGTGGTCTCGGGTGTCATGTGTGGATGCGCTTTTCAATTGCAAGGGGACAGTAACCGTCGGTCATTATTTAAAACATATTACCAGCCGTAGTCATTGCTTAGCCGAATCATGCTATCATGTTGCTCGATTTGCAATCGTGAACGAAACGAGAACCGTGTCAAGGCGGAGTTATCTTTTTTTTGCTAGATTCCCCGCGCCGTTAAGTTCTAGCGCTCGGTATCGATCACACCTTTTCCACTAGCTTTATCGCTTCGCGGTGGTTATCGGTTGGAGGTTGGCCTTGAAATTCACCCAACGACATCAAAGGATAAGCGATATTCTAACAAACACGTGTCGTAAAAATTCCTACGCAGCGTGTTCTTCCGTTAGAACCGTTTAGAAAGCGTTTAGAAAGACTTTCAGCACTGCCTATCCCAACAAGGAAAAAATTGGGTTAGTAGTAAACAAACGAAGTAAAACACGGTGACATCCGTTTATCTATGCGAAGGAAAACTGCCGTATTCCACGGTTCCACATAGCGGGGGGAAAAATTGCATGTTCAAGTTAGCCGTCATAAAATAACACACGAACAGACAACAAATCAACTCCAATGGAGGATGACACAGATTATTATGGTTGCCCTAGCGCGGAACATGAACAAATGATGGGGGGAAAGGATCACTATGCATGACAATATCGAAGAGATAAATGTTTTATCATGTCAAACAAACGTTTTTTTTTGCCAGGCGATGCAGAAAATTGCGAATCATTATTCGCCTCGTCCTATCGCATTTTTGCTAAGACTATGTTTGATTGTATGATGAACAACGATAGAGAACACATTAAAAAGTTGGTAAACATTGTTGCTGACACTATAAATAAAGAATGTTTTCCTCGAGCTGACAAGTAGAAAATGACGACAATTGAAAAGTACATTCTCGGTTCGTTTGTGTTAACACCTGTTATTGTATTCAAATTCTTTTTTTGGTTGTGCAACATTCTATTCACCAAAAGCCAGCATGTATAAAGCTATTTTTTTTATTGTTTATTTATTATTGTTGTTTATCTTCGACATAAAAATCGTACAGATATTATTACATACTAAGTGTAAGCCTAAACACATTTTTGATATACAGGGTTTTCCATTTCGGGCTTCCGAAAGTATACAGCCCTGCGCTGACAACCGTTTGACATAGCTGTCAACCAAAGCGTCATATCGTTAGTTGAATGTCTGCCATTTTACAATATGGATCGTTTTAGCATCGCACAACGTGTTCATTTTGTTAAATTATACTATAAAAATGATGAAAAACCGGCAAATGTTTTTCGAGCATTACGGACGGATTTTGGTTATCATGGACGGCCTACAGAGCACACAATCGCTAATGTAGTGCGTAAATTCGAACAAACTGGATCCGTAGCGGATATTGTGAGACCTGTGCATCATCGTAATGTGCGTTCGGCCGAAAATATTGCTGCTGTTGCTGCCAGTGTGGAGGATGACCCGAATGTTTCTATTCCACGGCGTGCTCAGCAATTGGGCTTGTCAAACACATCATTTTGGCGAATTTTGCATTTGTTCTTGCACCTACATCCATATAAAGTCCAACTGGTACAAAAATTAGAGCGTGGTGACCATGGAATGCGTCGGGCATACGTCGATTGGGTGATCGAACAACAGCAGCAAAATGCTGAATTTTCGCATCAAATTTTCTTCAGCGATGAGGCACATTTCGAGTTCGGTGGCTATGTGAACACCCAAAATTTCCGTATATGGGGCTCAGAAAATCCACACGTGATTGTTGAGAGGCCATTGCATCCGCCAAAAGTCACTGTTTGGTGCGCATTATGGTCTGGTGGAGTCATCGGGCCGTATTTCTTCGCAAATGAGGACGGTGAGACGGTAACTGTGAATGGTGAGCGCTATGGCCGCATGTTAACCGATTTTTTTTTGCCACAAATTGAAGATATAGATACAGATGACATGTGGTTTCAGCAGGACGGCGCCTTGTGCCACACAACACGACCGAACATGGCCATATTGCGAACGAAATTTGAGGGACGCATAATTTCGCGTTTTGGTGATGCCAATTGGCCGTCCAGATCATGCGATTTGAACCCGCTAGACTTTTTTTGTGGGGTTATGCGAACGACCGTGTCTATGCCAACTCTCCGCAAACTCTTGAACATTTGAAAGACAACATTCGTGAAGTTATGACTGAGATACCGCCCCATATGTGCCGAAAATTCATCGAAAATTACCTGTTCCGGATCAAGGTGTGCGAGGAAGCCCTAGGTTGACATTTGAATGATGTTGTATTTCACACATAATGGCATAAACCAAACTTTAATTTGAAATAAAAGTTTCATCGAAATTCGAATTCTAAGTGTGTTTTATTTCAATTTACTTTCGGAATTAAAAGTTGGAAAACCCTGTATTAAAGTCAAACATAAAAGATACTTCGTTGAACTTGTTTTCGTTTTTATTATTACAATTACCAACAGGCCTAAACATTAGTGCCCGTAATGATAAATTTAATATATACTAAATACTTATTGTATTAGCCTCAAACCGTGGTTCAAAAGTCTAGACTTGAGTCGGGACTTTATTCGCACCTTCTCCCGGCTCATGTCCAATCACTGTTCGTTATCAATCTTTGCCAGCAGCAATCTCTGCGTTTGTGGCCAAGGTTATCACGACATCGAGCACGTTGTTTGGTCGTGCGAGGTGTATCTGGTCGCCAGATCGAATTTAGAAAACTCCCTTCGGGCCCGAGGAAGACAGCCCAATGTGCCGGTGAGAGATGTGTTGGCTCGGTTAGACCTTGATTACATGTCCCATATATATGTTTTCCTTAAAGCTATAGATCTTCGTGTGTGATTGCCCCTACATCCTTATACCCTCCTTTCCTTCCTTTGCGGGTAATTCGCCCCCTTTCTATAAATAGTAGAATAAGTTGAAATGTAAATACACTATAGATATACGAATAGATTTATGAAATGAGTGTTCATCAACATTGTTACAATTTCCTTATATCCCATCCTTCTCCTAAAAATATGTCACCCTCCTAAACTCGAGTACACCGCGAGTAATCGGTTTTCCACCTTACTAACCATAGATATAAGAAAATTGTATATATATAGTTTTAAAATTATATTTAAGAATTCGGCTCCTTTAAACTTAAGTAACTGAGCCTGTAAAAATAAACGAATTAATAAAAAAAAAATACTTATTGTCTAAGAGCGGCCCCAAAACACTGCCTTGTGGTACTCCGGAATGCATCTGGAACTGGGTAGAGTAGGCATCTCCAACTTTCACCGAGGAACTGCGTCCAGTACGGTAAGACAAAATCCATCGTGTCAGCCACTCTGGAAGTCCCATCCTCTTGAACTTCTCAACGGCTAATATGTGCGGTACTTTGTCGAAAGCCTTGGCAAAGTCAACATACACAGCGTCGACTTGCTGCCGTTTCTCTATTTTATCCACCAGAGTCGATACGAAGCTTAACAAGTTGTTTGTTTGAGCGTTTTTTCATAAAACCATGTTGGTCGTCAGAGATTATGTATTTCGTAGACTGGTAGAGTACATCGTGTACCCTTCCTTCGAAGACCTTCAGCAGACTGCTAAGAATGGAGATCCCACGATAGTTATCCACATCATTGAGCGACCCATACTTATGGATTGGTGTGGTTGAGGCTGATTTTCAGATCATGGGAAAGCATATCTCACTAAGAGAACGGTCAGCAGTTCCAAATGAAATCGTCCTAAAAATGCAGATTTTAAAAACTTGTATTTTTGATTCCAATGAAAGTGTGTATTCCGTTTGGGTTGGAGGAAATATATATATATATAGTTTTTCACAGCAATTGCGAATTTTTTTACTCAAGCGTAATTTTTGGAAAGGGCGTATCGATTTTAGTAAGAGAAATCTTTGATAATTTATATCTCAAAAACTATGAGTCGTACCGAAATTGTGTCTTAAAAAGAGTCATAGAGTATTGAATTATTGTTGAATATGAAAAAAATATACACTGAGAAAAAAAATTAGTACTCTTTTTTTTATTTACAAAATAAAAGTTCAATGTGCAATATATATTATGCAAATATTATATAATATATATATATATATATGCAATATAATATTTTTTAATTTTTTTTTAAATTTTTTCATATAAAATAGAAGTCATGTAGAAAATTTAAAAAAATGGGCCCAAGATGGTAAAACAATTTTTGACGAACTTTGTGGAACATCGAATTTTTCGAAACTTCGAATTATTGTGTGTAAACAATCATTCTTAGCCACAAATTATGAATCCTAATGTGATTTAAAACAAAAAACTATGGATGGGTTATACCTACGATATAACCGCAAGGTTGACGTAGGACTGCCGTTGGTTTAGTAATCATTTCTAAATGTAGCCATTCTCGAAATATTTAAAAAAATATTTCTAATTTATTGACGTGGGACTACGTCTAACCGGAATATATGGGGGGTAAAATGAAAACCTAAATACAGAACATGCAGGGAAAAGTGAAAGATTTCGAATGCTTATAACTCGAACATTTCTCACTGGATCGGAAAGATGTTTGCATCAATTTGTAAGTTATGGCTAGCTCAGTGGTACTGGTTTGTATAATTACTTCAGGGTCGGCTCTTACCTAGGAACGAGGTGGAATCACGAATACAACGGAAGCTGTTGGTGATGGATATGATGAGAATATGATCGTAATAAGAACAGAATGGTAAGTATATTTTTTTAAATTTATTATATATTTTTTTCTTTCTTTTCAGGTTAGTACGTTAGAAAATCGTTGCGGCCGAACAGGAACAGGTTGAATTCAGGTGAGTATGTTGGTTGATAATAGAGAGAGGGTTTCTGTGGGTTTTTTTTATTCTACTCACGGTGCCCGCACACAGGGATCGGTCTCATCGGTCCAAGTGACGATGAGCGGGGGCTAGGCTCTACCAGACCTCACCGCACTGCAACCTCCGAAACGTTCGACCGACTCACCCGTATACGTGTGGAGCAGCGATAACGTTGGGGGCTCGCTGACCACCGGCGTTTTCTCCGAGGTACCTCTTCCGTCGTTTGAATCCAGCGAGGAGGGTGAAGGTCGCCCGGCTTGTGCGGTTCCTAGGACGTGCAACTCCTTCTTCCCTTATTGCCACTCGCACTTCACTCAAAAAGTACAACTTTAATTTTGACGATTTTTCGGTATAATTTCTTCGACGGTCCGTGAGTTAAGACCGATTCGAGCCATTCGAATCTTTCTTTACGGCTCGAATCCCCCTTTTATCTCTCTCTCTCTCTCTTCTATCCCATCTCTCTATCCTCTTTCTCTCTCTCTCCTCCTATTAATCTTCTGCTCCTTTTTTTCGTCCTTTAGGACTAAAGATTCCTCATAGGTTGTAAGGAATCATTGTTAAACATTGTTAGTTTTTTTACAAAGATTCTTTTTTTTTTAATTCGCGTGGCAGCATGCAATGCCTTACAGGTAGGTAGGTGATGATGGGATTTGGGCATGTATTTGTAGGGTGTATAATTATGGGAGGTACACTCACTCTTCGGTCCGTATTACCATATGGTTTATGGTTATATTTTGTTGCGGTTTTTCTAACCGTAACAAATTGATAGGGAATATTTCTACGCATCTATCGCATTTAATGAAATGTTATTTTTAATTAGATAAACAATTGAATAACTGTAAAATGTTAAGCGTTATCTAAACGCCCTAATTACCTTGTTTTGATTGGCCCGATTTACGGTTTCTCCAACACAGACTTCAGAATCAATGTACTTGGGGGAATCCGCTTTACAAATACATGCAAGTAGGGGTTATTTTTGTTCACACCAAAGTGTTTCCCTAACACGGACTTCAAATCAATGTACTTGGGGGAATTCGCTTTGCCAGTACATATAAGTCGGGGGTATTTTTGTTCCCACAAAAATGTGTTTCATGGCAAAGATGCTTGGGGGAGTCCACATTGCAAATATATGCAAGCTGCGAGTACTTTTGTACTTCCTTGTCTTTGTGCAGACCGGAATATGTCTCCCTAAAACGTACTTCTAAACTGAGAAGCCTGGGAAAATCGTACTTTCAGATACTAGAGAACTTTCGCTTTTTCCTTCCGTTCACATATTCTGGTAGTTCTAGGCATCATATCAAATTATCATATCATATCATTTAAAAAATGGGCCCAAGATGGTAAAAGTATTTTTGACGAACTTTGTGGAACATCGAATTTTTAGGAATTTTCGAAACTTCGAGTTTTTGTATGTTAGCAGTCATTTTTAATTACAAATTATGAATCCTAACGTTATTCAAAACAAAAAAGGTTATTATCAATCTCCTTCTAAATGTAGCCATTCTCGAGATATTTGAAAAACTATTTGTAATTTATAGTCTTTTTAATAGTAAATAGGCCCTTCAAATATGTTTGTCGTGTTATACCATCATGTTCATGAGATTTTATGAATTCGCTGCTTATGATTTACAACAACTTTTCCAAATACATCGTTATGGTAAAGACATATGTTTGGAGTTATGTTACGAAACATTCGAAGACATGTGGGTTAATACAAAACGTAGCTAAACTAAAAAATCTTTTTTATCTTAATACAAACTTCAATCAATCAAAAAAATTGTTGGAAATTATAAGAAAATTCATAAAATTCCATGAACATGACGGTATAACACGACAAACATATTAAAATAGATTATTTACTATAAAAAAGATTATAAATTACAAATATTTTTTTAAATATCTCGAGAATGGTTGCATTTAGAAGGAGATTGATAATAACCTTTTTTTGTTTTAAATCACATCAGAATTCATAATTTGTGGCTAAGAATGATTGCTAACATACAAAAATTCGAAGTTTCAAAAATTCCTAAAATTTCGATGTTCCACAAATTTCGTCAAAAATAGTTTTACCATCTTGGGCCCATTTTTTTTAATTTTCTACATGACTTCTATTTTATATGAAAAAATTGAAAAAAATATATAAAAATACATATTTTTTGATATCGCAAATTAAAATTTATTTTGTAAATAAAAAAAGAGTACTAATTTTTCTTCTCAGTGTATATTTTTTTCAAATTAAGGCAACAATACTCTATAACTCTTTCTAACACACTATTTCGGTACGACTCGTAGTTTTTGAGATATAAATTATCAAAGATTTCTCTTACTCAAATCGATACGCCCTTTTTAAAAGTTACGCTTGAGTCAAAAAAACCCAATTGCTGTGGAAAACTCATATTTCCTCTAACCTAAACGGAATACACACTTGCATTCGAATTAAAAATAATCATGTTTTGTTATTTATCGATTTCATTTGGAATTACTCCGGTTGAACAAAATAGTTGCTGGAAAAGCAAGAGAGCTCGCACAATGTTTGATGAAAAACGGCGGTAATTGATCTGGTCCAGGTCCTTTTCATCCGTCAATAGATTGCAGCTTAAGCAGGACTTCGTGTGTTGAAAAATTTACTTGAGGCACGTTCACATCGAAATGCGGAATACTGTTGAGGTAACTTTCAATCAAATGTGGTGAGTTATTCCTTGACACACTTTGAAAGAAGGACGAAAACATATTCGTTAAATCCTGTGACGTGACGACAGCACTTCCCCGGTAATGCATGTTTTGAGGTATAAGTTTCGTCGTTTTTCGATCGTTAACATACTTCCAAAAAGATTTCGGGTCCGCCTTCACTTTATCTTCGATAGGATGAATGTAGTCGCGAAAACATATTGCGTTCAGAGAGTTGTAATGGGCCTCAGCTTCCCGCATTTCAGTTTTTTGTTGCACTCTTAGGAGGGGGGAGGGGGTGTTTGGCCATACAAATGAAACATAAATTTCTGCATTATTCGAGAATTAATCGAGCAAATGAAAACAAATTTAGCATGTGGAGGTTTTAGGGTACAATAAATGTTTTTGTGGTGGTTAGACACTTCACCCCCCTCGAACACAAATTTCTGCATTACTCGAGAAGCAAATGGAACCAAATTTGGCATGTGGAGGTTTTAGGGAGCAATAAATGTTTTTATGGTGGTTTGAAACTCCTCTTCTCTCTCTAAAGAGAGGGGGGGAGAGTATGCTGAACAATTTGAGAACTAATCAAGCAAATGGAGCCAAATTTGGGATGTGTGGGTTTTTGGGTGCGAAAAATGTTTCTATGATGGTATGACACCCCTTCCTCCCCTGGAAAGGAGAGGGGGTCCCATGAAAATAATGCATATATTGCAACCAAACGAGACGATTGAAAATTTTCGGAAAATGGGAAAACTCGAAAAAATTCACATGTGTTCTACAACTACATATTGACAAGCGTTGTTAAGCCATTTGATGTTCGCGGTGACGAAATTGATCTTCGTTCGAAAGTACAAATGGATTTTAAATCACTTTAAAAACGCACTCCTATATCGTCTTCTATCTATATAAATAAAAATGGATCGCCGAATGTGTTGATAAGAGCAAAACTCGAGGAAGGAACTGTTCAATTTAGGGCTGTCTTCATTCTATCATATTTTCTGTATCAAACATTTATTCCATGTAACTGAGAAACATGTTTTTTGCAAGTGGATGAAAAATCTTGCACAAGAACTGAAATACTGAAATTTTAGTACTTTTATAGTAAAACTGAAATTTCAAAAATATTATAGAAATTTTATAGTAGAAAATAATTTTAAAGGGTAGATTAGAAGATCAATCAATGGACGGTTCTGCGATTGGACCCATGAACGTGCGCTTAGTAAGAAAACGTGGATGTGATAACGAAACATAAATTCTGGGCGGGACGAAGTTTGCCGGGTCAGCTAGTGTTTCAAAAACGACCCCAGGTTGAAACCCAAGAAGATGTAGTTCCACGTCTCTCCGGTTATGCCCACAACATTACCCACCCGTCTTTTTGCAACGGAAATCAAGTTTTCGTTTCACTTTATATGGACGTCAAAATAAGATTGTGTACGCGGGCAACGAGGTACATGTCAGGGTGGAGTAGTAGTGGTGGATTGTCAGGTTGAATGAAGAAGCAGACTTGTGTTCATTCGTCACGTCATTTAGAATAACCGTTTGCTAGAATTAACTTGACCAAATATGAATTGACGAGCGTCAAGAGCCAGCAAAGCGACTAAGAGGATAGTCGATATTCATGTTTCGTCTCCGAAAATGTTGGACCCTGGCTGCAACTTTAAACCACTTCGAACCTTTAGGGGTGTAGACGCTAAGAAAGCAATATGAGCAAGCGAAACAAGAGACACATTGTAAATAAGCACGCATTAAAGCTTTTCGCATACTTTGCCATATTCACGGCCCAGACCGAGCAGGATATACATTCACGTTTATGCTCTACTTTTTATTATTAAAAAACGCTTTCCAACTTCATGTTATAATGAGGTGTAATATTATCACGCATTTATGCAACAGCACCAGTGGCTATGTGGATAGCGTGGTCGTGTTATTTTGGGTAAAATCCCAAGCTGACGTTCAATCTGTGAGAAAGAGATGTCAGCTTCCATACATACAAACATTTTAAAGCTTTTGAAAAAAGATGCTTTTATTTGTTGATTTCATTTGTGCTGAAGTACACGAAAAAGAATTTTTTCTGCCGAAGGTAAAATGTTTCTGCCAACGCTAGTTTGGGTGTACGTATCGATAGTGGACTTTTCTAGCTTTTTTTTTTCTAGTTTGGTTGTTCTCGTTGACGGTGCCGATACTCCCCGAAAGAAAAGTCTACCATCGATTCGATGAGACCGGCGCGGAAATTCAATGTCAATCCCAAAGAACCGACGCGGGGCTCAACCTATTAAACTCAGCGGCAAGTTTGTTTCAAAATCTGGAAACGGTATGGCATTTTAAGTCTCTGTCTTAACTTCTTTCAATTTCTCTTGATCTTGACTAAATATTGTTCGATCTGGCTGTGACCAGATGAAACTTAATTATGCGTCTTGAGTGTTGTATTCGTTTTTATCATGCAGAACAAAGCGTATCTTCGTAACTAGATTTTTTTCGACAAATAAAAATATGCGCCTAGAGAATTTTTTACTCTCTGTTTGTTCCAAATTTTTAATTGGAAATTCAAATACGAACGAAAGCTACGGAGTCCTTCCTACGGAGTTGATATTCGTCTAACTTATGACCATAAATCAAGACAGACATAAACTGCCAAATATCGGGAGAATAATTGTGCTCCTCTCCAAATGCATCAGATTGAGTGAAAATGTAAAGATGAGATGATCTTACTTTGTTTGAGGAGAATGATTTTTTTGTTACTATGAATCCTGCGTTATCTCTGCAGCTTTCAAGTTCAATGGTACTCCTCAATTATACGGCAGGGACAGACAGGCTTGTAGTGCTTACATGTGCTTGTTCTTTGGCACGTGCATGTCTTTCGATTTGCTTCCGGTGCTGCCAATCGCGCAGACTTGCGTCAGCAATCCGTTTCTCCTGGGCCCGCTTCAGCTGCACACTCCATAGCACCGGGTGATCGAGTGGATTGTTGGACGTTCCCATCTACCAGCACCAATAGTGGCCACAGCAACCGACACTGTACCAGTCCTGATTGAACAACTGCTCACGAGAGTCGATTTGCTCTAGCAAACTCACTTGCAAGAGCAACGGATCCATCGAAAATAATTCTAATTCTACCGCACTCGAGAAACACGGATTCACGATCACAAATAAACTCAGGTTGGCATCGATTTTTTTTTTGTTTTCAATTCACGGGAATCACTTTTAACCCAGATATATCACTCCAGTTTCAAATTCACCCACAGATGAACAACACTTTCACCACCCACTCGCGGGCAAAGGCAAGAAAAGTAAGTTCTAGTTTTATGTTTCCAACAATTCGATGCAACACCTGCGACGGTCTCGACGACTCGCGGAGGACTGCGCCCTGGCCGCGTGCTCGAGGCTGACTTTTCCACCAGAGGTGCTTCGGTGCAAAAATCACGAAAGACAAAACCGATTCGTTCCAACCGGAAAGGCAGGATTTCGATCCAACAGTCCACAAACGATGGTTTTTCATTGCACATCAAATGTACAGCCCTCACCTACCACCATCCCCATCCCTTCCTCAGAGGAAACGGTTTTTGCAAATATTGCAGAAAAAACAAGCTTTCCCGCTCCCAAGTTCCCACAATCCCGAGCGCGCGCTATTCCACATTGACACGCGATTCTCACGGTCGCGGGTTTGTTTTTATTTTCAAGCACCCTTTGAACTTATCGTAGCTCGTTTTGGGGCAGGATGAATGACGGTGGGAAGGATGCGCGCGATGGGGATGGATGCGTAAACGTGTTGGTGAAATACAAGTTACTTATAGGTCAAAATGATAAGATTACTTTGCGGGGGGATGGGACGAAAAGAGAGGAACACACCGATTTGAGTTAATAAAATTTTGCGTAATGGAACAAACCGATAAATTTTGAGCTAGGTTATGAAAGTATCAAGCCCTACACCGGAATAATGGTTGGCGTGTGCTATCCACACAGACATCCTTTTGTTATGTCGATTTCGTGATTATCCGTTTCAGATTTATCGAGAGGATTTAGGCAGGTTGGATACATGGAGGTTGTACATACGACTTCGTTGCTCTAAGTTGCATTCAATGTTGGGAAACTATAAATCATACTTATTTCCAATTGCAGCACCATTACTGTTACTGTTAGCAATCTAATCGATTATTTTTGGCCATCTGGTTATTTCCTGGTAAACAACGCAGAAATGTGGAAATGATGAGTGTGTACGAATGATGTGTAAATATTTTTTTTTGGCAGACTTATCTCACTTCTTAACTAGGCGAACCTAGCCAGAATATTCACCTGCCCTGAGCTTCTGAATGCCAAAGGGGGACTAGGGTCTGTGGAATGCACGTATCTGCATGTGCGTGCTTTTGACGTACGACTACGTCTTACATTAAGGGTGCCAAATCAGAAAAAAGTCACGTTTTTATGAAATAAAGTTAACGTTAATAACTATTTTTGCTGCGATCGGATTTTAACGATTTGTATATTGATTGGTATCGGAAATTTTCTAAGATTTGTTTGATATGCTATACATTACATTACATATGTCTAGTTTTCTAGGCAAAAATGCCGAGTATATATATAAGCGAAATTCTTACCCAGCTTTAATCTATGAGGCAGAGAAAATATCTCCCTTTCCTGCTCAAATAACTGAGACTGCGTCGGTTTTCTGGCTCCTTGGTTGTGGTGTGGGAGTTTTCTCATCTTTATTCTTATCTCTACGCCACCAAGTAGAATACCACTAAACATTTGTTTATTTCTTCTCTGCCCTTCGCGTTTATTCCATGCGCGATAAGGGCGAGACCTAAGTATACATTCCTATCACCTCTCGGGTGGCCCATACGGCGCTCTCGCCTTGGATCTTATCCTTATAGAATGGGCCCTATTATAGAAATCGAGGCGATAAGAATTTTGCTCGTTAGCTCTATTTTACTATTAAAGAAATCGAACAATTCGATAGCACCGATCGAGTGATAACTATCGATGCATGTGTCGGAACTTTTCGAGTTGTTTGGTTCACTTGTTGCATATCTTCAGAGAATTATTTTGTTTTGGCTTGCATCCCTTTGGGAAACATTTCAGAAACGCTTCAATATATGCAATTTGCAACACATGTTCGTTTGTTTTGATCAGCATTTGTTTTACGGTGCTGCCAGAATAGTCTATACAAGGTAAGTGTTCAATCCAGCATTATTTATATTAATCATGTTATAATTTAGAATGCAGAACTTACTTCCAGAGCATATTTCAGTGGCTGAAAATGAGTGGACAGACAAATCACCACCAGTTTGAACGACTCGTTGAACCAATGAAAGCGAATGTAAACATTGCTCGAGATCTTTGTGGAGGCAGTTCTAATGTAATCCCGGTGTAGGAAAAGTTGGAGGAATCCAGAGAGGAACTTAATGCACTGAGACCACCAATGCATCTAGGTTCAGAATGGCAGAAAGTAAGTATTTCTTTTACGATACACATAACTTTCATAAGTAAATTTTATCATACTCTTTGAATTTCTTTCAACCGAATTTCCTACCTAAAAATTGCTTACTTCTACTAGCATACATTGGTACGTTATTTTTGGCAGCAATTTTCTTTTTTATTGCTATACTATGCCAAACTATACCACTTTCACTACAATAGATCAAACTAATGGTCGGAGTGGTATAATGCTCTATACCATATGCTAAAGCTATCCTGCAAAACAATAATGATTTTATTCAAATTACAGATTTGGATTGACATGAGGAGAAAGGTAAAGAAAACACTAGCACACAACAAGCGAGAATTTAGAGCAAAAGGTGGTGGCCCAATATAACAAAGCTATCGACGCCGCTACAACAAGAAATCGACGCTAAAAGAGGATTACACGTTGCATTACATGAATAACAAAAATTGTTTTGCTAAAAGAAAAGTGAAATTCATGCATGACTCTTAACGGAATTCCATAGATTTTCTAATAATTATATTTTTTGTACAGCAAATTGTTCCACGCTGTCGTTTTTATTACACATGCATGCGTGCCTTACGCCTATTAAGCTTTATTCTTTGAGGGAATATCAATTTACTCCAAAACGTAACCATATTAACACTTTTGGAAATACATTTTCATAGCAGATGCCTCAAAAAAAGATTTGGCATCCTTTTTATAGTGCTTCATGAAACATTTCAAACATGTTTCAAAATATTTCATCACAACCGCTGACATTCGAGCTTGCTAACGAATCAAGCAGTTTTCCTCGATTTCTATGGGCCCTATTATAGAAATCGAATCGAGGATTCGATACAATCACTATCACTATCACACCGAGTAAAATCTGGAATTATAGAAATCGAGGAAAACAGCTCGATTCGTTACTCTGCTCGAATGTTAGTGGCCGTGCTAAAATATTTTGAAACGAGTTTGAAATGTTTCACAAAGCACTATAAGGATGCCAAATCTTTTTTTGAGACATCTGCTATGAAAATTTTAAATATCTATATTTCCAAAAGTGTTAATATGGTTATGTTTTGGAGAAAACTGATATTCCCTCGACGTATGAAGCTTAATAGACGTAATGCATGCATGGATGTGTAATAAAAACGACATCATGGAACAATTTGCTTTACAAAAAATATAATTATTAGAAAATGAACTTTCTCATGTATTTTCACAACTGCAATCTATGGAATTCGTGAGGAGTCACGCATGAATCCAACTTTTCTTTACAAAATATTTGTTTGTTGCATGTGATTCTCGTTTAGCGTCGATTTCTTGTTGTAGCGGCGTCAATAGCTTTATTGTATTGGGCCTCCACCTGTGACCCTAAATTCTCGCTTGTTGTGTGCTAGTGTTTTCTTTTTCTTTTTTTTTCACCTCATGTCAATCCAAATCTGTAATTTAATAAAAAAAAACAGGAAGTGGGTTATATCTATGGTATAACCGCAAGGGTGACGTAGGACTATCGTTGATTTAGAGACCATTTGTATGAAGTTGAATCTGAATTCATTCTGAATGAATGAATATTTGGAGAACTTCGAAAACGAGAGCGTTACGTTGGAGGCACAAGGTTATATGCATCCAATATTGGATACGGAAATATCCTACTGATGGGGAAGAATAATCTTCAGAAGCTATCCTGTTGATTGCGATTGATTGAAAAACCACAAAACCAAATGTATTTGGTCACAGTGTTACATGGATAGAAAACATTCAATTAAACTTTTTCACATGAATGTAATTTTAAATTCCCAGAGGAATGGCAGATTATTTTCAGTAACGATTAGATATTTCCACATTTTCCTCGATACTGGAAGCCCACCAGTGGTTAATGCTAACTCGATAACCATCTGTTAATAGCACTTGATTGAGACATATTTGGTCACAGTGTAACATGGATAGAAAACATTCAATTAAACTCTTTCACATGAATATATTTTGAAAATTCCCAAAGGAACTGGCAGATTATTTTCAGTAACGATTAGATATTTCCACATTTTCCTCGATACTGGAAGCCCACCAGTGGTTAATGCCAACTCGATAACCACCTGTTAATAGCACTTGATTGAAACATATTTGGTCACAGTGTTACATGGATAGAAAACATTCAATTAAACTCTTTCACATGAATATATTTTGAAAATTCCCAGAGGAACTGGCAGATTATTTTCAGTAACGATTAGATATTTCCACATTTTCCTCGATACTGGAAGCCCACCAGTGGTTAATGCCAACTCGATAACCACCTGTTAATAGCACTTGATTGAAACATATTTGGTCACAGTGTTACATGGATAGAAAACATTCAATTAAACTCTTTCACATGAATATATTTTGAAAATTCCCAAAGGAACTGGCAGATTATTTTCAGTAACGATTAGATATTTCCACATTTTCCTCGATACTGGAAGCCCACCAGTGGTTAATGCCAACTCGATAACCACCTGTTAATAGCCGCGCGTGTATGTGTGTGTAGCGATGTCTTCCCAGGGAACCGTTTGTGGCATCACTCTCCTCCTGATAGATTCCCTTCTGGCCTAGGGTGCACAAACAGGCTCTTGGTGACACCGTTCATCCGCGCTTTCATGATAAATAAAGAGCTTCACAGCAACAGCGACAACATGCTCCAATCGCTGTTCAATTAGAACTGAGTGGATTTCCGAGCGCCGCTCGCTTATATACCGATTGGTGATTTCAATAGCCTGTTTTGAAAGCAATTTTAAGACTATTGAAAAGTTTTTGGATCAAAAAGTAACAAGTATATAACGCGTAGACATTTTATCTTTCGAATGAAGTGTTTATCATACCATTTCGTTCAGTTGTTTAGGAGCTATTAAATCTCGGTCTCCGGCGTAACGCTTTCGTTTTCGAAACATTGATTTTACACCCCGGTATAGAAATGAAAGACGTAGTCCTACGTCAAAACATTATTGTTTTGCAAAACATTTCAGCTTTAGCATATGGTATAGAAAGTTTGGTATAGTATAGCAATAAAAAAGAAAATTGCTGACAAAAGTAACACGTACAAATGTACGCTAGCAGGAATAAGCAATTTTTAGGTAGGAAATTCGGTTGATAGTAATTCAAAGAATATGATTAAATTTACTTATGAAGTTATATGGATCGTAGAAGAAACACTTACTTTCTGCCATTCTGAACCAAGGCACATTGATGGTCTCAGTGCATGAGGCTCCTGAATGAATTCCTTCCACTTTTCCTTAACCGGGATTCTATTTGAACTGCCTCCACAAATACCTCGAGCAATGTTTACATTCGCTTTCATTGGTTCAACGAGTCGTTCAAACTGGTGGTGATTTGTCTGTCCACTCATTTTCAGCCACTGAAATATGCTCTGGAAGTAATTTCTGCATTCTAAATTATAACATGATTAATATAAATAATGCTGGATTGAACACTTACCTTGTATAGACTATTCTGGCAGCACCGTAAAACAAATACTGATCAAAACAAACGAACATTTGTTGAAAATTGCATATATTTAGGCGTTTCTGAAATGTTTCCCAAAGGAAAGTATCAGGGACGCAAACCAAAACAAAATAATTCTCTGAAGATGTGCAAAAAGCGAACCAAACAACTCGAAAATTTCTGACACTTGCATCGATAGCTATCACTCGCTCGATGCTATCGAATTGCTCGATTTCTATAATAGTAAAATAGAGCTAACGAGCAAAATTCTTATCGCCTCGAATTCTATAATAGGGCCCTATAATTCCAGATTTTACTCGGTGTGATAGTGATAGTGATTGTATCGAATCCTCGATTCGATTTCTATAATAGGGCCCGTAATTGAACCCCAACGTAATTGTTTTTTTTTTTGAAGGCAGTTCAAATAGAATCCCTGTTAAGGAAAAGTGGAAGGAATTCAGTGAGGAGATTGATACACTGAGACCATCAATGCGTCTTGGTTCAGAATGGCAGAAAGTAAGTATTTCTTCTACAATACATATAACTTCATAAGTAAATTTTATCATATTCTTTGAATTACTATCAACCGTATTTCCTACCTAAAAATTGCTTATTCCTGCTAGCATACATTAGTACGTGTTACTTTTGTGAGTAATTTTCTTTTTTATTGCTATACTATACCAAACTTTCTATACAATATGTGAAAGCTGAAATGTCTTGCAAAACAATAATGATTTTTTTTTAAATTACAGATTTGGATTGACATGAGGTGAAAGGTAAAGAAAACACTAGCACACAACAAGTGAGAATTTAGTGCCACAGGTGGTGGTCCAATACAATAAAGCTATTGATGCCGCTACAACGAGAGATCGACGCTAAAAGAAAATTACATGAAAAAAAATTGTTTTGCTAAAAAAAAAAGGATTTCATGCGTGACTCCTTACGGAATTCCATCGATTGCAGCTGTGAAAATACATGAAAAAGTTCATTTTCTAATAATTATTTTTTTTGTACAGCAAATTGTTCCATGAAGTCGTTTTTATTACACATGCATGCATTACACCCATTAAGCTTTATTCGTAAAGGGAATATCAGTTTTCTCCAAAACATAACCATATTAACACTTTTGGAGATATAGATATTTATAATTTTCATAGCCGATGTCTCAAAAAAAGATTTGGCATCCTTTCTATAGTGCTTTGTGAAACATTTCAAACTCGTTTCTAAATATTTCATTACTGCCACTGACATTCGAGCAGAGTAACGAATCGAGCTGTTTTCCTCGATTTCTATAATTCCAGATTTTACTCGGTGTGATAGTGATAGTGATTGTATCGAATCCTCGATTCGATTTCTATAATAGGGCCCAATATTTTTTCTAATCATTGTTTCCTATGAGCTACTCTCGACATATTTATGGCCCTCATCCTTCGCCTAGCGCACTATTGCTTAGCGTTATGTGAATGCTTTTTTCATCTTTCTCTCAAGGTTTTCCAGATCAGTTTTGCTCCACCTGACTATTCCAAAACTGAAGGCCAACAGGGGAACCGCGAATGTGTTGATCGCGCGTACCTTGTTTCCCGCGTTCAGGAAAGTCTTCAGAACACAGTTCACTCGACTCAAGAACTTGTCTCTCAGCTCTGTAAGATTTTCCACGAGCCATATCCCACATACGTTCGCCGTCCCAGACCTCATAGTCTCCCGATTTGATAAGTTGTCCTTTCAGCAGATGGACACAGTGACACTTGTCGAGGCCGAACTCCATGCATGTCCATACTTTTTTCTTCGATAATCCGGATAGCTACACCTAGACGCTAACGAGAATCAACGTAGACCTTGAGATCCTCCATGTAGGATGTATGGATCGCTTCTTCGTGGGCGCCGTCCCCATACCTTATCTTATAGTCATGACCGTTTCTACTGAGCATCCTACTGAGAGGGTTCAGTGCCAGACAAAACCAAAGCGTGCTGAAAGAGGGCTCTCTGACTATGTTAGTTGGCATCTCTCCAATTTCACCACAACTCTCCTCCTCCCGTCTTAACCATATTTACCCTTTGCGATGTGTACTGGGGTCTCCCAAATGCCAGCCTAGAAGTTCGTCACGTTGCTAATATCTAGCGAACTTTCGCTGTAATCGGGCTTCTCGTCGCTAATGTGGTCGTAGAACGCTTTCTCGTTATCTCTGAACATCCGATTTTGTTCTTGGTGCTTTGCCGAGTCAGAGTAAAGTTTCAGCCGTTTTGTTTGGACCCTCAATTGCTGTACCAGTGTGCCGAGTTTTACCGTCAGATGAGCTCCCAGCTGGCGAAGTTCAGTAGGCCACACAATCACAGCAACTTGGCGACATATTTTCACCGATCTCCTGCCTCTTGATACGCCATCAGCCTTCCAATTGCGGTGCGCTTGTTTATGATTCGATGCTCCAATCTTTTTTGCTATGGAGACTCACGCCTTTCACGGAGATGTTGGAGGTATCCCAAACTTTTAGCGGTCACCTCAGCAGCAGCAATAATTCTCTTCATCGGAAAATATTGAACTGGACGAAATATTCTCAATTTCCCTGAACTTGCTCAGTGTTGATTCTAGACCATCGGTCACCGTGGAGAGATTACATATTTTAGGAATGAATTCTAGATTATTTTGTGTCGAACCTGACGCTGCCCAACCGAAAGGATTTTCTGTTAACCAAGGGCAACCCTTTTCGCCCCGGGTGTTAAAGCTTCACTCGACGCCACTGGCTACTGTCTTTGTGCGTCTTTTTCAATATACAGGGTTTTCCATTTCGGGCTTCCGAAAGTATACAGCCCTGCGCTGACAACCGTTTGACATAGCTGTCAACCAAAGCGTCATACCGTTAGTTGAATGTCTGCCATTTTACAATATGGATCGTTTTAGCATCACACAACGTGTTAATTTTGTTAAATTATACTATAAAAATGATGAAAAACCGGCAAATGTTTTTCGAGCATTACGGACGGATTTTGGTCGTCATGGACGGCCTACAGAGCACACAATCGCTAATGTAGTGCGTAAATTCGAACAAACTGGATCCGTAGCGGATATTGTGAGACCTGTGCATCATCGTAATGTGCGTTCGGCCGAAAATATTGCTGCTGTTGCTGCCAGTGTGGAGGATGACCCGAATGTTTCGATTCCACGGCGTGCTCAGCAATTGGGCTTGTCGAACACATCATTGTGGCGAATTTTGCATTTGGACTTGCACCTACATCCATATAAAGTCCAACTGGTACAGAAATTAGAGCGTGGTGACCATGGAATGCGTCGGGCATACGTCGATTGGGTGATCGAACAACAGCAGCAAAATGCTGAATTTTCGCATCAAATTTTCTTCAGCGATGAGGCACATTTCGAGCTCGGTGGCTATGTGAACACCCAAAATTTCCGTATATGGAGCTCAGAAAATCCACACGTGATTGTTGAGAGGCCATTGCATCCACCAAAAGTCACTGTTTGGTGCGCATTATGGTCTGCTGGAGTCATCGGGCCGCATTTCTTTGAAAATGAGGACGGCGAAACGGTCACTGTGAATAGTGAGCGCTATGGCCGCATGTTAACCGATTTTATGAATTATTATTTTTTTATTTGCTACAAATTGAAGATATGGATACGGATGACATGTGGTTTCAGCAGGACGGCGCCACGTGCCACACAACACGACCGAACATGGCCATATTGCGAACGAAATTTGAGGGACGCATAATTTCGCGTTTTGGTGATGCCAATTGGCCGTCCAGATCATGCGATTTAAACCCGTTAGACTTTTTTTTGTGGGGTTATGCGGATCAAGGTGTGCGAGGAAGCCCTAGGTGGACATTTGAATGATGTTGTATTTCACACATAATGGCATAAACCAAACTTTAATTTGAAATAAAAGTTTCATCGAAATTTGAATTCTAAGTGTGTTTTATTTCAATTTACTTTCGGAATTTAAAGTTGGAAAACCCTGTAGCATTAGCATTAGCATTAGCATTGAGCAAGTTGCTTAAAGTTGGAAAACCCTGTATGTCAAAAAGTTGAAGCGTAAATAACATTGTTTTTTGGCACTCCAGATATGTCGAATTTCGTACCAATGAGAGTGAGAGCGTCCGATTACTACCTTTTTCGATCGATGTAACATGGCATGTGTCTCCGCCCAGACAGGTTTCTGAGCCATAGCTTCTGAATGATGAGAGTAGACTGGCTACCCGATGATTAAGATGAGATGAGATCGAATATAGTCAAGATGCTTGATTTATACTGATCGGCGGTTTATTTGCAACTGACCTGTTCTTAACTTTCGGTGCCCTACTTATAAAGGGTGTGTCACATCAAATTGCATCACGGAAAAAACGCTGTAGAAATTCGCCCAGTAGACCGATCCTTTTGAAAATTTTAGACAGTAAAATAAAAACTATTAAACAACTTTTTGCATTTTCTTTTTATTCATACTTCGAGCCCAAGCCCGTTTGCTCGCACCTTCCTCTTTACCCCGTCCATAAGGTTCTGTACAACGTCAAGTTGTAGTTTTTTTTTGAACAGAAATCCATTTTCTCTTGAAGTCTGCCTCCGATTTGACAACTTTTGGGTTCTTCCGGAGGGCCTGCTTCATAATCGCCCAATATTTCTCTATTGGGCCCTCGTGCTGCTTCAATAGTGGTAGTAAGCGCTTCTGTAGGCACTCCTTAAGGTAAACCTGCCCGTTTACCGTGCCGGTCATCACGAAGGGGGCGCTCCGCTTTCCGCAAGAGCAGATCGCTTGCCACACCATGTACTTTTTGGCAAACTTGGATAGTTTCTGCTTGCGAATCTCCTCCGGAACGCTGAATTTGTCCTCTGCGGAGAAGAACAACAGGCCCGGCAGCTGACGAAAGTCCGCTTTGACGTAGGTTTCGTCGTCCATTACCAGGCAATACGGCTTCGTCAGCATTTCGGTGTACAGCTTCCGGGCTCGCGTCTTCCCCACCATGTTTTGCCTTTCGTCGCGGTTAGGAGCCTTCTGAACCTTGTATGTACGCAGGCCCTCCCGCTGCTTGGTCCGCTGGACGAATGAACTTGACAAATTCAGCTTAATAACGTCTAAACTGCTTAACTACGCCCTTGTGATCTTTTTCACGGACGGAGCATCCATTTTTGCCGTTCTTCACCTTCCGGTCGATGGTTAGGTTCTCGAAGTATCGTTTAAGTACTCTGCTGACCGTGGATTGGACGATTCCCAGCATCTTACCGATGTCCCGATGTGACAACTCCGGATTCTCGAAATTAGTGGACAGGATTAATTCACTACGCTCTTTTTCGTTCGACGACATTTTTCCAAATTTACGAAAAATTGACAGTGAAGCATGGCCAACGTGATCTATACACTCTTATCTGATTATAAGCGAAAGCTGAAGATATAATTCCTAAAAATTTAATTTCTACAGCGTTTTTTCCGTGATGCAATTTGATGTGACACACCCTTTATGATTGGCCCATAGTTAAAGTGACCAGATGGTCAGAGATCTAACGCGGGACACAAAAAACAAAACGTTATGTGAACATTAACCATAGTTTAGCGAGTCTAAACTGATCTTTCTGAGTATCGGCCCTCAGTTGTAATTTTTCGGTGGTTTCGATTTTGTTTACGCCCGAAAATCACTCGCTCAATCAGAGCATTTTCTTCAAATTACCCAATGGAATGCTCGAAAATTCCAATTCATTTTTCATCGATTTTAATGTTAATGTATGCATTAAAAAAATGGACTAATTTCGGATGGCAATGAATGATAATTTATGGGAACAAATTTCCCTTAAATCTTACGTTTATTAAGTCTACAACAAAAATTATTCAAGGCTGTTGATTCACAACAGCAGCACTGTCAAGCAACTTGATGATTTTTCCATACTGTAAGATCCCCCCCCCAAGAGAGAGATGGACATCCTGAGGCTCTTTGTGTCCGCCAGATATAGTCGATCTGGTATTTACAATATCATCTCTTTGCCGCTCCTTAAGCCGGGAGATCGAAGCAACCGGCCAAACGGTGGAGAAGAATCTGGCCAAAATGGGCATTTTTATGCGGAAGCGTCAGACGAGCCGGCCGTATCTGAGCAGCAGGCAATGACCCAGAAGGAGTAGCTTGAGGTGCTGGTGAAAAATTTCCTTCCGGCGAAGGAAGTGAAAAACTTCTCGTACACATAATGAAAGACGAGACGTACTTGATGCTAGAATTCAACGAATGGCCGGGTACTTTACGTTCCCCAGGTAAGCGATGACGTCGAATATATCATTCACATCAAGTTCTCGAAGCAGGTCCTTCTCTGACAGACGTTAAGGGAATGTCCAAGCCGCTCTTCTTTCGAGTCATATGGTGAACGGGGAGATATACAGTACGAAGTGCTTGCCGGAGTTGGGAAGGTGATGTGGTCTTTATGCCGTTCCTGGGATCAACCCATTATGCCAAAAGACCACTGGAGGATGGATCGGCTGGAGATAAACATTGTCGCGAAGCCCACCAACCTTCCCAACATTTCCCAGCTGTGCCCGATAGAAACATTTGGACGAAAAGGTAATATGGTCGATATACATCTTTTCATCGGCCATGGTTCAGGTTCCGGCCAACTTCCGTAAGACCGTCCAGCGCTTCATTTACGATATTTCATCAAACAACTCTGCCTCTGCCTGTCGAGTATACACTAGTTCTTCCGGCTTATTTAAAACGTTAGGTCCTGACCGAGCTAGGGGACCAAAGATGAACTTTTCGCCTGACTCACGTTGGTCCCTGCGGATCAATAGAGGACTTTAATAAAAATCATTTTCCAATTTTGTTGCTGTGGCTTCCAGTTGACACCCTCTAAACAAAAGGCTAATGTCGGTGTGATGAAACCAGCTCAACGTATTAATCTTTGGATGCATTAGAAGCGCTCTTGAACAGTCTGCCAAATAAAAGTTTTTTTTGAGGTTCATCCATTTAAGAAAATCAACATGATCAAATTGTAATATTGAAATATATTGATATCGCGGGACATTTTTGTTTCTTTCGCCAAATGCGGGACGTTTCGCGGGACGGAATCTTACGCGGGACATTTCGTTGAAATGCGGGACTGTCCCGCGTAACGCGGGACGTCTGGTCAGTTTACCCATAGTCATAGCCTATAGCAATTGTTTCTTTGGTCGGGTTCTTTCTCGAATGTTCGCCATAAACAATACGTTTTGTATAGCGGATTCATTTCCATCCGTTCCTATCCTTTGACACTGGTATGTTATTGTTTATGATTATTTATATGTTGTTTTATTGTGCTGAACGATGAACGGTGAGTGTTTTGTATGATACAATTGTATATATAGCCATTCCATGCCAAATCGATATAGTGGTTCTCAGATTTTCGTCAAAAGGTGTAGTTTTGTTCTTCATCGCAAATTATTAGACCCGTATTTTTTATTTTTTTGTTAGGGTGACCATTCCCATTTTAGGGTGGTTCGAAAAATCATTTTTTTCGCATTTTTGCCAGAAATGACTTTTTTCAAAAATTTAATCAAATCAATCAAGTAGATCAACAGTTATGATTTTTTGTAGTTGAAAAATATGGGAAAAAATGATGTTTCGGACCATTGGACCGTCGCCTCCCTGGTTTCGAGATATATTATGTAAAAAATCCTCAGCTTCCAAAAAAAAAATATAAAAAAATATATAAAACTATAAAGAACAAATACAATCAATAATAACGAAAACATAATTCAAATTATGCTGTAGTATTTTTTCGAAAAAAGACCAGCAATTGGATTTAATTTGACATGTCGAATGCCTGAATCGGTCCAGTAGTTCAAAAGTAATATTTTTTTGGAAAAAGGCATTTTTGGGGAAAAAGGGAAAAATGGTTTTTTGTACCATCGGGTAACTTTGAAAAATCATAACTCAAAAACGAAAAGAAACACCTCCCTGGTTTCGAGATATGTTATGTGAAAAATCCTCAGCTTCAAAAAAAAATAAAATAAAATATAGCACCCTTGGTCCCGAGAGCATGAAAACTATAAAAAACAAATACAAACAATAATGACAAAACCAAAACCAAAAATTTTAGCAAGCGTAGTATTTTTCCGAGAAGAATGACTAGCTAATTAGCTTTAACTTGATATATCGACCGTCTAAATCGGTTCAGTAGTTCACAAATTATGAATTTTTTTTTTTTTTTTTTTTTTTTTATTAAATCGTTTATTTTTACAGGCTCAGTTACATAAGTTTAAAGGAGCCAAACTCCTGACTGTATTGTTACAAGTATATATAAACATTTTTCCTTAATTCTAATGTTAAGGGTGTAGAAAACCGATTACTCGCGGTCTACTCGAGTTTAGAAGGGTGACATATTTTCTTCAGGAAAAGGAAGGGATAAAAGGATATGTTGACAATGTTCACTCTCACATTCACACTCACATTCATTACACTCAATTCTTAAGCCTATCTTATATCTAAAATGTTTTTACAGTTCACCTTATTCTATTGTTAATAAGAAGGGATTTGATTTCTCGCGAAGAAAAAGGAAAAGGAGAATATAAGGATATAAGGATAATCAGACACGAAGATCGATAACTTTTAGGAAGACATATATTTGGGACATGTAATCAAGGTCTAAACCAGCCAACACATCTCTCACCGGCACATTGGGCTGCCTTCCTCTAGCCCGAAGAGAGTTTTCTAAATTCGATCTGGCAACAAGATACTCCTCGCACGACCAAACAACGTGTTCGACGTCGTGGTAACCTTGGCCGCAGGCACAGATATTGCTGTCGGCAAGATCAAAACGAAAGAGTAGCGCGTTTAACGAACAGTGATTGGACATGAGTCGGGAGAAGGTGCGAATAAAGTCCCGACTCAAGTCCAGACTTTTGAACCATGGTTTGAGGCTAACCTTAGGGATAATTGAGTGGAGCCACCGGCCCAATTCATCTTCGTTCCATTTGCGTTGCCAGTTAACGATGGTATTTTTACGAACTAAAGAATAAAATTCATTGAAGGCGATTTGACGCTGATAAATTTCGCCTTCAATTGCACCTACCTTTGCCAATGAGTCAGCCCTCTCATTACCCGGAATTGAGCAATGTGAAGGGACCCAGACAAAGGTAATGACATAACAGCGTCTGGATAAAGCACTCAAAATTTCTCGTATTCTCTCAAGGAAGTACGGCGAGTGCTTTTCCGGCCTCACTGAACGGATAGCTTCGACAGAGCTAAGACTATCCGTTACAATGTAATAGTGTTCAACAGGTCGTGAGGCGACGCTGTCCAGCGCCCAATGAATTGCTGCCAATTCAGCAATATACACTGAGCAAGGATACTGAAGACTGTGTGAGGTGCTAAAAAAATTGTTGAACACTCCAAATCCTGTGGACTCATTCATAGAGGACCCATCAGTAAAGTACATATTATCACAATTGACACGCCCATACTTTGCTTCGAAAATCGTAGGAACGATCCCCGATCGATGATAATCTGGAATTCCATGGATATCCTGCTTCATGGACAGATCAAAATGTACAGAGGAATTGATGTAGTCAGGAAAACAAACACGGTTGGGAATATACGAAGAAGGATCAACCTGCATGGAGACGAATTCATGATATGAGCTCATGAATCCAGAATGAAAATTTAGCTCGATCAGCTGCTCAAAATTTCCGATCACCAATGGGTTCATGACCTTACACCGGATGAGGAACCGAAGAGATAATAAATTGAAGCGATCTTTTAGTGGGAGTAGGCCTGCCAAAACCTCGAGACTCATGGTATGCGTTGAGGGCATACATCCCAACGCAATACGGAGACAAAGATACTGAATTCGCTCGAGTTTAATGAGGTGTGTTTTGGCAGCTGATTGAAAACAGAAACTGCCATACTCCATCACTGAGAGAATAGTTGTTCGATACAACATTATAAGATCTTCGGGATGGGCTCCCCACCAGGTGCCGGTAATTGTACGGAGAAAGTTTATTCTTTGTTGACATTTTTTACTCAGATACCTAATATGGGCCCCCCAAGTACATTTGGAGTCGAACCATACCCCAAGATACTTGAATGACATAGCATGAGTGATCGGTTTACCCAAAAGTTGAAGCTTTGGTTTTGCTGGTCTATGCTTCCTAGAAAAAACCACCATCTCTGTTTTCTCCGTGGAGAATTCGATCCCTAGCCCAATGGCCCAGGTTGAAAAATTGTTCAAAGTATCTTGTAAGGGTCCTTGCAGGTCGGATTCGTTTGATCCTACGACAGACACCACTCCATCATCTGCAAGTTGTCTTAGGCTGCAATTTTGTGTAAGGCAATTGTCGATGTCGCTTACATAGAAGTTGTACAAAAGGGGGCTTAAACATGAGCCCTGGGGGAGGCCCATGTAAGAGAACCGACTTACTGCCGAATCTCCGTGAGAAAAGTTCAAATGTTTCTCACAAAGCAAGTTATATAACATATTATTCAATAGAGGCGGCAGACCCCGAAAGTGTAATTTGTCTGACAAAACCTCTATTGAAACAGAATCAAAGGCCCCCTTTATGTCCAAGAATACTGAAGCCATTTGTTTTTTTCCGGCGTAAGCCATTTGAATTTCTGAAGAAAGCAACGCAAGACAATCATTCGTCCCCTTGCCCCTGCGGAACCCATATTGTGTATCTGAGAGTAAGCCATTCGTTTCAACCCAACGATCAAGGCGAAACAAGATCATTTTCTCCAACAATTTCCGTATACAAGACAGCATTGCTATTGGGCGGTACGAATTGAAGTCGGACGCGGGCTTTCCGGGTTTTTTAATAGCTATAACTCGTACTTGTCTCCAATCATCTGGAACAATATTATGCTCCATAAACCGATTGAATAAATTCAACAAGCGATGTTTCGCCACATCAGGGAGGTTTTTCAGCAAGTTGAACTTAATTCTATCCGATCCCGGCGCAGAATTGTTACATGAAAGGAGAGCAAGAGAGAATTCTACCATCGAAAACTCGGAATCAAGATCGCACCTATCTTGTGAAATATCTCGAACAATTTTTTGTACAGGAACGGAATCGGGACAAACCTTCCGTGCAAAATTTAAAATCCATCGATGTGAATATTCCTCGCTTTCATTCGTTGAAGAACGATTTCTCATGTTTCGAGCCACTTTCCATAATTTTTTCATTGACGTTTCTCGTGACAGACCTCCCACGAAATTTCGCCAATAAGCACGTTTTTTCCCTTTGATCAAGTTTTTAAATTGATTTTCAAGGGATAAATACGTTTGAAAATTCTCAATGGTTCCACTTTTCCGAAAAGCTTTAAATGCATTCGATTTATCCTGATAAAGCTTGGAACATTGGCTATCCCACCATGGATTGGGAGGCCTTCGACGAATAGTGGAACCTGGGATGGGTTTCGTTTGAGCGCGAACCGCGCTGTCATAGATCAAACGAGAAAGGAAGTTATACTCCTCCAATGGAGGTAAACCATCTTTGGAATTGATGGCTAGAGCAATCGCGTCCGCATATTTTTTCCAGTCAATGTGTCTTGTGAGGTCATATGCCATGTTTATAGATTCAGAAGAATTCGACCCAATGGTGATGGAAATTTCGATTGGCAAGTGATCACTACCGTTGGGATCCTGGATTACATTCCACTTGCAATCTAACGATAGTGAATTCGAGCAAAGCGAGAGGTCAAGAGCACTTGGGTTAGCAGGAGGTTTAGGTACACGTGTTGTTTCCCCAGTGTTCAAAACGGTCATATTGAAGCTGTTACAAAGGTCATATATCAACGATGAACGATTGTCGTCGTACTGTTCCCCCCAGGCAGTTCCGTGAGAGTTGAAGTCTCCCAAGATCAATCGTGGCTCAGGAAGGAGTGAGCACATGTCAACAAGTTGCTTGCGGCTAACCGCAGATCTCGGAGGCCAATACAAGCTGACTATACAAAGGTCTTTGCCTCTGATGTTTGCATGACAGGCAACAGCTTCGATCCCTCCAATAGGTGGAAGGTCAATTCTAAAAAAAGAGTGACACTTATTGATCCCCAATAGTACCCCTCCGTATCTGTCATCGCGGTCCAAGCGTATTATATTAAAATCGTGGAAAGAGAGATCATTTTGAGAAGAGAGCCAGGTTTCGGACAGTGCAAAAACATCACAATTGACTTTATGAATTAGAAATTTGAATGTATCCAATTTAGGGGTAAGACTACGACAATTCCACTGTAAAACAGTGATATCTCCGACCTCTCTATTTAAATTAGACATCAAGAGAGATAATCATTGCAAGGAGGGGCCATGTTTGCATCAATTGTTGCAAAATTGTCTTTAATACTGGAAGCATTGAGATGACAATGGTTCTGATGGAGTCGGAAACATTAAAACACTTGAAGATTTGATCCAAAAGGTCAGACAACTTTATAAATCCCGATTGGGAAGTTGAGCTGGACGGAAAAATAGGGACAGTTGGGGTTTTTGATGTCCCCTCGAGTGCTGGGTCGTTCGAAGATGAACTATTCCCACGGAAACCAGGGGGAACCTGATTTTGCTTGTCCGCTGCACTCGATTTTTTAGGCAAGCTAACAGGGGGTATCACCGGAGGGACTTGTCCTTGAAAATTATGAATTTTTGAAAAATATCATTTTTGGGAAAAAAGGGGGAAGAAGTCGATATTTCGAATCACCCTAAAATAAAAATGGACACCCTAACAAAAAAAATAAAAAAAATACGGGTCTAATAGTTCGCGATAAAGAACGAAACAACCACTTTTTACGAAAATCTGAGAACTACTCTATCGGTTTGACATGGATTGGCTGTATAATAACACCCACAGGTATTAATGTATGTAATATGCTAAATGTTCTTTTTTCAGGTGCGGACTCAGGCTGTTTTGCCGCTGATTTTGTGTAGTGTTTTAAGTGCCAAGTGTTTTGTAGTGTTTTGAATAAAGTGGTTTTTTTTCATAAGAATAAATTTGTGTTGGTTATTTGATGTGTTCGACTTGGGCCGTAACAGCATGGTATATCTGCACAATTTTGATGAAGTCAAAAAATTTGATCGATTCGCATTTAACCGACAAATCGATTATTTCCGCAAAGGGATCCGTGAATTGCCAGAAAGATGGGAAAAAGTTGTGACTAGCAATGGGCAACACTTTGAATATTAAATTTGTAACCATTTTTGTAGAATAGAGCATTAATTTTTGAAGAAAAAACGATAAAACTTACAGGAATTCCTTTTATGAGACCTTTTAAAAATTCATAAAATTCATAAATGTAAATTTCAAAACAATAGGGAGTTTTACATGTCAATAAGTGGTAGCCCTGTCATTTTGGTTAATAACCTGGAAAACTAATGTTGGCATACTATTTACCAAATTCTGCAGAACGAATAGTTCCTTCGAATAGTACAATTCCAGTTTTCATTCGAATGTGTTTTTTGTCTGTTTACCAAACGTCACTTTTTCCTCGCGAATTAAACGAACGGGATTCGATCCGTGATCGATTTTTAACGTTTTTTGGATAAACCAAGCTTAAGTCGAGTTGTTCTTCTGGTCAATCAAGTATAGTGAGATTGTGTATTGATTGTGATTCATCCAGTGTTATTTCGGAGTTCAATTTATTGTGGTAAATTAAGAAAAATCACATTCGGCTAGTATTTTTTGGATTGATTCTCTGACAGGCTTTCCCGTCTCTTCTGCTCTGTTCGTGAATTGACCTTCACGTAGCCGATAATTGTTGAATTGAAATAGACAGAGTAACAAATTCGTTAATTCGCTAATTTTCGCGAATCCATTTTTCAATTTGTTACGTGTGCAAGGTTCGCAATCATGTGAGTAATAGATTGAATTAAATAAATTAAGAAATTCCACTCTTACTACCATATTGTTCCGTTTAAGGAGAAGCAGCAGCAAACAAAAAGCACCAATAAGGATCAGTTCACTCGAATGGTGGAACATTTAGAAGGGTGGCCGGAAATCGCAAAAGTACTTGCCAAATTCAATACGAAATCATATTGGGAAGATATTGCTGTTGAGTTGAACAATCTTGGTCCACCAATCAATGAATCAACAGAGTGGAAGACGATGGACGAGCTACATACTATTTTTTCAGGTGTGGTTTGACTGGAAGTGCAACACTATGCGCAAGCTAGCACACTATCGACGTGAACAATCAGTTACAGGAGGGCCAAATAAACTGATCCAAATTTCCGCTCTTAAGGAACGTACTGTGGCCCTAGCGGAAATTGCACCGACCGTAGATGGTATAGAAAACTCGTTTAGCTTTGGGCTCGGTTCTGGTTCAGGTCAACCAATCTCTGACACATACATGACCGCCAAAACGACGAAACCATAATTCAAGAGGAAGAAAATGAACACCATTCTTATATTGAGGATCATCCACCGAAAAGGAAGAAAGTATCAGCACACACTTTATTGGAGAAACGAGTAGATAGTCAAATAATGGGCCCTATTATAGAAATCGAATCGAGGATTCGATACAATCACTATCACTATCACACCGAGTAAAATCTGGAATTATAGAAATCGAGGAAAACAGCTCGATTCGTTACTCTGCTCGAATGTCAGTGGCAGTAATGAAATATTTTGAAACGAGTTTGAAATGTTTCACAAAGCACTATAGAAAGGATGCCAAATCTTTTTTTGAGACATCGGCTATGAAAATTATAAATATCTATATTTCCAAAAGTGTTAACCCATTAACGACCAAGCTGTAAACATTATTTTTTTAACGAGAGCCATTGGTGTAATTTTAATTATTGACGTTACAGAAACTCCAATCTTCAAGAATTATTTTTTTCCGTTCTTCCGTTTCCCGGAAAATGACAAAAAATCAAAAAAGCGCCAAACAATAACATTGGCCAATACCTACGTTTTTGTTCCTGTATGAGGTTCAATCCAATGCTTTTGACGTGGGACTACGTCTAACCGGAAGGAAGGAAGGTATTGTATTATAGAGACTTCAAACTTTTGCAGTTCATTCGTCTCTAGCCTTGAGAAAGGCCCTTTGAAAACTCTACTCTATTCTACTCCAGCGCTACCACCTCCGCCCTCTTGCCTTGAGAAAGGCACTCGATCCCTCGCCGTCCAGCCCGTCCAGCAACGATGTTGTCCAGTCGGTGTCCACAAAAAGAATGTCTAACCAGAGTATATGGGGGGTAAAATAAAAACCTAAACACAGAACATGCAGGAAAAAATGAAAGATTCCGAATGCTTATAACTCGAACATTTCTTACTGGATCGGAAAGATGTTTGCATCAACTGATAGGGAATATTTCTACGCATCTATCGCAATTAATAAAATGTTAATTTTCATTAGATAAACAATTGAATTACTGTAAAACGTTAAGCGTTATATAAACGCCCTAACTACCTCGCTTTGATTGGCCCGATTAACGGTTTCCCCAATACAGCCATCAAAATCAAGCAGCATTGGGGAAATCGGCATCGCAAATACATGTAAGTATGGGGACTTTTGTTCTCATCGAAATGTGTTCCCTAACACAGACTTCAAAACCAAGCAGCGTTGGAGAAATCGGCATTACCAATACATGAAAGTCGGGGGTATTTTTGTTACGACTGAAATGTGTTTCCCTAACACGGACTTTAAATCCATGGAGCGTGGGGAAATTGGCATTGCGAATACATGTAAGTCGTGGGCATTTTTGTTGCGATTCTAATGTGTTTCCTTAACGTAGACTTGAAATCAATGGAGCGTGGGGAAACTGGCATTACAAATTCATGCAAGTCAGGATTATTTTTGTTCTGGCTGGAATATATTTCCTTAACACAGACTTGAAATTCATGGAGCGTGGGGAAATTGGCATTGAAAATTCATGCAAGTCGGGGGTTTTTTTTTTGTTCCGATTGAAATGTGTTTCCCTAAAAGCCCCCGCAGACTGCAGGCTTTTGTTGGCCGATAGTTTGATTGGCCGACTTAATCAGTACAAAGCAACATGCATATGCGCACACTTCACCGATTCAGTATCGGCAATCCACATTCAAACTGTTTTGTCGGCAAACTATCGGCCGTCTGTTTAATCAGTACTGGCTAGCTTTGACCTGCGGCCATATAACGATTGTTTATTGATCGATAGTTCAATTCGCTCTCAATTTTGGAATCCGACATACATGCCGTGCGAATCACTGAGAATGGGATGTACCCAATACTCTCGGATTCTGTTTTTGATTTTCCTTCTCCGTTGTCAAACGATGATTAAACAATATGCGTTCGACGTACATATCAAAATCGAAACTGAGTGCCTGAAATTCATCAAATCAAGCGAATTCGCGGTTCAAGAAGTACGTACACTTGAGAGATGCAACCTTCAGAGGGAAATGTAAAATAAAATAATCGTTTGATAATTCTTCCGTTCACATATTTTGTCCTAGGCATCATACCAAACGTAAAAGAAATGTCATTAAATTTACTTATAACGAAGAATATAATCTATCACAATGCATGAATTGACCTTATATGGCGTTTATTCAATCTTTTTACTCACAACCGAATATATTAAATTCGGAAATTGTTTCATTCAATCAAAAAGTCAATCAATACAAACAAATGATTGCTAAGCTTAGGTAGTCCCACGTCAACCTTGCGGTTATATCATAGATATAACCCACCCATTTTATTCCTACATCACAATGTGTGATCTTTTATCAAAGTAATTTTCTAGAAAAGTTTACATATTTTCATATTTGGTAAGGCTTTGTTTTTTGTTAGGTTATGTGAGGTTATGTACTTTCCGCACATAGTTGCTTTGAATCGATTTTTATGCCCAATAAAGTGATACAAATTTGAATGAAATTGATAGTAAGTGGTACCTAATAGATTAAGCTATCATTTGATGCCAAAGCCTTACCATAGAGTTGCTTTCCAAAGCCATGAAAAATTATCGAAGTTACTGTTCGATTTTTCGAACGCTTGGCATAAAACGGGTTAATATGGTTATGTTTTGGAGAAAACTGATATTCCCTCTACGAATGAAGCTTAATGGGTGTAATGCATGCATGGATGTGTAATAAAAACGACTTCATGGAACAATTTGTTTTACAAAAAATATAATTATTAGAAAATGAAATGAATTCCGTAAGGAGTCACGCATGAATTCCACTTTTTTTAGCAAAACAATTTTTTGACATGTAATTTTCTTTTAGCGTCGATTTCTCGTTGTAGCGGCGTCAATAGTTTTATTGTATTGGGCCACCACCTGTGACCCTAAATTTTCGCTTGTTGTGTGCTAGTGTTTTCTTTACCTTTCACCTCATGTCAATCCAAATCTGTAATTTTTAAAAAAAAAGACGGGTGGGTAATGTCGGGGACATAACCGGAGTGACGTAGGACTATACAAAGGGGACAGCTTTTGTTGAATATATATTTTAAATATATTGTTTTATTTTCTTCTCCTACATCTACCTATCTACCTTAAAAATGGATTAGTTTACTGTTTACTCTTCATGAATATGTTGATGGTTCTGAAAAGAACCTTTGGTGTTGTGTTTTTGTTATCACTCGATATTCCCATCTTGTTCGGTTAAACCTTCCTGTTTAGCTATTGCGTTTGCCACTCGCCACAGCTTTCACAGTTGGAAAATTTCTTCCCATCCAGCTTGTGACATGTTGTTCAGTAAATTACATTTAATGCGACGTGCCGGAGAAACACTTTGCCACTCACTGAAACTAATTGTTGCCTTAATGAGCGCCGAACCGAAGCTGCTCTGTTCTTGATGCGGGTTTTCTGATTGTCGTGAGCAGCTTTGCAAGCCAACTCGAGCACTCCGACGGCCGAAACTCTATAATCGCTGTTAGGCATACTAGTGCTCCGGCAGCAATCCGTTCGGCCTAGTTACCCTTGCGGAGCAATCAGTGAATGCGACCAACAGGGAACTGGAGACCTGCACGGTTCGAGTGAGACTTTGCCTTTCCCTTAACTTGTCCTCGTTTGTTACGTCCACGATGCCGATGCCGTACAACCACACGGGTATACGGTTTGAAAGAAAATAAGATATTTTGTTGGGGTCCGCGTGTTTTATACTCTAGCGGTACACACTCACAGGATAGAGACAAATCGGCAGACTCAGCCAGAGGGGCGAGTCCAACGAGACGAACGAATGAGCGTTAAAAGGGAGCGATGGCAAAAAAATACATTCATTACGATTTGTTCGCTCGTTGGATTCACATGCAGGCTAAAAAGGGTGCTTTTCAGGATCACAAAATTATCTTCAATCTAAAGAGTTTATTGTTTTGTTATTACTCGATATCCCCATCTTGTTCGGCTAAACCTTTCTGTTTAGCGATTGCATTTGCCACTCACCACAGCTTTCACAGTTGGAAAATTTCTTCCCATCCAGCTTGTGACATATTTTACAGTAAATTACATTCAATGGCACGTCGTATTACCACCACTCAGTATCGGATTGGAGGTAATTTTAACCTGTAATTGATCATTTGCGATGACAATGGTACAGTGTCGACTTTGAACGTGGGGTCATAATATGGACCCCGAACTCTATGTTTACAAAAATGTCCAACTAAATATGTCGCATTACAGGTCCGTCCAATTTGCTAAATGTCGAGATAAGTGTAAATTACTGTACTTTCAATCTAGAAACAATTTAAGAATTGGTGAAAATCAATAAGCTCAGAACAACTGCCAAATTCACATACTCATCAGATCCTGGCAAACAAATTATGAAAAAATCAATTTGTGTTTTATTATTATTTTGGATAATGTTTTAGAAAGCATTGAACTGTATTTCCTAAACTCTTTTTTGGAAGGTTTAATGGCCCTGAAAAGCGCCTTGTTTTATGGAATGGTTCCAATTTAGAAAACTTAGTACTCGTGGTTTTGAAAAAAACCATTTCGAACGCCCTCGATGCCGCCTTGTTCTGGTTTTGCCACCAAAGCAGATTGTATAAAGAACAAACTTTTTTCTTCCGCTACCTGCTGTCGTTTTGCGATTGCGTTTGCCACTCGCTGCAACTGCCTGTTGTTGTCTTGATGTCCACCGAACGGAATGTGGTCTGTTCTGAATGCGAGTTTTCTTATCGTCGCGAGCAGCTTTTCCACTTTGGCGGCCGAAACTATATAACGCCGGCTAGGTGGACTGATGCACTGATACTAACGCGCTCGGCCTAGCTACCCTTGCGGGGAACTCCAGATCAACACGGTTCGAGCGGGATTTTGCCTTTCCCTTCACTTTTCCTCCTTTACCATGTCCAGACATGGCTGCTTGGGTTGATTGGTTGATGTGTTGTGATGCGAACCGATGTGGTGTACGGTTTGAATGAGAATGATCGTTACGGCAGCGGAGCGGGGATTTTTAAGCTGACTGGCTGGCTCGAGAATTACGCATGTGTGAGACTGCGACCAATGTTTCGTTCATTTTTTTCTTTTTCCTTTCCAATCGTGCTTCATTCTATTTCGCTGCTGCTCTGATTGCCCGTTTTGGTCGGTACGATTTGAGGAGCACAAAATGGACCAATCAAAAATGGGCACATAGTGCATTTTGACAATGCTTGATATTTCACAATTATTCAATTATTTATCTCAAGAAAAATGATATGTTATTCATTATGATAGATGCGTAGATATATTTCCTATCAATTGATGCAAAAACCTTTGCGATCTATTGAGAAATGCTCGAGTTATAAGCGTTTCAAATCTTGCATTTTTTCCTACTTGTTCAGTGCCTAGATTTCCATTTCACCCCCTATATCTTCCGGTTAGACGTAGTCCTACTTCAAAATCATTATTGTTTTGCAAGACATTTCAGCTTTAACATATTGTATAGAAAGTTTGGTATAGTATAGCAATAAAAAAGAAAATTACTGACAAAAGTAACACGTACTAATGTATGCTAGCAGGAATAAGCAATTTTTAGGTAGGAAATACGGTTGATAGTAATTCAAAGAATATGATAAAATTTACTTATGAAGTTATATGTATTGTAAAAGAAATACTTACTTTCTGCCATTCTGAACCAAGACGCATTGATGGTTGATCAATCTCCTCACTGAATTCCTCCCACTTTTCCTTAACAGGGATTCTATTTGAACTACCTCCAAAAAAATACTCGAGCAATGTTTACATTCGCTTTCATTGGTTCAACGAGTCGTTCAAACTGGTGGTGATTTGTCTGTCCACTCATTTTCAGCCACTGAAATATGCGCTGGAAGTAAATTCTGCATTGTAATTCACAACATTATTAATATAAATAATGATGGATTGAACACTTACCTTGTATAGACT